>NW_027206379.1:2460000-2772500 GCF_024711535.1 Dipodomys merriami
GACTTAGTTGAAGTTTCATGGCTCTAGGGGGGTCCGCCTTCTCCGGGGAACCCTGCCCCTCCCGCCATCCGGGTCTAATTCCTTAGGGTGTCTTTTGCAAGATGAGGAAACCGAGACTTTGGGTGGCCTCCAGTTCCCCAGGGATCTTAGCAGCTGAGGACACTGGGGTCCAGCCCCAGCCTGTCTGGCTCTGCCCTGCCCTGCCCCTGCCCTCCAGCCCCCGCTGCTGCTCTGGCAGGGCAGGGCAGGGCCCTCTTTTGATTTGTAAATATACTGTGTTTGCTGTTCGTCAGGTTTTGTGCAGAGAGGCTGCCGTTTCCTAAGTAAGGTCACGAGCACATTTCTGGTCTTGGACAATGCCACTCCTTCCTTTGCTTTCCCCACTTCCCCCTCCCCGCCTTGCCCACAAGTGCCACAGGTCACTTTCCTCAGCGGTGGCTGAGTGGCATGATTGTGATTGTTCACCCTGCCTCCCTCCCCTTCTGTGCCCCCTTTTACTCCCCTTGAAAAACAATCCCAAGGCAAAAACAAACCACCACCACCACTAATAATAACAAGAAAAGAATCCCGTTTCCATTTCCTGGAGAGGGCAGGGCCTCCTTCTTCCTGACTGGGGGTCAGTGGTGCCAACTGAGGTGGGCATGGAGCCTGTGGGGGCAGAGCTCAGGTGTGGTGCCTGGCCACAGGCTGCTTCACAGGCCAGGGCTCCGGGCACCTGTTGACGCTGTCCTGTCTTTCCTTGGCCAGGAGGTGTCTCTATTGGGTCCAGGGTGCTCTCTAAACAGGGGTCCCTTGGGGAGTCTTCTGGGTAGGTTCCGCTGTGATTGAGAGGTGGCATTGACCGGGTGGATGTGGTGTCAGCAGGGCCGGGGCCATGTCCATGCTGAGACGCCGGGAGGAGGTGGGAAGCGGAGCTGGGTAAGGGTAACAGAAAGCCGGACTGCTGTTCCAGGCCACAGAGACGATGACACATTCTTCACAGCGAGGGCCCCTGAGGTGGAATTCCCACTGCCTCCACCTCATGGGAGCCTCCCTGGGGGACTCCTTGGCTGGAACAGGCTGCACCACTCCAGGGCTCCTTGGCCTTTTCTCTTGTGTGGGTGCCAGCCGCCCTCCTCTTGGCCCTTCTGTCCCAGTGGCGCCTTGGTTAATCGGGTGTGGCTAGGCTGTGGTGGGGTGATGGCCGTGAAGGCCAGGATGCCCCTGAAAACGGCCTTACCCCGCTCCGCACCTGAGGCCAGGAAGGCAGAGGGGATCCCCCTCCCCCGCCCAGCTTCCTGGAGCTGGAGGAGGGACTGGGGTGGGCAGGAGACAGCGCTGGGCAGCGTGCCCCGCCTCCCCCGCGTGACATTCCTCCGTCCCTCCCACAGAGCCTCCCACCTGCTCCCCCGACCAGTTTGCGTGTGCCACGGGGGAGATCGACTGCATCCCCGGGGCCTGGCGCTGCGACGGCTTTCCCGAGTGCGACGACCAGAGCGACGAGGAGGGCTGCCCGGTGTGCTCGGCCGCCCAGTTCCCCTGCGCGCGCGGCCAGTGCGTGGACGTGCGCCTGCGCTGCGACGGCGAGGCCGACTGCCAGGACCGCTCGGACGAGGCCGACTGCGACGGTGAGCCGCGGCCTTCCCCCACGCCACGCCGCCACCCCCATGCCACGCCGCCGCCCGGGCCTCCCACCAGTAGGGACTGGATCTGGGTCTAGGTCTGCCATGCAAAGTGCTGCAGTCTGACCCCAGCCGCCCCAACGGCCAGGGGAGTGGTTGTCGGTCAGACTGAGACTCTGCCCTATCTGTGCACATGGGGCTGGCGATGTTGCAGAATCCCAAGGTAACGCCAGTAGTAAGCCGGGGACGTCCAAGGCCCCCATCGTAAAAAGCAGTGCTGAGCTCCACCAAGCAGTTAAACCCAGGCTACCCACCTGGGCCCACCCTGATCAGCAGAGTCCTGCAGGCCACCACTTCTAGCCCCCAGTTGCTCTGGGCGGGGAGCGGGGAGGGCGGATCCTCTCCCCTGGCAGCTCCTCTTGCCACCTCTCCTTCCCCGGAACCTGGGGCCCTTGGGGTCAGGGCTGGCTGTCCTGGCTTTGTACAAACCTGTGCCAGGATCGGTGCCAGACACACCTCCCCAGAGAATGGCGGGGCTTCTTGCCCACCCCACCTCTGGCAGGCCTCAGGGACGGGGACCTAGGTTTGCTGTGGCCACTCCTGGGCAGATCCTGGGAAAAGCTGTCCCTTTTTTTGGAGCCTGTTTGGTCCTCTGTGACCGGGTCTTGGATGAGGGCTGGGGGTGGGGCAGGGCGCGGGGACTGGCTGCCATCTGGCCTCTAAACCTCACCCTCCTTGCAGCTGTCTGCCTGCCCAACCAGTTCCGCTGTGCCAGCGGCCAGTGTGTCCTCATCAAGCAACAGTGCGACTCCTTCCCCGACTGTGTGGACGGCTCTGATGAGCTCATGTGCGGTGAGCTGGCTGTGGGCAGGGCTGGGGTCTGGGTCAGGCGGAGGAAAAGCCCGGCGGGGGCGGGGCCTGTGGTGGGCGGAGATCTGGTGAGTTTGACCTTTGCCCTGCTCTGCAGCAGGATTTCCAGGGCTGACTTCCTGAGGAGGGAGATCCGTGCCCATGTGCGCACATACACACACTCCTCTGCGCTGGTGACCCTGAGTGACCAGGCCTGTGTGTTAAAGGGTCCGGGACTAGTGGGCAGATGGCCAGGGCAGTCAGGGGACTGGTCCTGAAGGAGCCGAGTTCAGGCAGGAAGTGGTCGTGTGTGGCTCTGTATGGGATCCTGGCCCGTGCATGGGCTGAACAGGGACCCGGCCGAGAGCTTGGAGAGGGACAGCCCGGTGTGGGGAGGAAGCCCCAAGGGACTCGCTGAGCCCTTTGACACCTTCATGCCATCTGGGGCATGGGGCCAGGTAGAGTTAGGGGCTGCCGGCGTGTCCCGCCCCTGTGCCCGGCAGGCTCCCTGTCTGGCAGAGGCTCTGCTTGGGTCCACTGTCGGCCAGCGGGCCCCATTGTCAGGGCACGACCCGGCTGGCAGTTGTCCTCACATTCCTTCTGGTTGGGCCTCTGGGAGGGCTGCATTTGGTCCCCTTGGGATCATTGCTCCGGGATGTGAAGTGCTTTTGCCAGCTGAGTCTGGAGCCTGGGCACGTCCTCCGCACCCTGGGGACCTTGGTGCCGGAACAGCCTGGTAGGCAGCATCTCATCCCCAGCTCCGGGCCTTCTAGCCAGAGCTCAGTATACCACGTGTGGCCAGCCCAGGAGACTGGCCTCCAGACACCTGCAAGGGCCTGGGGCACCTGGACTGGCTGTAGGGAAGGAAGATAGGCCAGCCAGCCAGTCCTGAGGCTGGTGCCATCCCGGGCCCCTCCTGTCTCCTCCCCGCCCCCGCCCCCCCCTCCCCGGGCACACAGCGTTGCCCCACAGGAAGGCCATTCCTTTGGAGGTCAACGTTGGCTGTCCCTTCTTCCTGTCCTCAGAAATCACCAAGCCCTCGTCCGACGACATCCCAGCCCACAGCAGCGCCATTGGGCCGGTCATCGGCATCCTGCTCTCCATCTTTGTCCTGGGAGGGGTCTATTTTGTGTGCCAGCGGGTGGTGTGCCAGCGCTATGCTGGCGCCAATGGGCCCTTCCCGCACGAGTACGTCAGCGGAACCCCCCACGTGCCCCTCAACTTCATAGCTCCGGGAGGCTCCCAGCACGGCCCCTTCACAGGTGAGAGGCCACGACTTCGGAGGGCCTGCAGCGGCGGCGGGGCTAGTCATCAGAGCCAAGCACTGGGGCGCCCCTGCCAGCTGATGCATCCCTTATACAGGGGTGCAGGCTGTCAGGAGCCGGGGCCGGGGGCCCCCACAAAGTTTCACATTGTCGTTGGGCTTTATATCCTGTCCGTCCACCCCAAGATGGGGTCAGCTGGTGCTGTGCCCTGTGGGTATTCGCTTTCCCCAGGGCTGCCCGACCCTCGGCTCATCTCTCCTGTCCTGTTTTCCTCCCTGGGCCTGCCTCTGGCTGAGGGTCCGCTGGGGCCCTGAGGTCTGGAAGCCAGTGTGACCCAGTGCTTCCAGAGTTTCTCAGGGCCTCCTGGAAGCCCATGGCAGTGCCAGCCTGCGTCACTGTGCCAGGACTTCACAGAGACCGGGCCCCTGCCGGAGCCTGGCGTGCTCTGAGGCCCTGCACTGGGTCGAATCCTCGGGGGAGGTGCTGTGTGTCCGAAGCCCCTATTGGCTGTGGTCAGCAGGAGGGGGACTGGTGTCTGACACCCAGGCTGACGTGCGCACCCATCTGTCCTTCCCATCCCCGCCCCCCCCTAGGCATTTCCTGCAGCAAGTCCATGATGAGCTCCGTGAGCCTGGTGGGGGGCCGGGGGGGAATGTCCCTCTACGACCGGAACCACGTGACCGGGGCCTCGTCCAGCAGCTCGTCCAGCACGAAGGCCACGCTGTACCCACCGGTGAGCCGGGCTGTAAGGCCCAGGAGGGTGGGTGAGCGGGTCGGGTTGCTTGGGTGTCTCTGCTCAGTGTCCCCTCAGCTCATGGAAAGAGGATAGTTTCCCTCCTCACACACACTTCTGGGTGGCTCATCAGCGCATTCCCTTCTGTGTAGATAAAGGGCAGTCCTACACGGTAGCTGGCCAGGAATGCACGTGGACGTGTTCACCCAGCCTCACCTCTGGGGACGTCTTGTGGTCAGGGTGGTCTCTTGTTCCTCACGGTGGGCTGCTCTGCAGCCCCGCCTCCTCACCGCTGCCCTCCTGGCAAGCTCCCCTCCCTGCCCCCCAGGACCACTCTGAATCCCCACCCTGGCCGTGCAGGTTTGCTGAAGAGGAATCTGTATCCCATAGGACAGACAAGCCACACCACAATCTTTGTGGCCACAATCTGTGACGTGAGCCTTCAAGGGTCACCCCGCCACACGCTACAGTAAAAGGATTAGCGAGTGAGGGACGCTCCTGGGTCCCCTGAGGGAACCCCCAAGGCTGGCTGGGGGAACCCCGTCTCTCAGTGTGAAAGAGCCCAGCCCCCGGGTGTCCTTGCTGTACTACGTGAATCCGGGTAGAGCAACCCCACTGCCCCTCCCCCGGGGGATCCATCTTCTGCACAGGTCCCAGGTCCCCAGGATGCCTGAACCACACAGGCACCAAACACAGGGACGCGCTGGCTCTTCCTGTGCACAGACTCACAGTACGGGTTAGCTCTCCACCCCAGGCGCCGTGAGAGGTTAACCAGCAGCACGGAGCCAGAGCAGCGAGGACAGTGTCCTGCAGCGAGCCCGTGAATGTGCTCTATCTCCTGAAAGCGTCCAGACGAACGCTAGCATTTCTGGGCTGCGGTTGACCACAAAACCACCCAGACACAGTGCTGCCCGGGAACTGCGCACTGGCTGGCTGATGGCACAGCTCGGGGTGCTCGAACCCCATCCTTCCTGCAGCTTAGACTCTTGACCACAGCCCTTGAGCTCGCCCTGGGTCCCTCCAGCCAGCCCCACCCTGTCAGGTTGCTCTGCACATCTCTTATCCAGTCTCCTTATCACCCCTGACCTCCGTGGCAGGCTTGGGTGGAGGGGACTTGGAGGTTTTTATCTCTGGGTAGCAGGACAGGAACTGAAATTTCTAGAAGCTATTTTTAGGGGCACGGGAAACACAGAGTTCAGCTAGAGTTCAGACTATCCCTTTCCTCTCGGTCCCCACATAACCAGCTAGTGGCATCGACCCTCCCCCCACTCCCACCTCTCATCCCCTTGACTGGGGCCTGGCTCCTCCAGCCACAGATAGAACCCTCTACAGACAGAGTCTCTACAGAGGACTCGCAGCGTTTTCATCCTCCCACTGAGAAACTCAAGGGAGCTCAGGGACCTGAGTTCAGGCCCCAGGACCATCACGAGAGAGAGGGAGAGGGAGAGAGAGGTGGGAGAGGGAGAGGGAGAGGGAGAGAGAAAGAGAGGGAGAGGGAGAGAAGGAGAAGGAGAGGGAGAAGAGAAAGAGAGGGAGAGAGGGAGGGGGAGAGAGAGTCTCCAAAGTTTCGCTTTGCTGCTGCCCTTTGCTCTGAACCGTCCCAGGTTCTTCTGAGTCACACTCTTTCGCGGGAAGGTTGGAGTCTTGTAAACCTGAGCTTCCTTTTCTCTGCCTCCTGAATAGCTAGGCTGACAGGTGAGAGCCACCACGCCCGGCTCCATCTTTTCTTTATATAGTGTTTTTTTTTTTTTTTGTCGGTCGTGGGGCTTGAACTCTGGGCCTGGTCGCTGTCCCTCAGCTCTTCAACTCAAGGCGAGCGCTCTACCACTTGAGCTACAGTGCCACTTCCATCCATCTTTTCTTTTATGCCAACTAATAACTTTTGGGGTGTCCTCAAAAAAGCCTTCCCTCTGAACATGAAGCACAGTTTCTCGCCCCATTCTGTCCTATTTCCCCTTGACTTGGGGTTTCATATTGAAGGTTTGGGTTTTTCTTCCATGAAATTGGATATAATGAATGAGGCAGGAACCCCATTTTCTTTACTGGAGATTCAGCTGACTTAATAGTCAGGGGTCCAGTCAGGAGATAGAAACCACGAGGTCATTTAAGGAGAGAAAATTCCTTGTGTTACCCTCCTAAGAGGAATGGGACACCCGGGACCCGGGAACGCAGACACTGGAAGCAGTGAGGCAGGAAGAGCGGCGGCTGGAGCGGAGCGGAGCAAGCAAGGGCTGCCACACCCCGCACCCCGCAGCCTGCAGCCCGCACCCCGGCCTGTTTGCAGAGGGCGTAGGCGGGGCTCCCAGGCAGCCAAGGAGTCAGTGCTGTGCTGCACTGGCTGCACTGGCGGAGCGTGCCAGAATGCTGTCATGGTGTTAGGAAAGCCATCTCAACAACACCTCCTGGAGTTGTGGCACCTATGCCCAGCCCCAGAAGGGGTTGGCAGACCTCGGAGGCTGCCTTGGGAGGGGGACAAAAAGAGAGACAGGTCTGGGGGCGGGGAAGGTGGCTCCGTGGTAGAGCGCTTGCCTCGCACGCATGAGGCCCTAGGTTCGATTCCTCAGTACCACATAAACAGAAAAAGCCAGAAGTGGCGCTGTGGCTCAAGTGGTAGAGTGCTAGCCTTGAGCTGAAGAGCTGAGGGACAGCGCCCAGGCCCAGAGTTCAGGCCCCACGACCAACCAAAAAATAAATAAAAAATAAATGAAAAGAGAGGCAGGTCCATCAGGTTGATAGGCTGTACCACGGCCTGGGTGTGTGCGGCGGCAGGGGCTCCTTTTAGCTCCCATCCCTCCAGTGTCACGCCCGCCATGTTAGGGGTTGACTCCCATGAATCTCCATGCTGGCTTTTAGGGTTACAGGGGCCTTCCCCAGACCAAGGGGCAGGGAGGTACCACTTGTAAAGGAAGAGAACTGACGGGAATGGCTGAGCAGCTTGGAAACTGGGTCTTGGTCGCATGTAGAGATGGGGAAGCAGAGGCCCGGGGAGGTGAGATGATCAAATAGAACCTTCCAAGGGTCTCTTAGGCATGGAAGGCTGCTCTCTTTGACCACTCCCTCTGGCTGTGTCTTTATAGGATGGCTGTAGGGGACCCACGTGAGCCCTGCTTACCGGGAAGCCTCATAGTGGGTGGGGGTGCTGGGCATGGCAGTTTTCAGGCCCGGCACAGCTGGGGAGCTGTCAGGGTGGCGTGCCCCCAGCCTTAGAGTACACGGCCCGCCGCAGATTTATCCTCCTCCTATAGCCCAGGAGAAATAGCCATCAAAGGGGCCCTTTCCCTAGCAGGAGGGCTGTAGCCTCCCTTCAGTGTCCTGTGTATGGGTCAGGGCACAGGCCAGGGATGTGGTTCTAGAGTGTGATCATGATAAGGACATGGTTCGAGAGCAAGATCCTCAGGAAGATGCGGTTCTAGAGCGATGTGTGCTGGGGACGTGGTTCTAGAGTGAGATCTGGTTGGGGGCATTTTAGAGTGGGACCATGATGTCAAGGTTGCAACAAGGATGTGGTTCTAGCCACTGGTGGCTCACGCCTGTAACCTTAGTTACTCAGGAGGCTTAGATCTGAGGATCGTGGTTCAAAGCCAGCCTGGGCAGGAAAGTCTGTGAGACTCTTAATCTCCAGTAAACCACCAGAAAACCAGAAGTGGCGCTGTGGCTCAACTGGTAGAACACTAGCCTTGAGCTGAAGAGCTGAGGGACAGCGCCCAGGCCCAGAGTTCAAACCCCACAACCAACAAAAACCAAACACAAAAAACAAGGATGTGGTTCCACTGTGATCCTGAGGAGGACCGAGGTTCGAGGGCAAGGTCATGGTGGGGATGATTCCAGAGTGAGATCCTGACGGGGACATGGTTCTAAAGTGAGGTTAGAATGGAGGTGTGGGTCCAGAGCCAGGTTGTGGGCAATGGAAGGAAAGGCACTGGAGTGAAAGCATAACCAGCAGGCAGTTGCTGAGGGCATGGAACACTGTGGGGCATCGTGGGGGGCCAGGACCAGGGTTGGGGGGCTGGTGCAGGAGTCCAGGGCCTCATGAAGGGAGAGGCAAGGCTCCTGAGCGGGGCACCTCTGCTTCCCACGCGCCCAACCCCTTGACCTCCGGGTAGATGCCGCTGCCTCACCTCGCTCCCCTAGCCTCCTGGCTCTGGAGCGGCCTGGAAATATGCATACAGGACAGAGCCCCCTGTCCTGTATTTAAATCTCCGGGTAGGCAGACAGGTGGAGGCACTGGAGTGACCCCTGCTTTCTGCCTTCAGATCCTGAACCCGCCACCATCCCCGGCCACAGACCCCTCCCTGTACAACATGGACACGTTCTACTCTTCAAACATTCCTGCCACCACCAGACCATACAGGTAAGACACCCCCCCCCCACCATCAGGAACTTCTGGGGTGGTGCTGGCTGCCATCTAGTGTGCTTTCTGTGAACTGCAGCTTCAGGCTTTGCCTGCCCCTTTCTCTCCCCCCCTCCCCCCTCCCCCCGCCCTCTATGGGATCACCTCTTGCTCAGGGACCTGCAGTGGCTTCCTACCGCTGTGGCATCACCTCCAGCCTCTCCTGCCCACCTTTGGCTGTCACAGCAAACCCTCCAGAATCATCTTATCCATGCCAGGCCCAGTGTCCTCTCGCACTTGGTGCCTTGGTTCTGGGGTCCCACTTGGTAGGACATCTGGCTTCCCTTCCACCTGCAGTGCCAGGCCCAGGAGGCAGGTGTGGCCGCTGTGCAGGCCGTGCCGCTGTGCCCGCGTGGGACCCTCCCTGTTGGGATGCAGTCACCACCCTGGACTCGGGCTGCACTGGGTTAGATAGCTTTAATTCAAGGTGGGCCTGTGCAGCCTCCCGCAGCCACAGGAGTAAGCTGGTGGCCAGCAGTGGCCGGCCGCTTCCTTCCGGCGTGCACTGACTGCTCTAGTAGCCTCCCTGCAGTATCTCCTAAGGAATGGGGCCGTCCCACTCCCTCCTGGGTATCAGTGAGAAATGGAAGCACTGGGCTAGGAACGCTGCTGCCTGAGCTCACCCAGGCAAGGTCTGTATACTGTGAAGGCAGCCATTGCCTGGGGCTCAGCCCTTGCCAGGACCTGCTGGTTGGGGGTGGTACAAGCCCCACCCCCCACTGCTGAGGTGGGGGTAATGGGGCCAAGAGAAGGTGAGATGTCTCTAGAGCTTGCTAAGGAAACAAGCAACTTCCGGGGCCACAGTGCATGCCCGGGCTTCCTCGAAGCGCTTTCTCCACCCCTGCAGGCCCTACGTCATTCGAGGCATGGCACCCCCTACCACCCCCTGCAGCACGGACGTGTGTGACAGCGATTACAGTGCCAGCCGCTGGAAGGCCAGCAAGTACTACCTGGACTTGAACTCAGACTCAGACCCCTACCCCCCCCCCCCCCACGCCGCACAGCCAGTACCTGTCGGCCGAGGAGAGCTGCCCGCCCTCCCCCGCCACGGAGCGGAGCTACTGTCACCTCTTCCCACCCCCGCCGTCCCCCTGCACAGACTCATCCTGACCTCGGCTGGCCCACCGGCCTCGCTGCGCCCCTGTAAATATTTTTAAATATGAACAAAGAAAAAATATATTTTATGATTAAAAAATAAATATAATTGGGATTTAAAAACACACACACGAGCCATGTGAGCAGTGTTGGGGTGGGCGGCGGGGAGAGCTTTGTACAGTGGAGAAAAATATTTATAAACCTCTCTTTTTTTAAAAACCTAACTGCCATTCTTTTGTGCCCTGTGTGCATTCACGTTGCGAACAAAACCCGACCCCTGGGCGGCCACCGTGTGCGTGTCCCCCCTGTGTCCCTCTGCCAGGTCCCCAGGGGCCACATCGCCCACAGGCACGGTCTCGAGTCGCCCTCTGCCGTGGCCGCCCTCAGTCCCCTAGCATGGGGGAGACACCTTTTGGTTGGTTGGTTGGTTTTTTCCACTTGCTCCTGCCAGACCCGTTCGGAGGCGCTGGGGTGGCCCCGAGCCTGCTGGCCGCTGCCACGGTGAGGGTCATCTCTGTGGACCTCCTGAGCTGGGCACCCGCACCTCTGCCAGGCCGGCTGGGCCTGGTGATCTGCCCATCAGCTGCTGTGCCTGGGACACACTGTGAGGTGCTCACTGAGGCACGCGCCTCGCCTGCATCTCGGGGTCCCTGGGAGCACCCTGAGTTTGTTTGGCCAGGCTGCTGGGTCTGCATGGGCTGGGAAGGGCTGGGAAGGGTTGAGTCACCAGCGCCTCCCGGGCCCTGCCCCCTGCCCCCCCCTCCTACCCCCACCCCCCTCCCCCCTCCCACCCCCCTCCTCCTCCCACCCCCACCCCTCCCCCTCCCACCCCCCTCCCCCCTCCCACCCCCCTTCCCCCTCCCACCCCTACACACTCCGGGGCTGCCCTGACAGAGCCAGGCTAGGGCACCCTCTGGAGGCCAGCTTTCCCCTCTGCACCCTTTCCTGCTCATAAACCACCTGTGTGGTAAAGCCGGTATCAGCCTTCAGTAGGTACTGCATGCCCTGTCCTGTCCTGTCCTCTGTGTGTGTGTGTGTGTGTGTGTGCGCGCGCGCGTGCGCACCTACACACCCATAGGGCCTGTACACTGATCCTTAGTTTTTCCACTCAAGGCTGGTGTTTTACCACTTAAGCCACACCTCTACCTCCAGCTTTTTGCTGGTTCATTGGAGATAAGAGTCTCTCAGACTTTCCTGCCCAGGCTGGCTTTGAATCTCCATACTCAGATCTCAGCCTCTTGAGTGGCTAGGATGACATGTGTGAGCCATCGGACCCAGCGCTTTTGGTTTTGTGCTGGTACTGGGGCTTGAACTTAGGACCTCACTCTCTCACTTGACTTTTTTTGTTAAAAGGCTGACACTTGTGGCTGGGAAGGTAACTTAGTGGTAGAGTGCTTGCCTTGCATGCATGAGTCCCTGGGTTTGATTCCTCAGCACCACATAAGCAGAAAAAGCCAGAAGTGGTGCTGTGGCCCAAGTGGTAGAGCACTCGCCTTGAGCTGAAGAGCTGAGGGATAGCGCCCAGGCCCAGAGTTCAGGCCCCATGACCAACCTCCCCTCCCCCCAAAAAAAGACTGGCACTTTACCACTTGAGCCACACCTCCAGTTCCATATTTTTGTTGGTTAAGTAGAAATAAAGAGTCCCATGGATTTTTCTTCCCTGGCTGGCTTCAAACCTTGATTCTGGGATCTATCTCCTAAGTAGCTTGGATTATGACGTGAGCCACCAGTGCTGGGCTGCAGCCCCGGACTTAAGCTATTTGCATTCTGGGAGATCCAGGTCGGTCATTTATGGCTGTACTTTTGAAGTAATGCTGTGGCTCAAGTGCTAGAGCGCTCACCTTGAGCTGAAGAGCTGAGGGACAGCGTTCAGGCCCAGAGTTCAAGCCCCACGACCAATCAAAGAAAGAAGGGAAGGAAGGAAGGAAGGTAGGTTAGAAGAGGGGTTGAATTTCCATATTAGGTGGGTGGACCCCTCAGGTCCCCCAGAATCCCACCGCAGCGTGGACACCAGCCCAAGCCCTTCTGGAGCTTGTCCTCTGTGGGTGGGCATGCTCCAGTCCCCAAATGAGTTCTGCCATCAGCACAAAAGGGAAGTCTTCAATTTAAAGGCTCCATTCAAGAGCTGGTTGGTGGTGGCTCACACCTGTCATTCTAGCTACTCAGGAGGCTGAGATCTGAGGACTGCAGCAGGAAAGACAAGAGAGTCACTATCCAATTCACCACCCAAAAGCTAGAAGTGGAGCTGAGGTTCAAGTAGTAGAGGGCTAGCCTTGAGCACAAGCTCAGGGACAGTGCTCAGGTCCTCAAACCCTGGGACGGACACACACACACACACACACACACACACATCTTCATTCAAGGCTCATCTTTCCTACTGAATGGATGTATGTATTAAAAATGTCCTTATTATTATTATTTGAATTCTTTAATTTTTTGTCAGTCCTGGGGCTTGAATTCAGGGCCTGGGCACTGTCCCTAAGCTGCTTTTGCTCAAGGTTAGTGCTCTACCACTTGAGCCACAGCACCCCTTCTGGCCTTTTCTTGTATGTGGTATTGAGGAATCGAACCCAGGGCTTCATGTATGCTAGGCAAGCATTCCACTACCGAGCCACCTTCCCAGCCAAAATGTCCCTTTATGGAAACAAAAGTCTTTACTTGATAGAATTAGCTAGTTTAAGAAGTGTCTATGTGGTGCTGGGCATACGGACTTTCATTGAACTCTTCTCTCTTCTGCCTACACTTGAAAAATTAAATACATGTGTATGATTAAAAAAAAAAGTGTAGGCAGATTGAAAAACAACTACGAAAAGACTAGGTGGAAAGGGAGAAGGTAGTAACCCATTAAATCTAGAAGGTTCCAGAACCAGAGGTGCATCTGTGTCAGTCATTCCTTGCTTCTGGATTGGCTGACTTCACTTGGCCCATGGGTTGAGTTTAGACATCTCCTCCTCCAGGAAGATCTCCCTGACTTCTACCTTGACTTTAGGAGTTCACCATAATTGGCCACCCATGGGGTCTACTCTTTCTGGGCGAGGTGTTATGTCCTTGTATGTAATTACAGCACACATGTCTGGGGCCCACCTGAGGCAGGAGTGGGAGAGCCTGAAACATGACAGCAAGCAGTCCTTTGAGGATGAACGAAGAGAAGGATGCAGGATCTGCAGGAGGCTGGGACCTCCTGGGTGGGCAGGACTTAGCCCGAGGCTTGACTTCTGAGTCCTCTTGGACCTGCCTCGGGCTCTTCTCCCTATCTGCTGCGATTCCTCCCTCTGTCATCCAGTTCCTGCCCCATCTCTCTCCACCCCCCCCAGTCCCCAGCCTTTCTGTCCTCTTCCTAATGTCTCCCCCTTCTCCCAGTAGCTGGGTGGCCTCAGGCAAAGCCTCTGGCTTCTGAGCAGCAGGATCAATTTGGGCCATCTGCCCTCAACTACTGCCCCGGGTCCCCAGGCACCAGACGGTGGCTGAACTTCGCTGAGAAGACCTGGAAAAAAGCCAGACATGAAGCTGCGGCTCAGGTGGCAGAGTGCCAGTGGAAAAGCTCAGGGACAGCATCTAGGCTCTGAGTTCAAGCCCGCCCGAGGACGGGCCACCCACACAGAGAAGTCAGAAGACCCAAGGCTAGTACTTAGCATTCCAGTGCTCTCTGGGCCTCGGTGACCTCATCTGCAAAATGGGCTTGGATGAACCGTTTCTGGCCACCGTCATGGGGGACGGAGAGCTCTCCCTGCCAGTGGCGAGGCTCCGGCCAGCTGGGCCCCTGGCAGAGGTCAGAGGGCGGGGTTCAGAGTGTGAATGCTGAACTCGGGAAGGTGCCACACTCGGCAGGTTCCGCCCAGCACCTAGACCCCTTCCCCAGGAGCCTGGACCCGCCGCGGACCTCGAGCTGGGCCCTGGGAAGTGGCCACTGGGCTGCGGGGTCGCCCCCTCGCCTGCGTCCACCCCGGGGCCCGTGTCCTCCGGGTCTGTGGGGTGAAGGTCCCCTCCCAGCACGGCCCGCCCCTTCCCGGCCTGTGACCTTGGTCACCTGCTGTCGGGGGGGGGGGACGATCCGCGCGGGACGTCAGGCCTGCCCCCGGGCTCTCGGGGCAGGTGACCCCTCTGCTCCGAGCGTCCCGGGGCCGTCGGGGGTCCCGAGCTCCGGGGTCTCCCCGTGTGGCGGGGGTGGGGGGGGGAGGGCGTTCGGCATTTTGGAAGAAGCTTCCAAAAGAACAAAAAAAGGACACTTCCGCCGGGACCTTTCCGGCAGGTCGGGGGCGACACCCCGGGGGCAACTCCGCAGAACCCCCTCGGCCTGACCCCAATTCCGCGAGCGGGCGAACGAGTGTAAAATTCACCCGTGGAGAATGCGGGCATCGATCCCGCTACCTCTCACATGCTAAGCGAGCGCTCTACCACTTGAGCTAATTCCCCAGCTCGAGAGCGCTTCCGCCCCGTCGCGTAATGTGGCTCACGTCACCGCCGCTTCCCCCGCCGCCGGCGCCTCGCCGCCCGCCGCCTTCGCAGCGCCCCCATTGGTTTCCTGGCGGCCCGAGGTCCCGGGCAGTGATTGGTTTGGCTCAGCTTAGTTTTAAAATGCATTCGCCACTCTAATTGGTGGTCCCAAGCGTCCATCAAGCAGGGACTCTGTTGTTGCTATGGCGTAGGAAGACCCAGCTAGCCTTCTCCCAGTTTCTGGTTTGTTTCTCAGACTCCGGGTCCTAAAGGTTCCGGATCAGTCAAGTCCCTGGGAAAAGAATGCCCTCCTCGCACTTGACTGACAAGGCCTGAGAGCCTATTGGAGTGGAGGCAAAGGAGTCGCTGGGAGATCCAATAGGTTGCGGGGGGCGGGGAAAAGAGGCCAATAAGCATTCGCTGGGGGGCGGGGACACGCCTGTGATTGGCTAAGAGGCGTCCAGAGGGAGGGCGGGGGGAGACTCAAGGCCTGCTTGATACGTCCGCCATTTTGGGCGCTTCGCTGATGGTGTCGGTGAGCGCGTTTCCCGCCTGAGCGCAACTAGCGGTGGGTCGTGGGCACCTCCGGGTGGTGGGGCGGGGTGGGGGCGGCGGAGCGGGCCGCGGCGCGGGCTGCGCGGGCCCTCGCGGGCGGGCGGCGGGGCGGCGGGGCTCCGGCCGGGCCTGGGCGGCGCGGGAGGGAGCGTCCCAGCCCCTCTCCCCTCCCCCCCGGAATTCGCTCGCTGGGCGGCCGGGGAGGCGCGGCGGCGCCGAGTCCCCGCGGGCCGCGGCCGCCCGCTCCTGTCAGCCGGGCCGGGCGGGCCGGGCGCCGGGGGCGGGTCGCCGGGGCCGCCAGCTCCGCGCTGCGGTGGCGGGCGCGGCGGGCGGCCGGGCTGCCGGCGGGACGGAGGCCTGGCGGGCGGCTGAGCGGGCGGGCGGGCGGGCGAGGCGCGCCCCGAACCGAGTCCGGCTCCCGGCCAGGCCGGGCGCACGTCGGTTCCGCTTCCCCCACGGCGCCGCCGCTCGCCGCGGAGGTCCGCGGCCGCCCGGAGGACGCCCCACATTCCTCCTGGGGGGACCCCGGACGCGCGTCCCGCGGAGGCAGAAAGTGGCCTCAAGACTCGAGAAGACAGCGAGGGACTTGGTCCTCCCCGGAGCAAGTTCTGTGGGGTTCTGTTAGGGCGCCGCAGGCTCGTGGAAACGCACAAAAACCAGGTCCGGAGTCGCTCGGCAGCTTCGCCGCGGGCGGCCGTGGACCCCGGGGTCTCCGGGAGCCCGGGGGCGGGGAAGTGTGGTCCTTTCCCCTGGGGCGGGGGCCGGTCAAGTTCCTCCCTCTTCTGGAAGCCCGGGGGTGGTTCGGTTCTGAGGTCTCCCTCGCTTTGGCCAGAACTTGGACTTTGAGTTGTAGGTGGACCGAGTGAGTCTTCCGATGTGTTTCTCTGCCCTGGCGGCTCTACCCTCTGACTTAAGCGTCGTTTTCCAGGGCTCCTTCCCGTTGGCGACTCTGGGGCTTTGTTTATGTTCTGCACTTGTGGAGGGGCCCGCGCGGTGGGGGTTTATCTCTCATCCCAGGAGCACTTGTGTAGGTTGATATTGTTTCACTTGGTTAAGTGAAGTTTACTGTGGTGTTTTGTCCTCAAGGTCAAGCCGCTGATCAGCTGCAAGAAAGAAAGGGACTCAGATTTCCAGCCACTGAAATGCCCCTTAGGCAGCAAGCGCGAAGATGCCCAGATAGTGGTGGTCCATTGAGCCTTCTTCTAGACTGTCTGGTATCAGATCTCTGCCTGCTCGTTTTCTAGCTTCTCGACCTTGGGCAAGTTACTCAACCTGTGCTTCCTTAATAATATGGGAATGTTGATAGTAATAGTGTCTGTTTCAAGAGCTTGTTCCCACAAATGGCCAAGTTATACAAGTAACAGTGAGTGAGTGAGCAGTGAATGTAAATGAGGTGGTGTAAGGAAAGTAGCCAGACAACATGCCTGGCACATGTAATCAGCTCAGGGATTAGCAATTAGTATTACTAATTGAAGTTTGTATTTCAAGTGTTTAGATACAATTAGGAAAGCTCTGTATTTCAGTTATTTAATTTTTTTTTTCCATGGGAGGGATTCTTGAAAATCCATTAAGTTACTGCTTTACTGGAATTAAAGTGGTGGCACTTGAAAGTGTTTTGTTTAAAGCAATGCTTAAACACAGAACAGCCCTCCCTCCAGAACTTAGGCAGGACTGCTCCTCTCCTGCAGAGTGGGTAGAATTCTGTGGGGTGTGACAGACCCCCACATCAGGAACTTCAGGGTTCTTAATATTCTCCTTCATTATGGATAAGCACAAGGCTCCTATATTGATATAGTCTTCAGCTAAGATACAAGTTGAATATCCCTAATCCGAAAATAAAAAATCAGTAAGTTATGGCTCAGAGTTTCAGATTTTGGACCATTTTGAAGTAGGGGTGCTTGATTGGCAGAGTCTGTAAATACTCCAGAATCTGGATAATAACTTATGGTGCCAAGCATTTTGGATAAGGAATGCTCAGTAGTTTGGGGATGGCTGTTGTCTGGATGAGGGCGTTAGCAGCTATTCTGCACCTCTGGGGGACTGCTCAGGGAGTCTGGAAGATTTAACCATAGGCAATGCACTGGGCCAGTTAGAATAACCTCTCAGTGACCTGCTCTGTGTGTCCTCCATGATACTGGAAACCAGTGCCTTTCTCTTGGCTAGTTACTTGGGTCTTGGCTTACTTGGTTACACTGGTGAATTTAGTAGACTAGTCTTCAGGGGAACATCTTGCTGGTCTAACTTACCTGAAGACAGGAAGAAGACTGTTTTGAGTTTAGAAGACTCTTTTTTTTTTGGTCCGGTCGTGGGGCCTGAACTCTGGGCCTGGGTGCTGTCCCTCAGCTCTTCAGCTCAAGGCTAGCGCTCTACCACTTGAGCCACAGCGCCACTTCCGGCTTTTTTCTTTTTGCTTATGTGGTGCTGAGGAATCGAACCCAGGGCCTCAGGCATGCAAGGCAAGCGCTCTACCACTGAGCCAACTTCCCAGCCCCGAGTTTAGAAGACTCTTATCCTCTGTAAAATAACAGCAAACCACACTCTTCCCCTCACAAAACATCATTCATAAAAACCAGCTTGCTAGTTTCAGGTGACTAATTGAGAGTTTGGGAATCAGCTGGACAGCAAGAGGATAGTTAAGAAATTAGACTTGATAGGGTGAGGTTTACTTAGCTTCTTCAAGATACATTTTTGCATCAGTTTGGTCCAGAAAATTATGTGTTTGTTATAAGTAAACTTCTCTTCCTTAAAACCATCTTTGTCAGGTGTTTGTTTTCTGCATTTTAAATATTTGAGGATTCTACAATTTTGTGAATATATGTTGGTTTAAGATGTTACATTTTACCTCAGAAGAGTTATAGTATTGATAATTAAGATTTCTCAGAGCTCAGCTAAAAGTCAGCATGAGTTTATCTCATAAAAAGCACAAGTCTCATTGGATCCTCAAGATCTAAGCTGTTGAGTCAGTCCAGTGGAGGCCAAGTCATGTTAGCTACTTTTTCTTTAAATGTAGTGAAAAATATAACTAGCTTTTTGGCTTTAGTCAGCTTTCATATTTTTGTCTTTCCTCTTTTGGGGGCTGGGGTGTGTTGTAAGGTTTGAACTCAGCTCTTTGTATTTACTACCATTGGAGCCAGGCTTCTAGCCCTTTTTCTTGAAGTTATTTTTCAGATAGAGTCTTGCACTTTGCCTGGGTGGGCTTTCGATGATGATTCTCTGTCTCATCTTCCCAGTTGCTGGGATTACAGGCATGAGCTACCATGCCTAGCCTTTGTTCTTTCTTAAGACTTTAGGTAAATTTTTCTTTTTTAATTAACACACAACTATATGTATTACACTATGGGTCATAGTATTTCAATATTGCACAATGTGCTGATCAGGGTGATTAGTGTTTCCATTTGTCTTTTTGTACCTTTAAGGGTTTCTATTCTGAAATGATTGATTTGGGGGTTGGGGATATAGCTCAGCAGTAAAGTACAAAGCCCGATGTTCCATCCCCAGCACTGTAAAACAAAGGGATAAATGAGAATAATAATTAGCTTTTTACTTACTTTTGGTCAGGGTTTCTTAACTGGGGGTAACTTCCCCAGGGGACATTTTTGCCTGTCACACCTGTGGTATGCTTCTAGAGGGTAGAGTCCAAGACCAGGGCTAATCATCTCTAGTTCACTATACAGCCACTCCCCAGCTAAGATACCCAGCCCCAGGGATCACTGGTGTTGAGGATGAGAAACCTTCTGGAAGATCCTAGATGAGCCAGCATTAGAATCGTTTTAAGACTGGATTCTGGGCTCCACCTTTACAAATTCATGGTGGTATTGAGATATTTATTATTTATTTTTTGTCAGTTGTGGGGCTTGATCTCTGGGCCTGGGCTCTGTCCTTGAGCTTGTCAGCTCAAGGTGAGCTCTCTACCACTTGAGCCACAGCACCACTTCTGGTTTTCTGGTGGTTAATTGGAGATGAGTCTCATGGACTTTCCTTGCCCAGGCTGGCTTTGAACCGCAATCCTCAGATCTCACCCTCCTGAGTAGTTAGGATTACAGGCGTGAGCCATTGGCATTAGGCTTAGAATCTTTAATTTTAAAAGCTTCCCAAACTTTTTGACAGCTGGGCTTTGGAACTACTGCTTTAGACCTCAGATTTAAGGGACTGTTTGTGAGTTGCTGGGTTCTTTGGGGGAATCAATGAGTTTGGGCTTTGAAGTACCTACATCTTGCCCTGAAGGTTATTTCAGTAGTGTGAAGAGATGGTGTGCATGCATCCTTTCTTAGTTTTAGGGGCTGGGAAAGTGGCTCAGTGGTAGAATGCTTGCCTTGCATGCATGAGGTCCTGGGTTCGATTCCTCAGCACCACATAAGCAGAAAAAGCTGGAAGTGGGGCTGAGGCTCAAGTGGTAGAGCGCTAGTCTACAGCTGAAGAGCTGAGGGACGGGGCCCAGGCCCGGAGTTTAGGCCCCACGACCGACAAAAAAAAAAAGTGAGTTTTAAAATAAAATTAAAAGAGCCTTTTGCAGGTGGCTCAGGCCTGTAATTCTGGATACTCAGGAGACTGATATCTAAGGATCACAGTTCAAAGGCATCCAGGGTAGTAAAGTCCATGAGATGCTCTGGTTAACTACCCAACAAAAAGGCCAGAAGTGGAGCTGTGGCTCAAAAAATGAAAAACTTATTTTTTTTTTCCTGCAATGAACTGATTTAACAGAATAAATCTGAACGGCTTTCTCCTTTATCTCATGGAAGTAAATTACATTGCTCCTGACACTTTCCCGGAAACCCTATCCCCCATCCATTAGGGTTTTGCTCCTGTGGCAGCAGTACTACTGGTATTTTTTTTTTTTCCTGTTGGTCGTGGGGCTTGAACTCGGCCTGGGCGATGTCCCTCAGCTCTTCAGCTCAAGGCTAGCGCTCTACCACTTAAGCCCACAGGGCCACTTCCAGTTTTCTGAGTGGTTTATTGAAGATAAAAGTCTCACGGAGTTTTCTGCCTGGGCTGGCTTTGAACCTCGATCCTCAGACCTCAGCTTCCTGAGTAGCTAGAATGACAGGTGTGAGCCACCGACACCCAGCTTACTACTGCTATTTCTTAAATTTTCTAACTTTTGCCATCAGCATGCCAGTCATTTGTCGGTTTTGGTTGTAGATTGTAGCTACCTTCAACTTCCCTCAGAATCCTGGATCAGTTTACTCATTCTGCCCTTTGAGGGCAAGGGAGAGGCATATGGTGTGCTGACTAGGCCTCTAGCAAAGGGAGTCAGTCCTCTGTGCCCTGGACTCTGACCCAGTGGAGGGATGGCTGTCTTCCATTTAGGAGGAAATTCAGTTCTCTCTCTTGCTTGCTGAATGGAAGACTGCTAGCATGAAAACTAGCCAAGCTTTTGGCAACTGTGTGTTAATATCTGGACATATAAAAGGCGCAAAGTCATGGAGGCACTTTTCATTTTCATCCTGAAATTAAGCCTAGGATGTGTTGGGAACTGCTGGCAACCTGATCTACTTCTAATCTTCCCTTTTTTGATCAGCAGCTATGTTGAGTCCTTACTGTGCCAGGAATGGGATTCACTGCTGAACAAGCTGGTAAGGACTTGCATTCTGGGGGCAGAGACTGGCAGTTACAAAAACCAGTTAACAAAGCTTGTTAGGATTCAGTAGTCAGTCCTTTGTGTTGTGTCTTATCCTAAGGTTCTATATCTATGGGTTCAACTAGCATGGATTGAAAATAGTTTTTAAAAAATTGCAGCAAGTTCCAAAAGGAATTTCCCCTGGGTACCAAGCACTGTACTGAATCCCTCTGAATTAAGTGGTATGTGGGTATGCCATGCTGTTGCCACCAGCCATGTCCCAGGTCCTCAGACCCATGTCCTTGTGACTTAGTGCATTTACAGCTAGAGTGCTTACTAGTTGCATCTCTGCTGATCATGTATAGGTGATTTCCTTCCTTGTCATTACCTAAATGATAAGCATAGCAACTATTGAATAGCATTACTTTATGTTGGATAATTTAAGTAATCTAGAGAGGATTTAAAGTATACTGGAGGATGTGTGTAGGTTATATAAACACTTAGCATTTTATGGAATGGTCTTGAGCATCTTCAGATTTCAGCATCCACACTGGCAGTGGGAATGTCCTGGAACCAGTTTTCCCCCATGAATACTAAGGGGTGAGAATCCTGCATATGGTTTAAGTGAAGAATTTTTTGCTTTGTAGCCTAGGCTGGTTTCCAGATTGAGATTCTCTGCTCTCAGTCTCTCAAATTCTTGGAGATTTTTTTGTTTGGGGGAGTGTGTGTACACACATATATATGCTTATGTTTTGGTGTTTTCCTTTTTGGTACTGGGGAATTGAAACCAGGACATTGCACTTGCTAGGTAAGTCTACATCCCAACCCTCCTGCAGGTTTTTTGTTTTGTTTTGTTTTTGGTCGGTTGGTGGTAAGACTTAAACTCAGGGACCTGGGCTCTTGTCCCTGAGCTTTTTTGCTCAAGGCTAGCACTTGAGCCACAGCTCCAGTTTCAGATTTCAGAGCTTCCTGGACTTTCCTGTCCAGGCTGGCTTTGAACCATGATTCTCAGGCCTCTTCCTCCTGAATAGGATTATAGGTGTGAGACATTGGTGCCTTCCTTGGCTTTTAACTAAAGTTCTGAACATCAGATTCAGGGAGATACTGATGTTCTACTTCTGAGTGACTTTGGAAAAGTAAGATATTATTCATTCCAAACAAATTGTTTATATCACAAAGGTTGCCATGAAGTCTGGTGGCCCAAAGTAAAGATTAAATTTGGGGACATTAGAGAGTGGATCTAAAATGGCTGCTGAAATAAGGGTTGACCTGAGTACCAAGTCAGACTTGGGGCAAACTGTGTGGATTGTAGTTCTGGTTCCTTGAACTCAGTTTAAATCTGAGATAGAGTACTGGTGGCAAAGATACACTGGAGGGAGGGCTGGGAATGTGGCTTAGTGGTAGAGTGCTTGCTTAGCATGCATGAAGCTCTGGGTTCCATTCCTCAGTACCACATAAACAGAAAATGCTGGAAGTGGTACTGTGGCTCAAGTGATAGAGGTTAGCCTTGAACAAAAGAAACCCAGGGATAGTGCTCAGGCCCTGAGTTCAAGCCTAGGACTGGCAACACACACACACACACACACACACACACACACACACACACACACACACACACACACACACACACACACACACACACACACACACACACACACACACACACACACACACACACACACACACACACACACACACACACACACACACACACACACACACACACACACACACACACACACACACACGTACGTACGTACTGGAGAAGAGTAGAAAGGAGAGCTTGCCTGAGAGTGCAGGACTCTGGTACTCTGAGGCAGTTTAGCAAAGTAGGTGAGCCTGCACCATGCTTTCCTTCCCCAGATGAGGACAGTGGCAAGCGCAGTGGTGACTTGATTGCACTTTGGGGTTTTCTGTCATGAGAATCATGATTTTGACTGATATAGAACTTGAAAGGTCATTAGTACTTAGAGTAAAATTTAGACCACATTGAAGAGTGAACCTAGAGTTGAGGAATCTCAGCTTGTAGAGAATTCCTTATTATAGCAGCCTGGCTGAGCCACAGTGTTTGTTTTTGTCTGTCATGGGGCTTGAACTCCGGGCCTAGTCACTGTCCTTGAGCTCTTTTTTTTGGTTGGTTGTGGGGGCTGAATTCTGGTCACTGCCCTCAGCTCTTCAGCTCAAGGCTAGCACTCTACCACTTGAGCCACAGTGCCACTTCTGGCTTTTTTGTTTTTGCTTATGTGGTGCTGAGGAATCGAACCCAGGGCCTCATGCATGCAAGGCAAGCATTCTACCACTGAACCACCTTAGCCCCTCCTTGAGACTTTTGCTCAAGGCTAGCACTCTATCACTTTGAGTCTACTGCTCCATTTCTGGTTTTCTGGTGGTTAATTGGAGATAAGAGTCTCACAGTTTCCTGCCCAGGCTGGCTTTGAACCCTGACTCACATTTTAGCCTCCTGAGTAGCTAGGATTACAGGTGCCAGCCTAGGCTATGGTTTTACGTGTATTTGTTTCAAGAGGAAATCACAAATGGATCTCAGAATTAACAGTGAATGGTTAACTTTTGATGGGAGTAAATGGCAGTTTTCTGTCATGTAGTAGATGAGGAGACAGTGACTCTATATTTTCTTTTTTTTTTTAATTTTAATTAATTAATTAATTTATTTTTGTCTGCCATGGGGCTTGAACTCGGCCTGGGCGCTGTCCCTCAGCTCTTCAGCTCAAGGCGAGCGCTCTACCACTTGAGCTACAGCGCCACTTCCGGTTTTCTGGTGGTTTATTGGAGATAGGAGTTTCATGGTCTCTCCTGCCCGGGCTGGCTTTGAACCGTGATCCTCAGATCTCAGCCTCCTGAGTAGCTAGGATTACAGGCGTGAGCCACCAGCGCCCGGCTAATTTTAATTTTTTTTGTGACAGTACCATACAGAGGGGTTACAATTACACGGGCAAGGTAATGAGTGCATTTCTTAGCAAGCATTGTTGCCTCCTCCTTTGTTTTCCCTTCCCATCCCCCCCAAGCCAAAGTTGTAAAAGTTAGTTTTTCGACATAACATCTTGTACATCTCATTGTTGCAATGGGTCCACCTGTATCCCTATTTAAACAATGTTTTTTCCCTTCCCCTCTACAAATTATACCAACATCAAATACAGTGAAAACAGGGGTTATACCTTTGGGGGGGCATACAAAGCAACAAAGTAATATCTTATAAATATGTTAGAAACAATCCCAAGAAAGAAAAAAAACATTTGAGTCCTTTTCTTGGGGTTCATTTCACTTAACATCAACTTATCTGACCATTTCTGCTTGTCTCAGACATACACTAGTTATTGCAAATAAGGGAAACCATGGGACCTATGTTTCTTTGGGCCTGGCTTACTTCACTTAATAGTTAATTTTTTCTAGATTTTCTTTTATGGACATGGAGTTTCACAGAGTTTCTCTGGTCTTAGAAGGGTGGGCAGGTCTTACGCAAATGAGAATCTCCCCCTTCAGATTTTCTCTCTCTCTCTCTTTCCCCCTCCTCCCTCCTCCTCTCTACCTTCCTTTCTTTCTCTCACTCTCCCTCTTCCTCCTTCCCTCCTTTTTTCCCTCCCTCTTTCCCTTCCTCCCTTCCATCCATCCATCTGTCCATTCATCCATCCCAGAGCTTGACCTCAGGGCTTGGGCGCTGTTCCTTAGCTTCTTTTGCTCAAGGCTGGTGCTCTGCCACTTGAGCCACAGTGCCACTTCCAGTTTTCTGGTGGTTTTTTATTGAAGAGTCTCAGGGATTTTCTGCCTGGGCTGGCTTTGAACTGCGACCCTCAGGTCTCAGCCTTCTAAGTAGCTAGGATTACAGGCATGAGCCACTAGTGCTGGACTGTTTTTAAATTTTTGATGATACCTGGGTTTGGACTCAGGGCCTACTCTATGCTCAGTTTCTTGCTTGGTTGGTGCTCTGCCGCTAGAGCCACACCTCTAAGCCTGGCTTTTGCTTCATGCCTGGGCTAGCTTCAAACTCTGATCTTCTAGATCTCAACTCTTGAGTAGCTGTAATTAAAGGGGTGAGTCAGTAGTTCCTGGTTACACTGTGGGTTTCTGATCTTTGGTTCATGTTATACATTCATCCTATCATGATCATAGTTGCTGATGTCTGCCCTCTACTGTGGTCAAGAAGTACACGCTTTGTATTTCAGGTTTTGATGAGCTCATATATATTCAAGGATATTAGATAGCATAGTGTGTACAGATGTTGTTAAAACTTGAAACCGACAATGCTAACATTTGTTAACCAGCTTAAGTAGAATTTTGTCATTACTTTTGGTTTCTTGTGGGATCCTTTCCTGATAACCTTCTACCTGAAGGTATTTTATTACTTTATTTTTATGGTGTTGCCATCTATTTACATAATGTAACTTTCCTTTTGCATGCCATTAAACTGTGTAAATTGAATTACTTCGTTTTATAATTTGTCTTTCAACCTTGTTTGATATATTTATTCAGTGTTTGAGCACTTGCTATTTGTTAGGCACTGCTGTAGTATGGGTGTTAGCAGTGAGCAAAGCAGACTATCAAGTCCCAACCCTAGGGGAGGTTACATTTAGTGGGAGAAGTAAGTAAAAGGTCCCAGAAGTACTGGGTTTGGTAGGACATGCCTGTAATTCCACCTGCTTGAGAGACATGTCTGACAAGGATTTAAAGGTCAAGGCTAACCTTGCTGCTTATAGCAGTAAGACCCTTTCCTGTTTTGTTTTGTTTTTTTGGTAGGTCATGGGGATTGAACTCTGGGCCTGGGCACTGTCCCTCAGCTCTTCAGCTCAAGGCTAGTGCTCTACCATTTGAACCACAGCACCACTTCTGGTTTTCTGAGTGGTTTATTGGAGATAAGAGTCTCACAGACTTTCCTGCCCAGGCTGGCTGTGATCCTCAGATCTCAGCCTCCTGGGTAGCTAGGATTATAGGCATGAGCCACTGGTGCCTGGCCCTTTCTTAAACAAATACACAATGTTGGAGTGTTGCTTAAGTGGTAGACTGCTTGCCTAGTATACACAAGCTCCAGGGTTCAACCTCCAGTTCTCACCCTCCCTCCAAAAAAAGAAAGTTAACATATCCTTATGGCAGCAGGAAAAATGGGTAGATGGGTCTGTTTGCAGGTTTCAGTGTATTGGTCAAGGTAGGTCTTCCTAAGTATGTCCCCTTCTACAGGTGAAGGGGCCATGGGTGAGGCGAGCATTCTAGGCAGAGGGTCCAGTGTGCACGAAGTGCAGTATGTATGCCTGCTCTAGGAGGGCAGCGTGGCTGGGAAGAAGAGGGAAGTGGAAAAATAAGTCTGCTGGGCCATTGTTGAGATTTGGTTTTTTTCTGAGTCTTGTTTTGAGCAGGTGTGACATGATCTGGTTTCTAAAGGTCCCCTGAAGCCAGGTTAAGAATAGCTGTCCCTGTGCTCCTAGAAGGAGGCTTAGGAGCTGTGGCAGAGACCCAACAGAGCAGTCGTGGCAGCTTGAACTGCAGGAAACAGGGGTGGTAGGTGAGAAGTGGTTGGATTCTGGATTCATCTTGAAGAGAGGGCAGGCAGGATTTGCACAGATTGGATGTGGGTGTAAGAGAAGGGAAAGATGGGATGAGGGACTTTTGCTTGTGGTGGGAGGCACCATTTAAGAAGAAAGGGAAGAATCCAGGAAGAGCAGATTGTGACAACTAAATCAGGAGTTGGGCTTGGATCTGTCCAGTTAGGAAAACTAAGCGGATGGGAAGCTATGTAGGAGTAAGATACTTGGAGTTTACAGGAGAGGTCTGGGCTGCCTTGGGACTTGAGGTGGAACTGTAAGAGTTGTTTTTGTTTTTGTTTTTGTTTTTGTTTGGGTCCCGTCGTGGGTCTGAACTCTGGGGCTGCGCGCTGTCCCTCAGCTCTTCAGCTCAAGGCTAGCACTCTACCACTTGAGCCACAGCACCACTTCTGGCTTTTTTCTTTTTGCTTATGTGGTGCTGAGGAATCGAACCCAGGGCCTCATGCATGCAAGGCAAGCACTCTACCACTGAGCCACCTTCCTAGCCCCGGAACTGTAAGAGTTGTGAGGTTGAGCAAGAGCGCTGGACAAGAAGGACCAGCTCTGAGTCAAGAGCAACCAGGAGAGAGTGGCCAAGGTGAAGCTGGAGCAAGTGTTGCTGGGACCAGAGGAGGGTGGGAACCTAGTGTTTCCATTCTAGGTCAGATGTGAAGAGCAGAAAGAGCAGCCCCCACAAGGCACAAGGCAGTGTGAGCAGGGAAGGTGTCGTGAAGAGAAGATCTCACACCATTAGAGTTCTGCTGAGATAGGAGGAACCACAGCATTATTGTCCTGTTGGTGGGAATTGATTTTTCAGAGGAGACACTTTCTGAAGCCCTAGTTTTGGGAAGAGATCAGGGACCAGGCAGAGGGCCTACTTGGAGATTGGCATTTGTGGGCCTTTTCTTGGTGAGAAGGGAGCAAGCAGATGAGGAGGTTGGGTAGAGGAATTATGGGCATTTCTCTCTCTCTCTTCTTTTTCTCTCTTTCTTTTCCCCAGTGAGATGAGGGGAGTTGGGTTGGGCAGTGTGAGGAAAGGAGCAGGGAATAGGTGGAATAGGGAAAGATAAATGGTTAAGATGTGGGATGGGCTCTCTGAAGATCGCCTTTCCTGAATTGAAATATAGGCATCTTGATTCTGTTGTTTCACTGGAAGCCAAATTGCCAGTGCTTCGTTTAACTGGTGTTGTGGGTTTCCAAGCAAGAATGGAAGAAGGCAGCTGAGGACAGGGTGTGTGTGTGTGTGTGTGTGTGTGTGTGTGTGTGTGTGTGTGTGTGTGTGTGTGTGTGTGTGTGTGTGTGTGTGTGTGTGTGTGTGTGTGTGTGTGTGTGTGTGTGTGTGTGTGTGTGTGTGTGTGTGTGTGTGTGTGTGTGTGTGTCTGTGTGTGTGTGTGTCTGTGTGTGTGTGTGTGTCTGTGTGTGTGTGTCTGTGTGTGTGTGTCTGTGTGTGTGTCTGTGTGTGTGTGTCTGTGTGTGTCTGTGTGTGTGTCTGTGTGTATGTCTGTGTGTTTAGCAGGGCGGGCAATGGCATTAGAGTTGAGGAGGATGGCAGATGAAGATCTCTGTCCATGCTGACATGTGTGCCTATAGTGTATTCCTTTTCACTGTATTTCAGAATGAATGAGTCTCATTTATTCTTTGTTCTATCACTGGAGAGCAGTTTTGGTTCCAGTAAGAAAGAAGCCTACTCTCAACAACTGCAAAAGCATTTTCCCAAAGTTCAGACTTTGGAAGGAATTTCAGGGTAGTGGGACCATGCATATCTTCTAAATGGTACAGATTGTTTCCAGATGTCCAGGACCAGTTGGCCTTGGGATGGCAACTATATTGCTGTTTGGTAGGTGTGATCTTATACCTCAGGGTTAAAAAAAAAAACAACTTTATTGAGATATAATTTACATATTGTGTAGTTTACCTATTTAAAGTGTACAATTCAAAGAGTTTTAATATAGGATCATAAAATCATTATCATGATCTCATTAGAACGTTTTCACCATCTCCAAAACCTTGTACCTATTTGCCTGTTTTAGACATTTCATATAAAAAGGCTTATTTGATTAGTTTTTTTCACTTAGCACATTTATAAGGATCCCCTATGTTTTTAGCATTTCTCTTGCCTTTTTCCTTCTCCTCCCCTCCCCTTTTACCAGCCTCCCCTCCCCTCTTTTCAGGGTTTGCTTATGCAGCACAGGATCATCTCAAACTCTACCTGCTCCATTCTCCTGAATGTAGGATTACGGGTGTGTGTTACCATGTCTGTCTTTCTATGCTTTTTAATATTTTTTGATTTTTCATCGTTCTATGTAATTTCTGGGTGTTTTCTTCAGTTCTGTCTTTGAGATGAACAATTGTCTCTTCGCTTTAGTAGTTTGAATCTTACTCGTTGATTGACTTTAGTTTTATTCTTTTTTGAGGACTGCTGGAGATTGAATTTAGGAATTTAAGAATGCTAGGCAAACTCTACTACTGAGCTACACCCCAGCCTCTATCATATTTTCCAATTTTGATAACTTCTATTTAGTTCTTTACCAAGTCTGCTTGTCCTTTATTGGTAGTTTGTTCTTTATGCTTTCTGCAATGTATTGTTTCAACAATATTAGCCATGTATTCAGTGGGTAATACCAGTGTTTGCATACTTACCTTTTTGTTTATAGAAGCTCATTTTCTCTTTTGTTTATTTTCAAGTATGTATCACAGTCTTTGTTTATCATGCTGTAGTTTGACAAGAATGGCCCATGCGTATGTAGTCAGTGGTCAACAGATAGTTCATTTAGCTCCTACTGTTGTATAAGATACTCTGGGTGCTTGATATTGTACCTTCATGGAGCTTTGCTTCTAGTGCAACCTTCTAAGGTATGGCTATGAGAATATTCTCGCTTTTATCAACCAAGTTTTATATTTCAAGGAAAAATTTAGCATCTTGCCCAAGATTTTTAGGTATTCTTGGACTAAAGGGCTCCATATATTGACCAAGCAGAAGTGTTTAGTGTCTGAGGTTTAGGTTGCTGGTACTGTCAGTCTGGGTTACTCTTAAATCTTTTTTTTTTTTCTTTTGTCGGTCGTGGGGCTTGAACTCTGGGCCTGACTGCTGTCCCTGCGCTCTTCATCTCAAGGCTAGTGCTCTATCACTTGAGCTGTAGCACCACTTCCAGCCTTTTCTGCTTATGTGGTGCTGAGGAATTGAACCCAGGGCTTCATGCATGCAAGGCAAGCGCTCTATCACTGAGCCACCTTCCCAGCCCCATGCTCTACTATTTAGAGCCACAAACCCACTTCCAGTTTTCTGGTGAAGATGAGTCTTCACAGATTTTCCCGCGGGGCTGGCTTTGAATCTCGAGGCTCAGGTCTCAGCCTCCTGAATAGCTATGATTACAGGCATGAAAAACTAGCATCCGCCTCTTTTTTTGGGGGGGGGGGTCCAGTCCTGGGGGCTGAACTCTGGGCCTGGGCGCTGGCCCTCAGCTCTTCAGCTCAAGGCTAGCTTTCTACCACTTGAGCCACAACGCCACTTCTGGCTTTTTTCTTTTTGCTTATGTGGTGCTGAGGAATCGAACCCAGGGCCTCAGGCATGCAAGGCAAGCGCTCTACCACTGAGCCACCTTCCCAGCCCCTCCAGCCTCATTTTTTTGTGTGTTTTGTGTGTGTGTGTGTGTTTTTTTTTTTTGTCGGTCGTGGGGCTTGAACTCTGGGCCTGGGCGCTGTCCCTCAGCTCTTCAGCTCAAGGCGAGCGCTCTACCACTTGAGCTACAGCGCCACTTCCGGTTTTCTGGTGGTTTATTGGAGATAGGAGTCTCACGGTCTCTCCTGCCCGGGCTGGCTTTGAACCGTGATCCTCAGATCTCAGCCTCCTGAGTAGCTAGGATTACAGGCGTGAGCCACCAGCGCCCCGCGTGTGTGTGTGTTTTAAGAGCTAAAATTTCCCTTTAACCTGGATTATTCTTTTGTCAGCAATTTCTTAGGTTTTCTACTTCTTCACATTAGTCGGTTCATTTCTATATCTAGACAGGGGAAGATTTCAGCATAATAGTTTTTTTGAATTGGTCTCTTTTGATTGCTGGAAAACATTAATGTGATCTTGGTGTGTGTAATTCTAGTCAAGAACACTAAAAAGAGTTCTCTGGAAAAATGTGTCAACACAGATTCTGAGGCAAACCCATCTTGAGAAGAGGAGAGACTGTATTACCTCTTTGAGGAACAACAACGTCATTGTGGGGGCTGAGGCTAGTGATGAAGTGGGGTTTGTTTTGTGATACAGTGGTAATAAGCCTTGTGAATTCTGAGCTGGCCCCGCCTCTCCTGCACCTCCTCTTGAGGAAGGCTAGGTACTGTGTGGGGAGGAGCTGCACTGCAGAAGACAGCAGTAATGACTAACTGCCCTTGATCCTAGTTTAGTAATTCCCAGTGGAGCCAGAGTGTGGAGCACAGAGGCTGTGTAACTATCGTTTTCATCAAACTTCAGGAAGCAGCTTGATAACATTCCAGGATTGGGAAGAATGAGAAGAGGTTGTAGGGGGCATGGGTTAGAGCTCTAGCTCCTTTAGCAGAAGTGTTGTGAAGATTAAAAAGAAACATTACTGGCTGTGTTTGGGTGTATTCTTAGAAAAAAGTAGGAGTACCCATTCCTGCTGGCTACATTTTCATTGGGGCTAACAAATCTCAGTTCCTGGCATCAGTGAGAGGAGGGGGGGGTGGGGAGGGAGGGGCTGGTCCTGTGGCTTGAACTCAAGGCCCTCTTAGTTATAACTCACTCAGTTATGTAGCTTGATAACTCATTTCCTTTTTTTTGTTGTTGTTGTTGTGGGACCTGAACTCTGGGCTGCGGCACTGCCCCTCAGCTCTTCAGCTCAAGGCTAGCATTCTACCATTTGAGCCACAGAACCGCTTCTGGCTTTTTCTGCTTATGTGGAGCTGAGGAATGGAACCCAGGGCCCTAAGCATGCATGGCAAGCACTCTACCACTGAGCCACCTTCCCAGCCCCAATAACTCACTTCCTTTTAGTACGGAATATAAGGGTCTATTGTCTAAATGTACCAGAATTTATTCAGTCGCCTACTGAAGGACATTGTGGTTCCTACCAACTTTTGGCAGTTGTGGATAAAGATGCTATAAATATCTGTGTGCAAGGTTCCAAAGTGACTATCATTTTGTATTACTGCCAGCAAAGAATGAGAGAGAATTCCTGCTATTCCACATAATAGTTTACTTTTGGGGTTGTGTTTTGTGTTTGGACATTTTTTGGTCAGTCCTAGGTCTTGAACTCAGGGCTTGGGTGCTATTCTAGCTTTTTTGCCTAAAGCTAGTGCTCCCCTCTTTGAGCTACAGCTCCATTTCCAGTTTTCTGGTGTTAATTGAAGATGAGTCTCATGGATGTTTTCCTGCTCTAACCATGATCTTCAGATCTCAGCTTCCTGAATAGCTGGGATTACAGGTATGAGCCACCAGTGCCCAGCTTTTGACTATTTTAATACGTTTGTAAATACTATCTCATTTTATTATTATTTATTAATTTTATTTGGTCCTGGGGCTTGAACTCTGGGCTTGGGCACTGTCCCTCAGCTCTTCATCTTAAGGCAAGTTCTCCATCACTTGAGCCATAGCGCAACTTCCAGTTTTCTGGTGGTTAATTGGAGATGGCTGGCTTTGAATCGTGATCCTCAGATCTCAGCCTCCTGAGTAGCTAGGATTACAGGCTTGAGCCACTGGTTGCCCAGCTTAGTTTTTTGATATATTTCATGATGGTTATCATCTTTCTCATATTGATCTTGTGCATATTTTCAAGTATACTTTTATTGTTATTATTAAGGTGTTATACAGAGGATTGCCATTCTCTTCTGCATTTTATTTTTATTTTATACCTCAGTATTTTATGGGAGAAATGCTAGTGTAAAGCCTGGCTGTGTGTGTGTTTGTGTGCCGTGTGTTGGTATTAGGGCTTCGAGCCTGTGGACTGTCCTTTAGTGGTTTTTTGTTGTTGTTGTTGTTGTTCAGGCTAGCACTCTTATCACTAGAGCCATAGCTTTACTTCAAGCTTTTTGGTGGTTAATTGGGGATAAGAGTCTCAAGGGTTGCTGGGCGCTGGTGGCTCATGCCTGTAAATCCTAGCTTACTCAGGAGGCTGAGATCGGAGGATCATGGTTCAAAGCCAGCCTGGGCGGGAAAGTCCTCAAAGCCAGACTGGGCAGGAAAGTCTGTGAGACTCTTATCTCTAATAAACCACTAGAAAACAGGAAGTGGCGCTGTGGCTCAAAGCGCCCAGGCTCAGAGTTCAAGTCCCATGACCGACCCAAAAAAAAAAAAAGTCTCATGGGCTTTCCTATCTGGGCTGGCCTTGAAAACTCTGTCTTCAGATCTCAGCCTAGGATTAAAGGCAGGAGTCACCAGCACCTAAAGGCTAAAAATGGGCCCTTTTAGCAGTAGTACAACTATATAACAGATATTTCTAATTTGTTATCTTCTTTGTTGTTAGCTCAGCAGTTTTCAGATGGTGTTTTGAATTTTGGTTTCTTCTTGAATGAACACTGTTCTTTTTTTTTTTTTTTTTTGGGTCCGGTAGGGGGGCTGAACTCTGGGCCTGGGCGCTGTCCCTCAGCTCTTCAGCTCAAGGCGAGCGCTCTACCACTTGAGCCACAGCACCACTTCTGGCTTTTTTCTTATGTGGTGCTGAGGAATTGAACCCAGGGCCTCGAGCATGCAAGGCAAGTGCTCTACCACTGAGCCACCTTCCCAGCCCCATGAACACTGTTCTTGTTGGGACATTACTGGGTTTTTCTATTATTGGCTCCGTTTGAACATGGCATTGTCCAAGTGTAAGAATGATCCTCTGGTGTTTTTTTTTCTTTTTCTCTCCTTTCCCTTTTCTCTTTGAGCCATTTCTTTTCTTTTTGGGCCATTACTGGGACTTGAACTCAGGGCCTGAATACTGTCCCTTACCTTTTTTTTTTTTTCTGTGCCAGTTCTAAGGCTTGAACTCAGGGCTTCGGAACTGTCCCTGAACTTTTCCCAAGGCTAGCACTTTACCACTTGTCACAGCTCCACTTCCTGCTCTTTTGGGTGATTAATTAGAGATAAGAATCTCCTAGACTTTTCTGCTTGGGCTGACTTTGAACTGTGATCCTCCGATCTTAACCTGAGTAGCAAGGATTACAGGTGTGAGCCACCAAGTGCCTGGCTGTTTCTTACTTTTTTGCTCAAGATTGATATTCTACACTTTGAGTCACAGTTTCACTTTTTGCTTTTTTTTGTGGTTAATTGGAGATGAGGGTCTCACAGACCCTTTTCTAGACAGCTTTAAACAATGATCCTCAAATCTCAGGTTCGTGAGTAGGTAGGATTACAGTCATGAGCCACTGGAGCTCACTTGTTTTCATTCTTTTGAGATAGTGTCTCTAACCATGTGCTATGTGTAATAGCTAATATACCTAAGTTGGTTATTATATTTGTAACTTATTTGCAAAAAGGATATAAATGGTCATGTAAGATTATTAGGTTCAAATAAAAATGTGTAAATATTATACATTGATAAAACAAAGTACGGACGCTGAAGTCCTTAAAAAACAATCCTTGTTCAGCGTTTCCCTTTGCAAATCTAGAATGTATCACTATTTTGTATCAACTTTATTGAGATGTAACTCACATATCAGAGTTAACCCATTTAAAGCGTTCAGCTTGGTGTGTTTTAGTGTATTTATGGAACTTTTCAACTATCACACTCAATTAGAATATTTTCATTGTTCCACAGAGAAACCCAGTACTGTTTAGCACTTCCTATTTATCTCCCATTCCCCAGCCCTCGGCGACCACTAATTTATTTTTTATTTTTTATTTTTTTGGTCCTGGGGCTTGAACTATGGGCCTGGGCGCTGTCCCTCAGCTGTTCAGCTTAAGGCTAGCGCTCTGCCACTTGAGCCACAGCGCCACTTCAGCTTTTCCTGTTTATGTGGCACTGAGGAATCAAACCCAGGGCCTCATGCATGCGAGGCAAGCACTCAACCACTGAGCTACTTCCCCCTTTTCTTTGGCAGTCCTGGGGCTTGAACTCAGGGCCTTGGTACTGTCCCTGAGCTTCCTTGTGCTCAGGGCTAGTGCTCTACTACTTGAGCCGCAGCACCATTTCTGACTTTTTCTGAGTAGTCTATTGGAGATAGATAGATAAGAGTCTGTTGCACTTTTCTGCCTGGACTGGCTTCAAACTGTGATGCTTAGATCTCAGCCTCCTGAGTAGTAGCTAAGATTACAGGCATGAGCCGCTGGTGCCTCACTTACTAATATATTTTTGTAAAGTTGCCTGTTTTGGGCATTTCACTTATATAATGGAATTGTGTCATATGTGATATTTTGTGATTAGTTTATTACTCTTAGCTATACTTTGAAGACTCATCTTTGTTGTAGCATGTATCATTTCATTTTGTTCTTTTGCCAAATAAAAGCCATTACATTCTTTTGTTTGTTCATCAGTTGGTGACTGTTTGGCCTATTGTAAATTTTAGTTCTTATAAATCTTGCTACAATGAACATTTGTGTATATTTGTCTCTGTTGCCACAGGAATTGAGTGGAATTGTTGGGTCATATGGTAGTATGTTTAACCTTTTGAGAAACTGCTAGCCTTTCGTCCAGAGTGGCCTCACCTTTTTTATTCCCACCTGCAGCGCAGAGGATTCTTCTCCATCTATGTTCATTTGTGTCTGCTTGACTAGAGTAGGTGTGAAGTGGTGTCTTACTGTGGTTTTGGTTTGCATTTCTCTTAGGGCTGTGTGTTCACTTATGTTCTTATTGGCCATTTATTGTCTTTGGAGAAATGTCCTTTTGAATTATTGGCTCATTTTGCTTATCTTTTTGTTTTTATTTTTGCAGTGCTAGGGATTGAACGCAGGGCATGCCAGGCAAGTGCTTCCGCACTGAGTTATGTTCCCAGCCCAGTATTCACCCAGTTTTTAGTTGTTACTGACTGGTATATAAGTTACTGACTGTATATAAGTATTGATCAGCTGTGCAGTTAGTGAATACTTTCCCTCTCTGTGGCTTGCTGCCTTTTCTCTTCTTGATGTCATTGAGGTAAAAACAACTCTCGAGGAATCCAATTTATGATGAAGGTTTTTTTGGGGGGCGGTATCTTTTTTTGGGGGGGGGGTCCAGTCGTGGGGCCTGAACTCTGGGCCTGGGCGCTGTCCCTCAGTTCAGTTCTTCAGCTCAAGGCTAGCACTCTACCACTTGAGCCACAGTGCCACTTCTGCTTTTTTCTTTTTGCTTATGTGGTGCTGAGGAATCGAACCCAGGGCCTCATGCATGCAAGGCAAGCGCTCTACCATTGAGCCACCTTCCCAGCCCCTGGGGGGGCGGTATCTTGTATTTTGGTGTCATAACATTCTTAAAGGCTTTGCCAAATCCAAACTATCAAGATTTTTTATTCATTGTTATTAAAAAGGTGATGTACAGAGAGGTTATGGTTTCGTAAGTCAGTAATGAGTACATTTCTTTTTGGACAATGTCATCTCTTCTCTTGCTCTCTCCTAGTTTTTCTCTCCCATCCCCACCCACAAGTTGTATAGTTCATATTTGATAGTGTCTTGAGTACCATTGCCGCATTTATTCACCCTTTGTCCCTCCGATTCTGTTTCTCCCCTTATACAAGCCATGTTTTCTTCTGAGAATTCCTTCCCTCCCCCTCCCCCCACCCTTTCCCCTTTCCCTTTCCTCCTTTCCTTTTCTTCAGTACTGGAGATTGAACTCAGGGTCTTGTGCTTTCTAAGCAGACACTTTAGCCACTGGAGCCATAACTCGAGCCGTGTGTGTGTGTGTGTGTGTGTGTGTGTCTGTGTGTGTGTGTGTGTGTGTGTGTGTGTGTGTGTGTGTGTGTGTGTCAGGGCCTTGTGCTTTCTAAGCAGACACTTTAGCCACTGGAGCCATAACTCGAGCCGTGTGTGTGTGTGTGTGTGTGTGTGTGTGTGTGTGTGTGTGTGTGTGTGTGTGTGTGTGTGTGTGTGTGTGTGTGTGTGTGTGTGTGTGTGTGTGTGTGTGGGCCTTGTGCTTTCTAAGCAGACACTTGAGCCACTGGAGCCATACCTCGAGCTGTGTGTGTGTGTGTGTGTGTGTGTGTGTGTGTGTGTGTGTGTGTGTGTGTGTGTGTGTGTGTGTGTGTGTGTGTGTGTGTGTGTGTGTATCAGGGCCTTGTGCTTTCTAAGCAGACACTTTAGCCACTGGAGCCATACCTTGAGCTGTGTGTGTGTGTGCGCGCTACTTCTGGAGTTTGAACTGAGGGCCTAGGAAGCACTGTCCCTGAGCTTTTTTCTCAAGACTAGCTCCACTTCTGCCTTTTGGTGGTAAATTGGCGATGAGAGTCTAATGGACTTTACTGTCCAAGCTCTCTTCAAACTGTGATCCTCAGATCTCAACCTTCTAAGTAATGACGATTACAGCCATGAGCCACCAATGCATAGCTAAGCCCAGTTTTTTTTTTTTTTAAATTATTATTCTTCAGATAAATGAAGGACAAGTTCATAAAAAGGCATTGTTATTTATTGAGTTTCAGCCTCAGAACTGTTAAAAAAAATCCTTAGGATAAACTTGAAGAGGTAATTATGTCAAGGCATATGTGGATTTTAATATCTTTTGATAGCTATAACTAGAAAACTTACTCCAGTTGCAGTTTTTTACCAGGAGTTCCAGCCAGTTTCACATTAAATTTTAAGACCTTTTTTTATTAGGAGAAATTTGAATATACATACACATAGGACAATATAATGAAACTTCAATTACCCGTGCCAACAACTACATCCCCTAGGTCAGTTTCATTCTACTTTCTGACATTTCCCACTCCTTTTCTAGACTAATATGTAAGAACTCTGTGAGAGTAGAAATATAGAAAAGTAGACATGTTCTAAATATGTCTTTACAAGCTAAACCCACCTGTGTAATCTGTCTCCTAGATGTCCACCTGTGTTAATTTTCCCCTAGGGCACTCAGTATTTTGACTGCAGCACTGGTGACTTGTACCCAGTTTTTCTTCTGTCATTAGAATTTTAGCATGTGTACTCTTATGTCTTGCTTCATTCCCATTGTTTATAAAGTTGTCTGTATTATATAATCCTTCTTGTTGCTATATGCAGTTTCATTGTTGCTATATGCAGTTTCATTGTTTGAAGCTATTCTTTTGATAGAGTGGTTATACCAGATTTACTCTGCCAGCAGTGTACAGGGTGTGTTTTCCCCTTGTATTCCCTTCTTCTCTCCATTTATCCTGCCCCATTGCCATGAATCCTTTCCCCTGCCTGAACCTTATTGTAGTAATAATTTCCACCTCTTCATACATGTATTCATCACTTGAATGTCCTTAAAAATTTTTTTTTGAGGGGGATGCTGGTTCTGGGGTTTGAACTCAGGGCCTGGATGCTGTCCCTGAACTTTTTTTTTTTTTTGCCAGTCCTGGGGCATGAACTCAGGGCCCGGGCATTGTCCTTGAGCTTCTTATGCTCAAGGCTAGCACTCTACCACTTGAGCTACAGCACCATTTCCATTTCTGTTTATGTGGTACTGAAGAATTGAACCCAGGACTTTATGCATGCTGGGCAAGTACTCTACCACTAAGCCACATTTCCAGCCTTCCCTGAACTTTTGTTTTTTGTTGTTGGTGGTGGTGGTTGTGGGGCTTGAACTCTGGGCCTGAACACTGTCCCTCAGCTCTTCACCTCAAGGCTAGTGCTCTACAACTTGAGCTATAGCGCCACTTCCGGTTTTCTGGTGGTTTATTGGAGATAAAGAGTTTCATGGACTTTCCTGCCTGGGCTGGCTTTAAACCACGATCCTCAGATCTCAGCCTCTTGAGTAGCTAGGATGACAGGCGTGAGCCACTAGTGCCATCTTCCCTGAATTTTTATTTTTGCTCAAGGCTAGCTAGCATTCAACCACTTAAGCCACAGCTCCACTTCTGGCCTTTTTTGTTTATGTGGTGCTGAGGAATCGAACCCAGGGCCTTATGCATGCGAGGCAAACACTACCACTGAGCCACCTTCCCAGCCCCATGCTGTTTTTTTCTTTTTAATGAATTAAGTGTTTTGTTGCATTAGATCTTTATTGGTGCATAGTAAATGATCCCCGAATGTGACCTATACTAGCAGTAACCACCTGTAGTTTCTCTTGATCAGGAATTTCAGAATGGCTTTGTAGAAGCTTCTTATCAAGGTGGCTCACTCACATGCTTGGCAGGTTGATTCTGGCTTTAGTGGGAGGTCTTTTTCACTTGAACCTTTGCCAGGGGTTTCTTAGTGTCTCAGGACATGGTGGCTGACTTGCTCCAAAGACTCAGGAGACAGAACAGTTGAAAGCTGTTATAATTATGACCTAGCCTCACAAGTGACATAGCATCTAATATTGCCATGTTCTGCTTGTTGGAAGAGCCACTCAAAGTTCAGCTTACACTGGAGGGGAAGGGACTGTACTCCCTTGAAAGTAGTGGAAGTGTCAAAGAATTTGTGGGTGTATTTCACAACACAGCATTTGGTAGGAGTTTTTTATTTTAAATAGAGATCTTGTGGTAGATAAGTATATTGTGAATAGTTTTGCCCATTTATGTGGGGTTGTTACATCTTTTGAGGAAGACAAGTCCTCTAATTCCTTTTTTCTTCTTTGGCTAGCCCTGTCTATACTATTTTGAGAAAAATCTCCAAATAGGTATTTTATACACTTCTTAAGATGAATATTTAAAATTTTGTTTTAATCATACAGTTACAAAACTATCATCTTTAAAAACAAAACAAAAAGTACACATGGGTGCCTTCATACCTGTAATGGTAACTACTTGAAAGCCTAAGATTAGGAGAATTGTAATTCAAGTCCAACTCATCCATGTGACACCCCTTCTCAACAGTTGAAGGTGGGCTTGGTGGTGTGCACCTGTCATCCCAGCTACTGCAGGAAGCATATAAAGTAGGTCAAGTCATGGGCCAAGTTAAAAAAAAAAAGTCTCAAAATAACAATTGCAAAGGAAGGAGGGAGGGGGAAAACATTGAATGCATGATTTTGTGGTAGAGTATCTGCCTAGCAAATGTGAGGTCCTGAATTCAAACTTCCATATTTCTCCCCTTAAGTACCATAGTTTTCTTATTTTGGCAAATTAGGATCCAGATAGTTTATCCACATTTTAAGTATGTGGGTTCTTCATTCTTGCTCCCCTTTATCTACTTGTGAGAGACATGACTTGTGTGTTTTCAAGGCCATATGACAGTGCATTTTCTTTTCTGTGGTGCAGCCAACTAACAGCTTGGTCATTTTGTGTGAACCACACCCTCTCTGGCAGTTAAAAGTGATTTGGCATGGAATCAGCCTGGTCCCAGTTCTTGATAACTAGATTTTCCCTGTCATCTGCTTTTCTCCTTTTACTGTGTATTAGCTTTCCTTCTCCTGTGGGTGCTTTTTGTTTTTTGTTGGTAGTGGGACTTGAACTCTGGGCCTGGGTGTTGTCCCACAGCTCTTCAGCAAGGTGAGCGCTCTATCACTTGAGCCACAACGCCACGTACGGTTTTTTCAGTGGTTTATTGGAGGTTAACAGTCTCATGGACTTTCCTGCCAGGACGGCTTGGAATCTCAATCCTCAGATCTCAGACTCCTGAGTAGCTGGGATTACAGCGCCTGGTGTGGATGTTTTTTGAGTTGTGATGGCCAATTTTTTTTAAGGGCTGATTACTGAAAAAAAAATTTTGTTTTTCAAATTTCACTGAGAACGTTTTATTGGCCTTTGGATAGAAACGGGAATTTATTTGCCGGGTAGGATAATCCCATGGTACTTTTGCTTGGCCTCCTCTTTGCTGATTCTGTGTTTGACACCAAGGTTGCCTGCCCTGCACGTCTTATCTGTGATGCTGAAACTTAGCCTACCCAGCATCACATAGAAGTCCAGGTTGTAGATACCAATGGTTGAGTCATATTTGATGCCCAGATTGATGTGTTCCTGGATCCCCAAACCAAAGCAGTTTCTGAGAAGTTATTTTTTCTTGATTCATACTTACTCCACTCCTTCAGATCTTTTCTAGGATTTCTTCTGCCTTAGCCCAGTGGACTGTGCAGTCGACAGCAATCTTTATTTCTTCTGATGCCAAAGGATCTGCCAGTGTATCTAGTTTCTGGAAACTCTGGAGTCTGCTCTGTGAGCTATTCCAACACCTGAACTGCCTGGGTCAGTCTGTCTCCACTCTCTCTAACACAGATGTTGAGGCAGAGCTTGTGGATTCGAAGCTCCTGCATGGGGTTCTCTTTTTCACCTTGATCCTGCACCAATATAGAGATAGGAAGCTGAAAATTCTTAAGTTCTTTTTCTTTAGTCTTTCTTGGTCTCTTTATTATAACAGAACCTTGTGTGGTAAAAAATTAGAAACATTAATGACAAGCTGATTAGCATAAACATTAAAATTCATGTACAGAGATCTAAGGGTTAAAATTTAAAAGCTGTCTTTATAATTCTAATTTTTGTGTGTGTTGGTCCTGGGGCTTGAACTCAGGGCCTGAGCACTTCTCCTTAGGTTTTTGTTCTACCACTTGAGCCACAGCTCCACTTAGAGCTTTTTGGTGGTCAATTAGATTTAAGAGTCTTAGTTGTTTCCTGCCCAGGCTGACTTCAAACAATCCTCAGATCTCAGCTTCCTGAGTAGCTAGGATTACAGGTATGAGCCACTAGTACTTTGCCCCTATTTCTAATTTTTAAGACTTCAGCTTCAGTAAAATTAAAATTTTCATGTTTTGTTTTGAGTGAATGTACATAAATGACACCGAGTTTTGGCCAGTAATTCAGCTGCCACATATCTGTACTAGGCCTCAGTACTTTCTGTTTTTATCATACATCGTTAAAGAAGAAAGATACAGTATTGGTACCCTCATTGAAGTACTCAGCAGTGTCAGTAGAAATACAATGCAAGCCACTTATGTACTCTTAAATCTTCCAAAAGCTGAAAAAAGTAGGGGAAAAAAAAGCAGAGTAAAATACATTTAGATTTTACATCTGTTTTATTTAACTCATCTAAAATAGCACAACATGTAATCAATGTAAACAGGTTTTTTTCCCCCTTTATTTTTGTTTTTTTAGTGCCAGTACTGGGGTTTGAACTTAGTATCTTGTGCTCTGGTTGCTTTTTCACTCATTGAGCCACAGCTCCATTTCTGGCTTATTGCTGGTTAATTGGAGATAAAGAGTTTTTTAGATTTGTCTACCTGGGCTGGCTTTGAATCTCAGTTCTCAGATCTCAGCCTCCTGAGTAGCTAGGGTTACAGGTGTGAGCCACTGGTACTAGTCTATTTACTTCTTTTATTTATTTTTATTTTTGCTTTTTTTTGTGTGTTGTTCCTAGGGCTTGAACTCAAAGAGTTTTGATTCTGTCCCTGAGCTTTTCCTTAAGGCTACTGCTCTATCACTTGAGTCACAGAGCCACTTCAGCTTTTTGGTGATTAATTGAAGATGAGTCTCATGGACTTTCCTGGCTGGACTGGTTTCAGACTGCAGTCTTCAGATCTCAGTCTCCTAGTATAACAGGCATGAGCCACCAGTACCAGGCTATTCACATCTATTTTTCCTATTTAGTCTTTGAATTCTACTCTACATTTCAAATTTTTAGCCTACTCAATTCAAGCTAACCCCATTTACATGCTCAGAATCCTCATGTGGCATCCACAGTGGCCAGTGTAGATCAGAATTAGCACCATCCTTTCTACTCACAGAAGTAAAAGAAGACTGATGAAAAAACAGCCCTTGGAGAAAAGGGCAAGAGGCCACCAGGAAGATTAACTGGGAAGCTGTGTCCATCTTCAGGCAGTGGCCGGAGATGGGAGAAAGTAGATATGAAGAAAGTGAAATTGATAAAGTTTAGTGGCTTGGAGTGGAAGGGCCCTGAGGCGCCAGGGCTGGTCGTTCACCGCTAGTACATGTCTTATTGGATGGGGAAGACTTGGTGAAGGAAAGTTTTGGTTAGGTGGCCAGTGTGTGATGAAATCAAAGACTTTCAGTTTTGGTAGTAAGTAATGAATATATATGTTTGTGAGGCAACCAAGGGAACATGTCTGCTAGATGGATACCTGTTTTGTTTATTTTTTCTTTTTTGTTGGTCAGGGGGCTTGAACTCGGGGTTTCTGTACTGTTCTGTCTTTTGTGCTCAAAACTAGCATACTATCACTTGAGCCACAGCTTTTTGCTGGTTAATTGGAGATAATAGTTTCCAATAAAGTGGACTTCCTGCCCTGACTAGTTTTGAATGGTGATCTTCAGATCTCAGCCTCCTGAGTAGGTAGGATTACATGTGTTAGCCGCTAGTCCCAACCTTGTCATTCAACTTTTTACATTTATTTTACTTATTTTACAATATTCCTCAAGTTGCTTTTTATTTATTTCAATGTCCTGGTTTTATTTATATTTAACTTCTTAGTTTCATAGGAATGAAAAATTCTGGGATTATTGAGGAATTATTTAGGAATGTGAACTTTTTTTAGGTAGGTCATGGGGCTTGAACTCGAGGCCTGGATGCTGTCCCTGAGCTCTTTTGCTCAAGGATAGCACTCTACTGCTTTGAGCCACAGCACCACTTCCAGCACAGCTTTCTGGTGGTTAATTGGAGATAAGAGTCTCACAAAAGTTTCCTACCTGGGCTGGCTTAGATCTCAGCCTCCTAAAGTAGCTAGGATTACAGGTATGAGCTCCTGGTGTCTGGCCAATAGAAATTTTGTTGTTGTTATCGTTGTTGTTTTTTTGTCAGTCGTGGGGCCTGAACTCGGGGCCTGGGCACTATCCCTCAGCTCTTCAGCTCAAGGCTAGCGCTCTACCACTTGAGCCACAGCACCACTTCCGGCTTTTTTCTTTTTGTTTATGTGGTGCTGAGGAATCAAACCCAGGGCCTCATGCATGCAAGGCAAGCACTCTACTACTAGCCACCTCCCCAGCCCCCAATAGAAATTTTGATGTCTTTCTTACGGTTGTACTTGGGATTATGTATTTCAGCTTTTAGGTCAAGTAAAGCTTGAATGTATAATTCATTTGAGCTACCTGAGTATAGCTTGTTGAATGGAGTTTGTTCCATCGTGTTAATCTTTGCTCATGGTTCTCTTCTTAGCTTTACTTTGGATGCTAATTTTCTCATTTGTGACTTGGCTGTGTTTTTATAGAGATGGGCTTCTTGCATGCCCATGGTGATTTGAGTGCTCATTAGGTACATTGCTAGACAGTGATGTAATCCAATCGGGTGCCAGAGTTTTTACTTACAGTACAATACAGTACTTACACGATAGGCTTTTGAAAGTTAGTAGCGATTTACCCTGGATGTTTTGTACTTTATACTGTAGTCTTCTTACATTCTTGGTATGGTGATTTTTTTTTTTTTTTTTTTTTTTTTTTTGGCCAGTCAGGGGGCCTGAACTCTGGGGCCTAGGCGCTGTCCCTTAGCTCTTCAGCTCAAGGCTAGCACTCTACCACTTGAGCCACAGCGCCACTTCTGGCTTTTTCTGCTTATGTGGTGCATGTAAGGCAAGCACTCTACCACTAAGCCACCTTCCCAGCCCATGGTATGGTGATTTTTGATGAATGGTTTAGATGTCTTTGTATTCTTTCATTGGCTTGTGTTAAAATAATTTTCCTGAAATTACCTTGATAGAATTATCTATATATTTTCATGATATAGATTTTTAATGGTATCTCCAAAGACTACCAGATGCATACATTTAATATTGTACCTCATTAAGTAAAAAAATCTTATCAAGCATTGTAGCCTCCTCCTTTGCTTCCCCTTCCCATCCCTTTCCATTTTAAGTGTTTAAAAGGGAAAAAATAATACATTTTCTCAGATGGCTATCACTTGTTCCTTCACCATTCCCAAAGTCCCAGATTACTCCCTAACATCATCATCTCCTATCTGCAGTGTAGTCTCCTGCCATTTCTTCTAGAATAGGTTAGGTATGCTGTCTGTACATACCTTTTGCTTGTCTTCATTTGAAGGTATGTTTACTTTCGTTCCTGAAGAGTATCTTCACTGGACATTGAATTCTAGGTTGACAATTTTTTTCATTCAGCAATTTAAAATACTATTTTAATATGATGTTTTGACATAACTCTCTTTTGACCTCTTTGGTTTGTGCTTAGAAATCCCCTGTATAATGTGTTGTCTACTACTAGCAGATTTCCAGATTTTTTTTTGTATCTTTGGTTTTTCTACTTTTTAATCATAATATATCTGACTTGTGGTTTTTATTGGTTTTGTTTTTGTTGTTAATGCTTGTTTGCTGAACTTCTTAAATCTGTCTTAAATTTATATCTTAAATTTATCTTTTATCAGTATAGCTATTTTAACAATATTTTCTGTTCCAATATTACATGTATTAAAAAAAATTGTTTCTACAAATTATGTGTGCACTCTTTTTTTCTTTCTTTCTTTTTTTTTTTTTTGCCAGTCCGGGGGCTTGAACTCATGGCCTGGGCACTGTCCCTGAGCTGCTTTTGCTCAAGGCTAGCACTCTACCACTTGAGCCACAGTGCTACTTCAGGCTTCTTCTGTTTATGTGTCACTTCTGGCCTTTTCTGTAATAGTTGATTGCTTTGAACTGTGATCCTCATATCTCAGCCTCCTAAAGTAGCTTGGATTACAGGTGTGAACCACCTGCACTCTGCTCAATTTTTATTTTTTTAGATTTAAAGCTGTGTAGATGGGGGCTGGGAAGGTGGCTCAGTGGTAGAGCACTTGCCTTGCATGCCTGAGGCCCTGGGTTCGATTCCTCAGCACCACATAAGCAAAAAGAAAAAAGCCGGAAGTGGCACTGTGGCTCAAGTGGTAGAGCGCTAGCCTTGAGCTGAAGAGCTAAGGGACAGCGCCCAGGCCCATAGTTCAGGCCCCACGTCCGAACCAAAAAAAAATATATAGCTGTGTAGATGATTTTTATTCACATCATCCACATAAAGGCAAATCAAGGCTAGGTCCTTTCTTATTATCCTTAACTGTAATATGAGGGTAGTAGTGAATAATAATAGGCAAACACAAAGGGTAGATATTCATTCTCTTATTCTTGACTTTTGTGATTAAGCAAAGGCACTTAGGTTGTTTAGTTTAGAAACTACTTTTTTTTAGCCTAAACTGGTTTGTTTTGTGCTAGGGATTGAACCCAGGGCTTTCAGCTTGCAAAAGTACACATTATATTACTAACTTTTTAATTAATATTTTTATGATTATGTGGCACACACATTCCCTTCGTTAGTCTGGAGTACAGTAGTGGAGAACAGAGGATAAGCTTTGTCATAGGGTTAGAGTACGTGGCTGTTGAGAAAAGTGGCTTTTGTTGTTGGTAGTGGTCATGGGGTTTGCCTGGGCACTGTGCCTGAGCTCTTCAGCTCAAGGCTAATGCTCTACCACTTGAGCCACAGTGCCATTTCCAGCTTTCTCTGTTTATGTGGTGCTGAAGAATCAAACCCAGGGCCTCATGCATGGGAGGCAAGCCCTTTACCACTGAGCCACCTTCCCATCCCCAACTGTGGCTTCTTTAAGGAACTGTTGGCAACAATTTGGAGGAGGGTATTATACAAAAAGAAATAAAAAGTATCAAAAGAAATACAAAGTATAAGCAGCACCTTTCTCAGAAAAAACTACCACTAAAACAGAAGAATTGCTAAGACAACATAGGACACAGGAACAAGATCTGATGCAGGAAAAAGACAAGAGACTTCCTGGCTTGGGAAGACCTGTGACATCAGACAAGGCCAGCCGAAAGTCCTCATAAGAGTAGGAAAATAATTCTTCAGAAACACAAAGATAATAGATGAGTCAGTAAAAGCAATTTTTTTTAAAAAAATGATGTATTTGTAAGGAAAACAAAAATTTGCTTAGAAAGAGAAAATATAATTTACCATTTAGCAGCTGTAAATAGTATGTATGATACCTTGCTAAGCACTCTACTGCTGAGCTGCATTCCCAGCCCTTTCTTCACTCTTAATTGATCATTAGAGTACGTATACTGCTAGGACTGAAAATTATTTCTCAGTTTGCACAAACTCAGTGTCTTAACAGAACTTGTATACAGTTTTGGAGTCTGAAAGTCAAGATTTCAGTTTTGGCTCATTTAGTTGCTGGTGAGGGCCCAGTCCTCACATGACTTTGCCTCAGCACAAGTGGTTTCTCTAGTGGTTCTTCTTATCTTTTGGAGGGTTGGGGGAGAGGCAAGGACAGTACTGGAGTTGGTTTGAGCTCATGGCCTTGTACTGTTTAGGGCTCCACCACTTGAGCTGGGCATTTTTATGTTTCTCCCTGGCTTGGCCTCATTCTGAGATCTTCCTACCTCTACCTCCAGATGCATAACAGGTGTTGACTACATCCAGCTTGTTGTTATTGTTGGTGGTGATGGTTTTTTTTGGTCAGTCATGGGGCTTGAACTCTGGGCCTGGGCACAGTCCCTCAGCTCTTCAGGTCAAGGCAAGGACTCTACCACTTGAGCCACAGTGCCACTTCTGGTTTTCTGGTGGTTTATTGGAGATAGAAGTCTCACAGACTTTCCTGCTCAGGCTGGCTTTGAACCAAGATCCTCAGATCTCAGCCTCTGGTCCCTGGCTTTGTTGTTGTTTTTGAGATTGGATCTCACATTTTTCCTGGGCTGACTTCAACTCCATCTTTTGCTGCCTTCTCAGTAGCTAGGGTTATAGTGTCTCTTCTTATACTTTTGAATCCAGCCTTTTCCCACAACCTTACTTAACTGTGACTTAAATCTATAATAGAATGTAGGACTCAACTGTGCATTTTAAGGGTTCTTCGGACCTACAACTTGAAACTCGTTACAATTCTTTGGATACTGCTTCATTTGCTTGCTTTGGTGTGTGTGTGTGTGTGTGTGTGTGTGTGTGTGTGTGTGTGTGTGTGTGTGTGTGTGTGTGTGTGTGTGTGTGTGTGTGTGTGTGTGTGTGTGTGTGTGTGTGTGTGTGTGTGTGTGTGTGTGTGTGTGTGTGTGTGTGTGTGTGTGTGTTAATTGTTGCTGTTGAGACAGTCTCCCTGTCCTTGTGTGTGTGTGTTTTAATTGTTGTTGCTGTTGAGCAGTCTCCCTGTGTAGGCCAAGCCTGCCTTCTTTAGCTTCTGAAGTACTGGGATTACATACAGGTGTACCACTTAACCTGGCTCCATTTTTTTTTAATTGTGGTAAAATGAATGTAACATAAAATTTACCATCTTAACCTGTTTTTAAGTATATATTTCAGTCCATCTTTGTACCCTTTTCATCTTTTAAAACTGAAACTCCATATACATTAAAAAATAGCTTTCTATTCCTTCTTGTCTGGCAGTTCCCATTCTCCTTCCTTATCTGTTAGGATATGTTCCAAGACTCCTTGAAATCTCAGATAGTTCTGATTCCTATAGGTACTGTTTTTTACTTAATTCATTTATTTTTGTTGGTTATGGGGCTTGAACTCTGGGCCTGGGTGCTGTCCCTCAGCTTTCAGCTCAAGGCTAGCACTCTACCACTTGAGCCACAGTGGCACTTCTAGTTTTTCTGGTGGTTAATTGGAGATAAGAGTCTCATGGACTTTACTGCCCAGGCTGGCTTTGAACTATGATCCTCAGATCTTAGCCTCCTGAGTAGCTAGGATTACAGGTATGAGCCACTGGCCCCCAGCTTAGTATTATTATTATTATTTACTATTCATAACAATTACTTTATTTTATAAATTGAAACGGTAAGAGATGTGCAACAGTAATGATAGAACAAGCACAATAGTGTACTGTAATGAAAGTTACATACATGTGATTTCTCAAGACAATTGTATCACATCCTATAGTTACTCTTGTTGACTGTAGAAGTCACTGACTAAATTGGCCAAGACAGGTTTTGTCAAAATACAGTTTCTCTTTATTTGTGGCTCATTTAACATGTCTTTAAGGTTTGCCCACACTGTAGTAGCATATGCCAGAATTTCTTTCCCTTTATATAGAAATTCCCCACATTTCACATGTCTGTTCTGCTTTTGATGGGTACTTGGTTTACTCTGTGTTTTATCTATGGTGAATAATGCTGTTGTGGACACGAGTATACAAGTATTTCTTCAGACCCAGCCTAGAGTTCTTTGGAGTAGGACCCCAAAGTACACTTGTTGGTCATATGGTAATTCTTATTTTTTGTTTCTTGTGGAGTTTTATGGTTTGGTATTCTAAATTTTTTGAGGAAACATCGTATTTTCCCTTTTATCTGTGTGAGGTTCCTGGGGCTCAAACTCAGGGCCTGGGCACTGTCCGTGAGTTTTTTGCTCAAGGCTAATGCTCTACCACTTGAGCCACAGCCTCTCTTCTGGCTTTTTGGTAGTTTATTGGAAATAAAGAGTCTTATGGACTTTCCTTCTCAGGCTGGCTTCAAACCACCACCTTCAGATCTCAGCCTCACGAGTAGCTAGAATTATAGGCACGAGGCACTGCCTCCCAGCTCCCTTTTCCTTCCCTTTCCTTTTCTCCCCCATTGGGGGAGGCGGAATATGTTTGGTTCTGTTTCATTTTGTTTGGAGATAGTCTTGCTGTGTAGTCTTACATGGCCTTGAACTCATTTAAAGTATTTGTTGAGATCCCAGTGTAGTAATGTTTTATTGAAGAAAGGACGACGAACAACATTTTATTTGTAGATGCCTTGTAGACAGCATTCATAGAGGATTTCTAATTAATAGAGTATACACAGTCTTTTTCCTGTAATATACTTAGCTATCTGTGTCATGCTTTGGAAAGTTATCTGTATTTTATGGTCAGTATTTGTTTAATTGACAGGAATTTGGCTGCCCCAGGTACTTCTGTGATCTTAATATTCTACTCACAAATTATCATAAAAGTTATAAAAGATGATACCTCAAGTAGTAAGATGTTACTTTGGAATTCTGTTGTAGTATTTTAAAGTATGATGCCTTTGTAAGCCAACCTTGTAGTTGTTTCATAGAAACAAACAGAAGAATATGTATTTTTCTTCCTTCACTGACTGATTTTATGGCATGTATATTTATTTCTGTGTTAATTGTTTAGCAGGTAAAAGCCTGGTTAAAGGTGTGGCAGTGCGTTTTCCTCCCCTTTTTCACATAGAAAATGTCCTGTGGGGGCTGGGAAGGTGGCTCAGTGGTAGAGCGCTTGCCTTGCATGCCTGAGGCCCTGGGTTGGATTCCTCAGCACCACATAAGCAAAAAGAAAAAAGCCGGAAGTGGCGCTGTGGCTCAAGTGGTAGAGCACTAGCCTTGAGCTGAAGAGCTGAGGGACAGCGCCCAGGCCCAGAGTTCAGGCCCCACAACCGGACCCCCAAAAAAAAAAAAAAACCAAGAAAATGTTCTGTGGGAATCAAGACTTGAACCAGTATCTTTTAATGAAACTATCATCACACTGACAAAGAAACATGTGTGATTATCTGCTTTCTCTCTCTCTTTTTAATAGGAGTGCTTCTGTTTCCTATGATACCATATTTTAGTCCGGCTAATCTTCTAATGCGGTAAATTGGAAGACCGTTACCATCAGGATAACCTGTAATGGGCAAGGAGCCACAGAGAAGAAAACATTTGTTTTAATTTTTAACCTTGGTTTGAAAGGTAAGGTCAATTGAGATCACCAGAAGTTTCCTAACAAGAACTGTGTATCAAGAGAAGCAGTGCTCTGAGATACTAGAGCCCAGGGGAACCAGGTCGAGGGCATTCTCTTTGAGCTGGGTACAGTATGAAACTACTACTGTGTTTTTAGGAAGTAATCATTGTGGTAGCCTCCGTAGTCTCTGTGGTCTACTTTAGTATACCTAAGATTCTACAGAACTCAATGGACTCTAGTTTCCAAGAGAGGCTGAGCTGTGCACTGAGGGCTAAGCAGGCATAGCAGGCTGAAATAGCATGTAGAGGAAGAGTGCTAAAAGAGACCTGCAACCCAGGCCTCTGCTTGTGATTCATCTGGCTCTGTGCATATGTGAGATGTTTGTTTTATACTAGCTAAAGACTTGGCTTCCAGCCAGGTCTTGGTCTCCTTTGAGTTCTATTTGCTATCAGTTTGGAACTCTTTATTGGGAACTTTTTATTAAGCATCAGAAACTGACTTTGCAGATTTGACGTTTGTCCCAGTTGGCACCTAATAGAAAGTCACACAGAAGAGCCTTTGGGGCATGTCATACGAGCATAGTTAACATAGTTTCTTTTGGATCATTGTATCTCAATGAGGGTAGACAAATGATAAGGTCATCTATCTCTTTGGACTGTTGCTAGCTTCACAACTTGACATTTTTGGTTACTTTTTACTGTGCTACTTGCCTTTAATTTCTGATGATAAGTCAGGTTCTGTCCTTTCAGTGACTCTTACAACTTTTTCTTTTCTACTTCTATTCCTGTGAGTTTAGATCAGGCTCTCTGTACTACTTAGAAGATCCTATCATTGTTTTGTTCTAATAAGTCACTTCTTATACCCAGGTGATCTTTCCTAGGCATCTAGAATACTTTGTAGGGGTTGGAGGCATGGCTCAGTTGGCCATGCCTCCATGAATTAAAGCATCAGGCACTGAGTTTGAGCTCCTATCTCAGACAAAAAATAACTGTGCGTCATTATGACCTTCCTAGTACTTCCGATATGGTCCTGCAAACCTTAGGAAGCTCAAATGTCCTCCCTTCCTCCCTCTCTCCCTCCCTCCTGTCTGTCTTGTCTTGTCTTGTCTCCCCCCCCCCCTTTCTTTCTGTCTGTCCTGTGGTTAGGGGCCTGAGCACTGTGACTGGGTTTCTTTTTGCTCAAGGCTAACACTCTACCACTTGAGCCACTGTGCCATTTCCAGCCTTTTCTGTTTATGTGGTACTAAGGAATTGAACCCAGGGCGTCATGCATGCTGGGCAAGCACTAAGCCACATTCCCAGCCCCTCAAATGTACTTATGGAGTGACATTCATAAACTCTTTGCTCCATAGTCAGGTTCTTACATAAACTTTCTAATTTCTCTAGATGTATTTTGTTACTTTTTTTTCTTGAATCCATCCTTTATGACAATTCCCTCAACATAGTCATTCACCTTTTCTCCTAGTCTTACCTAGTTTCCTAATTCTGTTTATTTTTATTATTCTGTTTTTTAAAAATTTTTATTTGTACTGAGATTTGAACTTGAGGCTTCATGCTTGCTTTAAAAAAAAAAAAAAAAAAGCACTCTGCTGTTGAGCTACAGCTCCAGACCTTTTTTGTATTCTGGGCCTGGGCTCTGACCCTCAGCTCTTCAGCTCAAGACTAGCACTCTACCACTTGAGCCACAGTGCCACTTCAGGTTTTTTGGTGGTTTATTGGAGACAAGAGTCTCACAGACATTCCTGCCCAAGCTGGCTTTGAACCTCAGATCTCAGCCCCTTACATAGCTAGGATTACAGGCGTGAGCCACTGGTGCCTGGCTCCAGATCTTTTTTGTGCTAGTTACTTTCTTTCTTCTTTTTTTTGAGTAGTTGAATAAACAAGTTTTAATTCCATAAGTTACATTATGATCATTGTCATCCCTTGCACTGTTCTCTCCCATTGTCCCCCCCCCATCCTTCAAGTTATATAGTTCAGTGTTTTTAGTATACTGAATCACTGAATATCATCCTCCCTCCATTCCTGTCCCCCTTTAATTGCCCTCTCTACCCCTTCCTCCCCATAACTCCCCCCCCCCCATCCTATTTCTGCTTCCTGGTATTCATTTTGTTAAACAGTTCATTAGTTGTTCAGAGGAGTTGTACCATTGGACTCCTCCCCTAAATATGCCATCTTTTAGTCAGCTTGTGTATATATGCATAAGCCCCTGTATTTGTTAATCATGTATGTTTGCAGTTTAGATTAACTTCCACATATGAGAGAGAACATGCACTATTCATCTCTGAGCCTAACTTCACTTATTATTTATTCACTTCACTTTTATTTATTTTTGAGATAAGGTCTAGCTTCCTTGCCCAAGCACATGCCTGAACCATGATCTTCCTATTTTTCTCTTCCCACTTAGAGCTGGGGTAGCAGGCTTGCATCATTGTGCCCAGCTATTGGTTGAGAAGGAGTCTCATCAATTTTTCTGCTTGGGCTGGCCTCAAATTGAGATCCTGTGAATTTCAGCCTTTCAAGTAGCTAAGGTATGAGCTATCCACACCCAGCTCTACCCCTTGTGTCAAATTCTTTCTTGTTTAAATTTTCTGGATTGTTCAAGGACCTTTATGAAGTCTTAGTAGCTTCTTATTAAATATTCTAGGATTTGTTTCCTATTTTACTAGATGTTAAGTATTTTGTGATAAGGGAGTTTTGAATCCTACTTTATTGATAATACTTTCTAAATAATAGGAATCACTAATGGTTTGATGGTAGACTCTAAAAATTTAGAGACATTTTGCAAGGTAATTGAGACTTTCTACTTTTCTTCCTGCCTCAGTTTTATTTCTTTTCTGACAATGGTCCTTGGCTGTGTCAGTTTTTACTGTTTTCTCTTTTGTTCATTTCTATTCATCATCAAGCTGTCACATTATTAGGATGAGGGAACTAAAAAACATTACCCAAATATTTTCGGTAGTCCTTAAATAAGTACCCAGTGATTCAAATGATTCCTAGAGTGGAACCATACTGGAGACTAAACTTACATTGCAAAGGCCCAGGTATTTAGGTTTTGCAGACAAACAATGGATATTAAGAAGTTATTTGTAGAATAGTCTCTTTTCAACTTCTTTACAAATATTCTACCTGTAGTTATTTCATGAAGTTTACTCAGAGCTAAAAAGTCACACAGTATCCACAGGTTTGTAACATGAAATAACAGTCCTCTGTGCAGTCTCCATCCCTGACTGACTGAGGGGGTCTGGATCTGCCACCTTCATCTGTTACTCACTTTGACAATTCTAAGTAATAGGTCTTCCTCTACTCCACTGGTGATGAAGAAAAAAGAGGTTTTAGCTCCTTCTATCCTCAATATTTTGACATACTTAAAACATAATTCTTAGGTAAACTCAGTATTAAAAGTTTGTATAATTTGGTTAATTATCTTTTATTTTTTTGCAATTTTTTTTGTTATTGTAAAAATACCATACAGAGGGGTTACAATTACATGGGCAAGTACATTTCTTATCAAGCATTGTTGCCTCCTTTGTTTCCCCATACCATCCCCTCCCCTCTCTACCTCCTCACCCCCCTACCACCACCGCCCCCCACCCCCCACCCCCCAGTCCGCCAAAGTTGTAAAGTTTGTTTTTTTGGACATAACGTCTTGCGCATCTCATTGTTGTAATGGGCCCACCTGTAACCCTATTTAAATGATTTGTTTTTTTCCCTTCCCCTCCACAAAGGTTAATTATCTTAAATACCTGACTTACTTGCCAATTCTTTCAGTGCAGTCAGACAGCAGCTCTGTCAGCTCGTATAGGAAGGACCCTGGGCTCATGCTCTGGCCCTCTCATAGCTGCTATGGTCCTTCCCTCTTCCTTTTGGTGGCCGCTTTTGCTATTTATAGCCTTGGCTTCATAGATTTTTTTTTTTTTTTTGGCATTTAGTGAAAAACATTCTTAATAGCTTCCCAAGAAATGGGAATAAATTTTTGCAAATTTACTTTCCTGAAAATTGTCTTTTCTAGAATGGGTAAGCCCCTCTCTGGCTCTTACCTGTGTCCAAGAGGATCTTTTGTCTTTCTCACTGCCCTTTGGGATGGCAGGGCCTAAGGAGAGCCACACTGGCAAACTGAGAACATTCCTTTTTACCGCTATAGATTGACCATAAGGGTATGCCCTTGTAAACCATGTTGTGGTAATTCCTATTCTCTGTAATCCTAGCACTCTGGAGGCTGAAGCAGGAAGATGAGTTTAAGGCTAGCCTAATTTATGGAGCCAGTCACAAACAACAACAAAACAGTGTTACCTAGTGCCAGTGACTTAGGCCTGTAATCCAACTACTCAGGAGGCAAAGATCCAGAGAGTTGTGGCTCAACACTACCCTGGGCAAAAAACTCTGTGAGACTTATTTCCAAAATCACCAGCAAAAAGTCAGTGTCAACAGCAGTGATACTCACTAGACCCTATGCTGAAAGCGAACTATACAACTTGTGGGTGGGAATGGGAGGGAAAACTGTGAGAGAGCAAGGGAAGGCATGATACTGTCCAAAAAGAAATTTATACTCTTGCCTCACTTAAGTAATTGTAACCTCTCTATACATCACCTTTTTTTAAAATTTATAATGGGGCTTGAACTCTGGGCCTGGGTGCTGTCCTTGAGCTCTTCATCAAGGCGAGTGCTCTAGCACTTGAGCCACAGCACCACTTCAGGCGCCACTTCAGGTTTTCTGGTGGTTAATTGGAGATAAGAGTCTCACAGACTTTCCTGCCTGGTCTGGCTTTGAACCATGATCCTCAGATCTCCCCTTCTGGGTATAGGATTATAGGCGTGAGCCACCAGCACCTGGCTTATATATCATCTTTATAATAATATTTGAAAAAAAATTAAAACCAAGGTAGAGATGTGGCTCAAGTGATAGAGCATCAACTGAGCAAGCAAACCAAGTAAGCATAAAGTCTCAACTTCAAATCCAAGAACTGCCAAGGAAAAGAAAAAAGTGTGTGCTCGCACCTGTACTGGTGCCTATAGCTCAAGGCTGGTATTCTGCCACTTGAGCTACAGGTCCACATTTGACTTTTTGTTGATCAGTTGGAGATGAGAAGAGTCTTGTGAACTTTTCTTCCCTGGTTGGCTTCTAACCTCGATCCTCAGGTCTGTCTCCTAAGTAGCTAGAATTACAAGTGTGAGCCACTGGCACCTTGTCAGGAGCAGTGTTTCAAGGCAACCTGTTCTTCCCTGTGTTCTGTGTTTCTGTCTCTGGTAAAAATTATGTTGTTTCTATGGACACCAAGCTTTGTTATCGGGGGAAGAGTTTATCATTAACAACACTGTGAGGTAGCCTCCTTCACAGTAACTCTGTACTCTGCTATTTATAGATACTTTCCTTCCTGTCCTCTTCGTAATGGTGTCACAGTCTGCACTCCACCAAACTCTCCTTGCGCTTCCCCATTTGCATTTTGTCAGACATTGTCCACTGTGTTTCTTGCACACATGAATCACCTGAGGAGCAATTATGAGTTTGCAATTATCTCCACTGCTTGGACCAGTGAGAGGAACTCTTTGGAAGCTCAGTTGCTCAACTCTTTGACAGCTCAGTGTGTCTACTTGTGAACCACACCAGAGCTCTAGTGTAATTGTATATGCTACTCATGGAATGAGCAAGTTTTTTGGGATGTAAAGAGTACAAAAGAACTCAGGGTTTTCCAGGATCAGTCCTGAGTCCAGTTTTTCCCCCTCCTTTCACATTTAATTAGGTATCCTGTTTCCCAGCCTGTTTGAATGAACTAAGTCTTTTTTATATTTGTTACACTTTTGAGTTACCATACAAAACAAAACAAATTCTCAGGATACCCCTATCGCCCTCCTGGTTCAAGATAGAGCTTTTTTGTTGTTGGTCTTGGGGCTTGAACTCAGAGCATGAGCACTGTCCCTGAGTGTTTTTCTAAAGGTTAGTGCTCTGCCACTTGAGCCATAGTTCCACTTCTGGCTTTTTGGTGGTTAATTGGAAATAAGAGTCTCAGGAACTTTCTTATATAGGCTGGCTTCGAAAACAGTCCTTAGATCTCAGCCTTCTGAGTAGCTAAGATTACAGCCACTAAGGTCTGGCTATCTTATTTTTTTGTGAGGCTGTTGTGCATGGAATTGCTTTTCTGATTTCTCAGCCTTTTTATTGTTGGTATATAGAAAAGCTACTGAGTTTTTTTTTAGTGCTGATTTTGTATCTTGTCATCTTTATAAAACTGCTTATTGAATCTACAAGTTTTTTAGTGGAATCTTTGGGATCTTTTACATGTAGAATCAAGTCTTATGCAAATAGGGATAATTTGATTTCTGCCTTCCCCTTTTGAATCTTGATAATTGCCACATTGCTTTGGTTAGGAATTAAGTACTATATTTGGTAAGAGTAGGGAGAGTGGACACTCTTGTCTTATTTCTGACTTAAGGGGAAATTATTTCAGTTTCTCCCTGTTTAATATGATGTTGACTATAAACTTGTCATATGTAGCCTTTATTATGTTCTAGTTTCTTCAGAGCTTTTATCATAAAAAGATGTTGATTTTTGTCAAAAGCCCTTTCTGTGTCAATTGGAATGGTTATGGGACTTCTGTCCTTGCTTCTGTTATATGCTGCATTCCATTTATTGGTTTCCATAAGTTGAGCCATCCTTGAATCCCTGGGATGAAACCAATTTAATCAGTGTATGATCTTTTTACTATGTTTAAGTATTTTATTGAGAATTGTTGCATCATGTTTCATCAAAGTGACTTGTTATGTTCTTGGTTTGGGGATGGGTATAACACTAGCTTTGGATGAATTTGGTAGCATTCCTTCTATCTAGTGGAAAAGTATGAGGAATATTGGTTTTGGGTCTTTAAAGTTCTGACAGCATCTAATAGTGAACTTACAGTATCTTTGTTTTTCTTGAGCTACTTTTGGAGAGTAATATAGTATGCTGTGCTTATGTCTTGTTGGAAAGAAACTTAGTGTCAGTCCTGAGGGAGTTTCTGGAATAAAACAGTCACACATTTGTATTAGCATGTTTTTCATGGTTATATAATCATGTAAATATGCTTAATGCAATTTGTGAAAACATTGACTAAAATGGTCATGTCCTCAATTGTTTCTTTGTGAATTATTTACTCTATTACTTGAACCACACCTCCATTTCCAGCTTTTTCTTAAGAGACAGGAGTCTTACAGACTTTTCTTCTGACTGGCTTCAAAATAGATCCTCAGAACTTAGTCTTCTGCGTAGCTAATGCTTCAGGCATGAGCTACCAGTGCCCAGCTCTTTGTGAATTATAACCAAGCAGCAATGATTTAAAACTTGTATCAGAAACATGAGGCAATTTGTTAGCCATACCGAATCTCAGGGCAAAGCTCTGTTTTGCTAAGTCAAAATCTCTGCCCCTGCTTCTTGATTGCTGGAGTTAAAAGTTCAGTTAAAAGTATTTGCAGGGGCTGGGAAGGTGGCTCAGTGGTAGAGTGCTTGCCTTGCACGCATAAGGCCCTAGGTTTGATTCCTTAGCACCACATAAGCAGAAAAAGCTGGAAGTGGTGCTATGGCTCAAGTGGTAGAACCCTAGCCTTGAGCTGAAGAGCTGAGGGACAGTGCCCAGGTCCAGAGTTCAGGCCCCATGACTAACCAAAAAAAAAGTTATTTGCAAATGAGTGCCTGCATAGTAAACATAAAGACCTGAGTTCAAATCTCCAGTTCCCAAAAAAATAAGTTAATAAAGGTTCCTGATTATGTTGTCAGACATGTTTACTGCACAATAGTAGCTTCTGTTTGCTATGTGCCTATAGGTTCTGTTTACTCACCAAATGAGCACACAGCCAGTTAACTCAGAATACCGAGACTAAAGGAATAAAGGAGTGGCATGACCTGTGCCAGGCCTCTCATGGTGTGCTACTGATTGAGCTGGTGGTGGAATCCAGGTCTGTTGAGGGTTAGTAGTAATGTTCTGGGGAAAATGTTTATTTGGTGAATGCAAGTGGTTGTAGGTAGTTTTTGTAGGTAGTTTTCAAAAACCACCTTTGGGCCTTGGTGAATGTGCTTGCATTCTCTGAGCAGTGCCTTGGCAGGTGACACAGGTAGACAGATGCTCTTGCAAGTTATTTACCCACATTCTGTGGAATTGTCAGACATTCAGTGCTTGAATGCTTTGAAGAAAGTGACCAGGCCTCAAGTTTCATTCCAGAAAGGTTTGTTATGAAAGTAGTAATAATTTCAATGAAACTTTAATTAAAACTTTGGTCTGAGAAGAATAGATTTATTCAGCTGTTTGATACTGTACTTGTACATCCGCAGGAAAAATTGAGAACAGTAGAGATTGTTTTCTCTGGTATCAAGTGACAGGTGACTCCCTAGGGACCTACGCATTTTAATGTCTAGCCCCTCTGGGGAAAAAAATGCCACTTTTAAACTTCTTTAATCTTCTTTTGTAAAACAAGTCTCATTGATTATCACTCCTTGTTGATTAATTTATTGTAAGAAATTGTGCATTACCCCTAACTGTATTTAACTATAGTTAGGAGTGGATTTTAAAGTATACTTGCATTTACTAAATATGAATTGTTCTGATGCTAGTTTTTCTGCTAATCTGAGTAGTCAGTTTTTTGTTGTTGTTGTTTTGTTTTGCTGGTTGTGGGGCCTGAACTCTGTCCCTCAGCTCTTCAGCTCAAGGCCAGTGCTCTACCATTTGAGCCACAGCGCCACATAAGCTTTTTCTGCTTATGTGGTGCTGAGGAATAGTACCCAGGACCTCATGCATGCAAGGCAAGCACTCTACCATTGAGCCACCTTCCCAGCCTAGTCAGTGTTTTTAACTACTCTGCTTTACCTCAGGCCTTGTGGTTTGACTTTGTAATTATTATTTCATGTCTAGCTTCTTTCTACTTCAAGGGGCACAAATAGAAACAAGGGTCAAGCCTAGTATAACCAATTTACCAGTGCCATGTGTTTCTAGTCAGTTTGTTGTTTGGCTATGAGACATAGTACATAATGTCTGCTTAAGTTTACTTTGCTTAAGTTTGATTTTCATTTGGAGGTATTCCCAGTATGAAAGAAATTCCCATGGAAATGTACATTTCAGTGTGTTCTGTTTTAGAAAAAAAATGCTGTTCTAACTTAGGATAGTAGAGAACAAAATGAATTAAAGTCATTTTTACAATACTTGCTAAAAAATCCCTTTTCTCCTGTTTAACTTGTGTTTTAAGTATAGCAAAAACCAGGATTATGAGCTGGGGAATTGGAGGGAAGTGCAGGCTAGCTTTAAACTTAACGTTCTTCTGGCTCAGCCAGCTGAGTCCTGAGATTACGGACATACACCACCATACAGGCCAGGGTGTGTGTGTGTGATTTAATTCATAATTTTTTCATTATGTTTTGCTTCTTGTATAGGATTATGAGAAATAAAGATTTGCTCCAACCTAGTATTTTTTTTAAAGATTTTGTCCTGTATTTCTAACTATGTTCAATTTTCTTACTTCATGTAGAAGGATCATTAGTTTACCAGAAATTGGATTTTCAGACTGTTGCATACTGATGGAAAGGAAGGTCACTAGGTATTGTGGGAAAGGTTTCTTTTCAGACTGTTACTTTGCTGACATTTAAATAAATGAACTGAACTGCCAATCTTAACACCTGCTAGGAGCAGCATTTCCACGATCAGCTTTGAAGACAAGATGTACTGATTGAGGGTTTTGCTGTTTTAAATAAGAGCTGTTGTGCTTGTTTATAACCTTGAGGACTAGTACAGGTTAGTATTTACTTTGAATTCATAAACAAACCAGCTTTACATAGTCTCATGTTATAGAACACTACGCTACAATGGCTATTTTAGTCATCTTAAGCATGGGGAAGAATGATAAAAATACACTTTAAAAAGATGACAATTTTTTAAAAAGAATTTGCTAGTAAATAAGCAGCTGTGTTATTCCAGCAGAAGTATTGCAGAAACTATTTTGTGTCCCTAAACGAGGAAGGACTTCTTCTTCTTCGTAGAAGGGGAAACCAACTTGTCCCCCTTTTCCCTCCATTGGAGTTATCTTTTAGCATCATTTTTCTTTTTTCTGGAGGCCCAAATGGCATGGTGATGTTTTTTGGTTTGCCATTTCCCATATACCTGTCAAGCATAAAATCAATTAGGTCTAAGGTTATTACCACTGACCTTCCCCATGAAATTGTTTTCTTCCTAGAAAGTACTAGCACAGTTGCTCCAGTTCTCACTCCACTTGCTGCTTACCTCACTAGTAGAGAGGCCTTCAGGTTGTTTGCCAGGCAGGCCTGCAAAGTGCCCTCCTTTTCACCTTAGGCAGATAGCTTGCCTGCTAGTTTGGCTATTGCTATTTGTGCCATGAGTTGTTTGCCTGGCATGTTCTATGATGTCATCTACACAAAATTAAAGGATGTAGCCGGGCGCCAGTGGCTTACGCCTGTCATCCTAGCTACTCAGGAGGCTAAGGATCATGGTTCAAAGCCAGCCCCGGCAGGAAAGTCCATGAGACTTTTTTTTTTTTGGGTCCGGTTGTGGGGCCTGAACTCTGGGCCTGGGTGCTGTCCCTCAGCTCTTCAGCTCAAGGCTGGAGCTCTACCACTTGAGCCACAGCACCACTTCCGGCTTTTTTTTCTTTTTGCTTATGTGGTGCTGAGGAATCGAACCCAGGGCCTCAGGCATGCAAGGCAAGCGCTCTACCACTGAGCCAACTTCCCAGCCCTCCATGAGACTCTTATCTCCAATAAACCACTAGAAAACAGGAAGTGGTGCTGTGGGCTCAACAGTAGAGCGCTCGCCTTGAGCTGAAGAGCTGAGGGACAGCGCCCAAGCCCAGAGCTCAAGCCCCACAACCGTCAAAAAAAAAAAAAATTAGAGGATGTCATCTACACAAAAAAAGAGGAAAGAGCCATGATTCCCACTATGCCTCCCACTATGAGCCTTGTACCATCCTAGGGAACTTCCTGTTGAGCAAGCCATCGTAAGTCTGGATTAGGTGAGCTGCAGCTGCTGCTTGTTCCTCAGCACGGCTTGGGCCCCTTGCTGTAATGATTATAAACATATTGCCATGTTTCATTGAGAGCATTAAAATGTTCTCAAGCAGAAGTGGTTTATAATGTTTTTCACATTTCATAGTATTTTATTTGAAACTTACTAAGGAGCTTTTTTTCTTTTTCTTTTTTCTTTTTTTTTTTTTTTTTTTGCGGGTTGTGGGGCCTGAACTCTGGGCCTGGGCACTGTCCCTCAGCTCTTCAGCTCAAGGCTAGCGCTCTACCACTTGAGCCACAGCACCACTTCCGGCTTTTTTCTTTTTTTTTTTTTTGCTTATTTGGTGGTGAGGAATCGAACCCAGGGCCTCATTCATGCAAGGCAAGCACTCTGCCCCTTAGCCACCAGCTAAGGAGCTTTTTTGAGCTTCCTTAAAATGCTTTTCTTTTTTGTTGTGGGGCATGAACTCAGGACCTGGGTGCTGTCCCTGAGCTTTGTTGCTCAAGGCTAGTACTTTACTACTTTGAGCCACAGCACCACTTCTGGTTTTGTGGTGGTTAATTGCTTTGTTGCTTAAGGCTAGCCAGTGCTTTATCACTTTAAGCCACAATTGTCATTGAGCCACAATCCTCAGATCTCAACCTCCTGAATAGCTAGGAGTATAGGTGTAAGCTGCCCATGTCTGCCTACTGCTGCTTTTTTAAATTATTAGATTAATCATGTGACTATCAGTATAAGTAAAATTGGTCCTGTGTGATCTCTATTTTTTTAAAAAATATTTTGAGGCAGGTTTAAGAGTACATTTCCAATATGGGTGGATTTAGCAAAACACATAGTAAAAACGTGTGCTTTATATAGGTTCCAATCTTCCTTCCTTTAACCAGGGATTTAGTAAGTAGCATGTGGATGATAACAGTAAGGAGACACTGGGCTGACAGTGAAGCTGTCACTGAAGGAGAGTTTTGATTGGGCATGTCAAAGTATCACTATCTTACCACATTCTAGCTCAGGAATTCTGCAGTGAGCCTCTTTGACAGCTAGAATGACCTGATGGGTTCTGTTCCTACTAAGGACTTACACTTGATGCTGTCATCTTGTCACCATTGGTCAGAGATGGCCTTTGAGATACTCTCATTATGACAGCCTTTAGATGAAACAGTAGGCCTGCTATTCATGCTTATTTTCATTTGGAACATAACTATCTTCTATAGCTCTGTAACTTGTTGAAAGTGGGGAAGTTAAAGTTGAGGAAAGAGCATGTATGTCACACTGGGGGGTGATTGCCTTAGATTTGACTGTCAAAATAACCAGGGAGAATATGTTTCTCTAAATTTCAGTGTTAGATTCCAATTTATAAATACCTTTATTAAGAATGGGATAGGCTTTACTATTGTATGGTATCAGGCTTTTGAGAATGAAAAAGCTAAAAGAGCTAGTTTGAAGTGGCCATTCACTTCCTTCGTATTCCACAAAAAGTTCTAGATAGACCTTATTAGTTGCTAAAGACAGTAATTTTATGAAGAATATGTTCTGGGCCAGGCGTTGGTGGCTTATGCCTACAATCCTAGTTACTCAGGAGGCTGAGATCTGAGGATCACGGTTCAAAGCCAGTCCGAGCAGGAAAGTCCATGAAACTCTTATCTCCAATAAACCACCAGAAAACCGGAAGTGGCGCTCTGTAGCTCTTGTGGTAGAGCGCTAGCCTTGAGCTGAAGAGCTGAGGGACAGCGCCCAGGCACAGAGTTCAAGACCTATGACCGACCAAAAAAAAAAAAAAAAAAAAAAAAGAATATGTTCTGTACCCTTCAGAAAAGGGTTATTCTCTGCCTTTTTTTTTTTTCTTCCAGCAATTCTTCAACAAAGCATGGGTCAATTAATTTGACAAGTTTAAATCATCCTTAATTTTAGCTTTGAACATTTTTGTGTTAATATTTTTTAACCAATAAAGTATATTTTCTTACAAGTAAAAAAATCATACAATGTTATTAAAGAGTTTTTATAGGTTTAAGATGGAAGATATTTTACTTTTATGTGAGCCAAGTTGATTTGCAATTTGAATTATGGGAAATTAATATGTAAAGTTGAAATTATATGAAATACTCTTTGCATTTTGTTTAGACCAGCATGTTTTGGAAATTTGATCTTCACTCATCATCCCACATAGACACACTTCTAGAAAGAGAAGATGTAACACTGAAGGAGTTAATGGATGAGGAAGATGTTTTACAGGAATGTAAAGCTCAGAACCGCAAACTTATAGAGTTTCTGTTAAAAGCAGAATGTCTCGAAGATTTAGTCTCATTCATTATAGAAGAACCACCTCAAGACATGGATGAAAAGATCAGATACAAGTAAGAAAATTCAATCTTCTCTTTAGGGTGGGGACTAAAGTTGGGATAGAGATAAGCAGTCCAGACCAAGAATCCCCTAGAGCCACTGAAGCCGTTGACAGAATGTTGAGATGATCAAGAGGGACAAATTTAGTGGGGCACACAGTTCATTCTAGAACTAAACCCATCAGCTCATAGGAATCTGAATTTCAGCCAGAAGATTTCATGGATGGACAGCTTGCTTAGTAAAGTAATGAGCGCCTTCTTAAAATAGCAAGACTACTCAAGTAAGATAGAAGGCCAGTTGTTATGTGATGGCCCCAAATTGCCAGGCAGGTCTGAGTTGGAGTGTGGATTGTAAAGAGAGCATTGCTGATACAAAAAAAAATCTGACCTTTTTTTTTTTAACCTGAAAATTAGTGCACAAGTCTTAATGAAATTAGCAAAGCTATATTTAAACAGGAAACACCACATTAACTAACGATAGTGGATTTTTCTGCTTATCATCAGTTTAATCTGCTTATAACAGAAAACAATGGTACAGTGAGGAGCTTTTATAACTATTTATAACACCTTTTATGCATACCTTTGGAAAGCCTTAGTGAATATTAAGTATATATTATAAATTTTTTATTGTTATAAAGGTGATATACAGAGGAGTTATTGTTTCATAAGTCAGGTAGTGAGTACATTTCTTTTTGGATAATGTCACACTGATATTAGGTATATTTAAATGGAGGTATTAGTTATTTCTCTAAATCTAGCTCTTCAGTTATTTTCCCCATCTGGTCCTCCAGGATACAGCACCTTCAGGAAAACAATTGGTGCCCAAATCAACTTGATGGAGTAGAAAAACCATGGCCTTTTACTAATGCTTCTTTCGCCCCTCCTTCCCAATTCTCACCCTCTTCCTTTTCCCAGGGAGCGATGCCTTAAGTTACTGGTAGTTTGGATGTTCAAGGATATCATATTTTTTCTTTGCCAACCATTAAATTTTATATCTGCCATTAAGTGAAAGCCTCCATTCAGAGATCAAAAGAAAAACGAAAGCAGTCTGGCACTAGAAATAGTATGCCCTTATTCCCTAAAAAGAGATGTACTTTGATTCTCCCACAGTGAACTAGCATGTGTGGGTGCTGTTGACCTGGGCACATCACCTGGGAGGTACTGAGCCCAGGAACGCAAGTCTGCAATCAGGCCCTCCTAGAAGTACTGTGGTGCTTCCGTTGCACATGCTCTGAGAACTAGTAGTTCCCTTCTTGGGTCAGATTCTTCACATAACAGATGAAGTTAGTAGTTCTTTACCTAGTGGGGGGCGTGTGAAGTGCTTACTTTATGAAAAGAAATTGTACTCTTCCACCCCATACTAGTTATGACACATGTGGGACCCAAAAACACAGCAATAATATTCCTTCTCTGACCATTTTGTGTTGCCTTTGAGGCTGTGGGAACAGAAGTCCTTTCTTAGATGCACAACCTCTTCTAAGATGTTGTAGATGGAACCATTTGAAGGAGCATGTCCTGAGCTGGAGGGAAGTACTCCATAGTCAGTCTGACCACTAGCAGTATGAAATGTACCTTGGGAGTTTCAAACACTTACAGTAGTCCAAGGACTTTTCTAGATAGTATGTGAACCTTTTGCTAAATTAATATGGACTATAGTCATCCCAGGAATTTACTAGCATTTTATGCTTTAAAAATGATGTAGTGATTACTGTATATGGGTAAACCAATCTAAAAACCTGTATTTTGTCAGAGAAATCCTCTGGAGAAAAAACAGGATAAGAGGACTGCTAAAAGTGATGGGTATGGAGAAGAGAGTTCAGGGGAAGATCTCATTAAAAAGTGCCTTTGAGCTGAGCACTGATGGCTCACGCCTGTAGTAATAGCTACTTGAGAGGTTGAAACTGGGAGGATCAAGCAAGGTTTGAGGTCAGCCAGGACAGAAACATTTGTTAGAACCCTTGTCAACTCAAAGCTGGGTGCAAAGGTGTACACTTGTCATTCTAAACTACATGGGAGGCTGTGGTTGGGAGAATCAAGGTTCCAGGCCAGCCAGGGGAAGAAAAGACAGTAAAGACTCATTCCCCACAGTGGGAAATTGAAAGTGGTGACATGTGCCTATTATTCCAGCAACTGCAAGAAGCCTAAAATAGGTGGCAGTGCACCTGTGTAGCAAACACCAGATCCTTGGTTCAAATTGTAATACCCCTTCCTCCTTCACTGAAGAGAGAAAAGTCACCTGTGATGAGAGCTGTTCAGTAATGAGAGGGTTGCTATGCGGAAGGCTTGGCAGGGAACAGCAAGTGCTGAAGCCCTTACATGCACCTGTGCTTGATGGACCCCAAGAGCAGCAGGGCAGCCAGGAAGGGGGACCCTCATAACTAGAGATGCATGGGAAGAGGGACACAGGATGAAGCCAGAGCAGCCCCAGAGACAGGCCACAGGGGACTGGTGGGCTCTGCAGGACCTTTGCTTCACTTGGACTAAAACAAAAAGCCACCTAAGGGTTTGGGGCAGTAAAGTGATGTTAGCTGACTTTGCTTTCTGTGTACTCTCTGCCTGCTCTAGAGCTTTGAGGCCCTGAGGATAATAGAAAAGAAGTCAGGCACTGCTGGCTCACACTTGTAATCTTAGCTACTCAGGAGATCTGAGGATCACGGTTTGAAGCCAGACTGGGCAGGAAAGTATCTCCAGTTAACCAGCAGAAAACCAGAAATGGTGTTTTGCCTCAAAGTGGTAGAGTGCCAATCAAAAAAAAAAAGTCAACGAAAAGAAAAGAATAGAGGGGGAAGGTCAGTCAGAAGGCTGCAGTCATCAGCAGAGAAAGAGAAGTTCTCAGTGACCAGAGAGGGGAGAATGGTTAGATTCCAGAACTCTTAGATGAAGTTAGAACGGAAAAGACCTCCTGCTGGATGTGAGTGGGAGTGGAAGGGTTAAGGAGCTCTAAGTTTGGCCAGGCATTTAAGGAATGGCACTCAAGGTAGACATCAAGGGATGTTCAAGTGTGTAGCTTCAGTCAGGTTTGAGCTGCCCGTTGGCTCTGGGTGGAGACAAGGAGTGGTACCAGGTAGATGGGGGCCCTCTACTGGCTGAGATCAACTTTGGAACTGAGGCAGATGAAGAAAGGCTCAGAGATTGGAGATGGAGGCTGGTGGCCGGACCAGTGTTTCATAGGGTACAATGAATGAACAGGCCCAAGAGGAGAGTCAGGAGAGAATGCAGCCTAAAAGCCACCAATGTCAGCCTCAGGGAGAAGAGAGGGATGATGGTCTGGGCTGTTGCCCACCAGAATGAGGGAACATGAATGTGATCAAGCTAACAAGGGCTACTCTACAGTGGAGCTGTTCTGGGGATGGGGATGGGGGTGGGGAGACAAGCTTGAGAGAGCATGGGTGGCTAAAAGCAGATATGTGGATATTCTTATTTATTTGGTCTGTGAGTATGCCTGTGAGACAGCTGCAGTAGAAAGTGAGTGGCAGTGAAGATGCTACTAGCACTGCCATACAAGTCGCCAGCAGGCACAGGGTGGCCTCAGGCCAGGGTAGGCCATATCAAGTCAGCAGTGTGGGTCCTCTGACCTCTGTATCCTCTGTACAAATAAGTGGGGTCAGAGAGTGCAGGAGGTATTACCTAGGGTTGGAAAGGAGAACACCTTTGGGTGCTGTACAAACATTGAATATTAAAGAGAGGAAAAGAATAGTCCCACAATTCTCACTGCATTTCATTGACTAGATGAAGGGGCAGTTGTAAAGGGCCCCGCATCTTGATGTGGATGGAGGTTCTGCATGGAATTGAGTCCACCTGTGCATTTTGCTCACAGGGTTGAGTCTTACCGCCTTTTTGTTGGTGGCGGTGGTCGTGGGGCTTGAAGTCTGGGCCTGGGCGTTGTCCCTCAGCTCTTCAGCTCAAGGCAAGTGCTCTACCACTTGAGCCACAGTGCCACTTCCGGTTTTCTGGTGGTTAATTGGAGGTAAGAGTCTCACGGACTTTCCTGCCCAGGCTGGCTTTGAACCTCCATCGTCAGATCTCAGCCTCCTGAGTAACTAAGATGACAGGCATAAGCCACTAGTGCCCCAGCCTTAACTTTATTTACTGCTTCGTGTTGAGATGGTTGAAGCAGTGTGTCTGTCTGTTCATCCTTTCAACAGCAATATTTCTGCAGTTGATAGTAAAAAAAAAAAAAATAGTAAAAAAATGCAGTATTCTTTAAACACAACTTTATCCCAAGTTGTTTTCTGAGCATTTTGAATGTATTACCTCCTGTAATAAGAATTGTTGCGGGCTGGGAAGGTGGCTCAGTGGTAGAGCGCTTGCCTTGCATGCCTGAGGCCCTGGGTTCGATTCCTCAGCACCACATAAGCAAAAAGAAAAAAGCCGGAAGTGGCGCTGTGGCTCAAGTGGTAGAGCGCTAGACTTGAGCTGAAGAGCTGAGGGACAGCGCCCAGGCCCAGAGTTCAGGCCCCACGACCGGACGCCAAAAAAAAAAAATTAGGAATAAGAATTGTTGCCTTAATATATATTAGAAACCTGGAAACAGAGGCACAGAGTGGTTAGGAAGTTGGTTAAGGATATACAGCTTGTAATTGAACCAATTAAGTATGAGTCCAGTAACTGCTGCTGTACTACATAATCTTTTCCTTGGCATTACAACAAATGAGGAAGACTAATTGAGCCAGAGTCCTCCAGAAGACAACTCTTTGATACTGTGATTCTCATGCTCACACCTCTGCCAGATCTCTTCTTGTTTTCCAGTCTTCCTCCTATAAAGGTTTTTTGTTTTTTGTTTTTATAATCTAATACTACTCAGACTTCTGACCTAGCCCTAGACCCTCTTAGTGCTGTGGCTTTCTCTGTTGCCAGTGCTGTCTAAGCCAGCTGTTTCCCTCCAGGTAGCCATTGCTTAGTTTCCAGGTGTGTCACACATGCTAGCCCACAGTTCTGACCCCCCTCTCTTGTCATGCAGCCACTTTGGCCTGTTTTATCTCCTTCCTGCTCTGGTCAGCATTTGAGCCAAACCTAATGACTAGCTGTGGCTAAGGTCTCAGGATGCCTGACAAGGAAGGGACTGTGAGATTCTTGGAGTCTTCACTGAGACTGTTGACAGAGAGCTAGTTTGTGGTAACAGGAGGAGTAGAGTATAAAGGATGGATCTGTTGGCTCTTTATCAGTGAATGGTCATTGGCAGTGGGGAGTAGTTGAGGGGCTGCAGGTATTTCTAAAGCTGTGGGATCCCTAAAAGACCAGAGAGCAGATGCTGCCCTGTCCTTGTATGTCTTAGAGTGAGATCACAGTGGTTTTGTGTCTTTACTAATCCCTGGAAGATCCAGGGGGCTGGCTTGGAAAGCACAGGGCTAGTGACCTGATCTTCCCCCTTCAGTATATTAAGAGTATATGTCCTCATGATAGAATACAGAGTGTACACTTGATAACTTCATCAAAACAACGTTGTCATTTCATTTGCAACCCATCTAAAAATAGCACTGACTGACCCAGGTATGTGCAACGTGCCCGAGTCATTTCTAGATGGGTGTGTAGTGCAACTTCCTGGAACCCAGCAGCCTTTATATGTGGGGAGCAGGCTGCTGATGGCCATCTCCTCACAGCTTTTACCCTGATCTCTGCCCTCCTTGAGAACTGGGGAGGCCCCACCTCCTGCCATGCAACGGCTCATGGTGTGCTCTAGTTTTATTGGGGGAAATGCATTCTTACTAAAATTTAATTCAAAGATCCTTCTTTTTCTTTAACAAAGTAGAACATTTATTTTAATTGAGAGATTGGACAGATTGGATTTTCCCCTATAGATGTTACTGTTTTCACAAAATTAATAGTAAACCTTCCTGATTTGTGTTTTACTTTGTGTAATTAATTTGCTGATGTAATATCCTGTTCTTCTAGGTATCCAAATATATCTTGTGAGTTGCTCACTTCTGATGTCTCCCAGATGAATGATAGACTGGGAGAAGATGAATCCTTGCTAATGAAATTATATAGCTTCCTCCTAAATGACTCCCCTTTGAACCCACTACTTGCCAGTTTCTTCAGCAAGGTGCTAAGTATTCTTATCAGCAGAAAACCAGAACAGGTAAATATGGTTTCCAAAAGGTAAGTATTAGGGCCAGTTGTCCCCAAGGTGATTTCCAGTAATGTTATCACTGTATTGTTCTCAGTTCATCCCATTGCTATAAAAAATGTATTTTAAGTTTTAAACATTCTATGCACTGACTGAACACTGATTTATACCTTAGTGACATATTCTTTTAATAGCCTTAGAAGCTCACTTAATTTGTTAGCACACTTTGGTCTTTTTCTCTTGACAAGTGATTGGAAGCATGAGACTGTTGAGGACCTGTGTGTGTACCTCAATGGTTGAATATGTGGGAGGAGGGTCCCAGGACTGTGGGTGTTGCTATAGCTGCTTTGCTGGGTTTCCCCCAGTGCTTTTTCCCAAATGTAATTGATGATTGCTTTGTCTACTCAAATATTTTACTACTGTAGCTCTGCAGTTCCTGCTCAGCAGTGCTAAACAGAAATCATATCTCAGTGTTCTGGCACTAACCCCCCATTTCTGGCTTTTTGCGCCAAACACCATGTATAGGCGGCTGTTTCCCAAGCACCTCTCTCATTTGTGTAGTTCCCCAAGGTGTCCCTGGACCAGGTCACCTGGGAATTTGTTAGCATCGTAAGTTCTTAGTCCTTAGAATCAGAAACTCTAATGCATAATAAGATTGAGAGCCGCTGTAGTTTCTAGTGGTATCTGGTGGTGGGAAGAATTCAAGATTATGATCCATTTATGAAAACAGTACAGAGTAGAGCTTCAAATGTTCAAGTACAACCTGTGATGGACTCTTCAAAAGTGGAACAAGCATGGTACCAGTGAAAGTGGTCAGGCAAGTCAGACTGGCATTCTTCGTGTTGGAAAGCACTTTCCAGCAACTCAGCCTTGCTGTCAGCTCACATGAAGGGACTGGAACTATTTTGGGCTCAGTATGTTCTGTCCTATGGCAAGGTGAAGTGGGTACATGTTTTATTTTAGAAAGACGATATTGTTCTTTCGACCTCATAATTAAAAAAAAATGTAGGATAACTTTTCTAAGTGTATTGGGGAAAAGATTCCTTTCCTTTTGGTAATAATCTTAAATCATGGTAACTGCAGCACAGATTGTTTCTCATTTAAGTACTGCTGGCTAATTTAGGAGAATGCAAGCCTTGGTGCTCCCCAGTCAGTTCTCAGATGTGATAGATGCTGTGTTTCAGCATAGTTTTCCTCCTCAGTTCTGTGCTATTAGATCCAAACCTACAGGCCATGATTTTCAGTTGCATCTGATGCAATGGGAGAGTATATGTATATGATACAACGGGAGAGTATATGTGCGTAAGACTTTCTGGACTCTGTGTTTTTGTTAGGCTTTGAACTTGATGGGTTTTTTTTTGTTTTGTTTTGTTTTTTTTTTTGGTCGGTCGTGGGGCTTGAACTCTGGGCCTGGGCGCTGTCCCTCAGCTCTTCAGCCCAAGGCGAGCGCTCTACCACTTGAGCTACAGCGCCACTTCCGGTTTTCTGGTGGTTTATTTGAGATAGGAGTCTCACGGTCTCTCCTGCCCGGGCTGGCTTTGAACCGCGATCCTCAGATCTCAGCCTCCTGAGTAGCTAGGATTACAGGCGTGAGCCACCAGCGCCCGGCCTGAACTTGATGTTTTATGTGTGGCTGTTCATGTGACAATTGAACACTAGGAGAAAGTCCTGTCACTCTGTTACTCCTCACTCTTTTCATCCAGGATGTTCTAGAGAATAGATTTCTCTTTGTTCAGAGCAGGGTAAAACTTGACACCTCTCTGTCTTTTGAGAATTATGAGGGTTTCATGTAGCACGAGAATATGAAATGCAGACAATGACCAAAAGTTGAGACTTGAGTGACTTTACTACTAAAGATAGTTTTTTGTTTTTGTTTTTGTTTTTTGGGGGGGGTCCGGTTCTGGGGCCTGAACTCTGGGCCTGGGCACTGTACCTCAGCTCTTCAGCTCAAGGCTAGAGCTCTACCACCTGAGCCACAGCACCACTTCCATCTTTTTTCTTTTTGCTTATGTGGTGCTGAGGGCCTCAGGCATGCAAGGCAAGTGCTCTACCACTGAGCCACCTTCCCAGCCCCCTAAAGATAGTTTTTAACTTAGAGAACAGGGCATCCGGCTGCCAGGCAGAGTTGTCTGGTACCAGCTGTGGTCCCCTATTACACATTGCTGAGGTTTGTGTTTGTAGGCTCAAGATCCATTGTTTGTGCCAATAAGTTGTGGAGTGTTCTAGTCACATGGACCTTTTCCTCCTCTTTTATTATCCTTTCAGAAATTATGGGATTCTGTTGTGAGTGGAATAACAATACCATTTCTCAAAGGTTTATGTCAAAATATTTAGCCTTATGATCCAGGAAACAGTGTGTGATAATGATTAGTCCTGTAATTGTATCTAATTATGTGGAGCAGTTCTGGTTTCCTGGCCGTTAGACATCTTCATGCAGGTTGATGGAAGACCTCTGGCTTTTGCTGCAGCTAGCTCTGAGTTAAAATCCTGGAGTTAGCCATTCTTTAACTTACCTGAGCCTCGGTTTCAGGTCTGTAACATTGGATCATTCAGCCCTCCCTGCTAGGATGTGACAAGGTGCTGTGGCGGCAGCTGCTACAATAACCGTGTTGTTCTCAGGATACACAGTGGGTTTTGATCGATCATGAGCTCACACAAGCAGAAATCAGGAAAGGCACACAACATTGTAGCCACAAAGGTCAGAGTCCTCCTGCAGCTCTTCCTGCTAGCCATCTACCAGTGTGAGGTGATCTCTGGAACAAAAGCCAACTCACCTCCGTGTATGTAGCAGGTGACTTCATTACTTAGAAGTAGAAATTTTTATGTTTTGCATTTTTTCTTTTATTTACTAGAGTATAATTAGGATTTTAAGTATTCTGCATTTTGTGTTAAGTCTAGCAGAAGTATTTTATGTTTGTAAACTATAAGATAGTATATTCTCTTTGTATATGTATGTGTTAAATCCTTGATTCCCATTCTTTTTTTTTGGTCCGGTCGTTGGGCCTGAACTCTGGGCCTGGGCGCTGTCCCTCAGCTCTTCAGCTCAAGGCTAGCGCTCTACCACTTGAGCCACAGTGCCACTTCCGACTTTTTTCTTATGTGGTGCTGAGGAATCGAACCCAGGGCCTCAGGGCCTCAGGCATGCAAGGCAAGAGCTCTATCATTGAGCCACCTTCCCAGCCTGTAGAGAGCTGCGAGAGGCCGCACCTGGAAGATGGTGCCAGCTTCCGCCCTCCGCCTTCCCGATGGCGAGTGCTCTCTGTGTAAACAACTCCTGATATGGCTAAGGCAAAGAATCTGGCTTGCTTCCGCGCACCTGAACCTATTGGTGGTTCCCACGTGGCGTATCAGGGTTGGCTACCCAGCGGGTACTTAAGGCTGTGGGGAATTCTCCCCCGGGTTGGGGTCACAAGATTAAAAAAAGGTCCTGAATAAACGGCAGAGAGAAGAGTCCGGTGTCGCGTCTCCTTGCTGGTCGAGGTGGTAGCGACACCAGCCCATTGATTCCCATTCTTTAAAGTAACAACAAGCCAGACACCAGTGGCTCACCCGTAGCCTGCCATCCTAGCTACTCCGGAGGCTGAGATCTGAGGATCGCAGTTCAAAGCCAGCCCAGGCAGAAAAGTCCCTGTGAGACTCTTACTTCCAATTAACCACTCAAAAACCTGAAGTGGTACTGTGTCTCAAGTGGTAGAGCACTAGCCTTGAGCACAAAGAGAGGCTCAGGGACAGTGCCTAGGCCCTGAATTCCAGCCCCACAGCAGACAAAAAAGAATTAGCAACAAAAATGTATAGAAAGAAAAGACTCAATATTTTTAACTACTTTTTTTATTATAAAAATACTGTACAGAGGGGTTACAGTTACATGAGTAAGGTAATGAGTACATTTCCTCTCAAGCATTGTTACCTCTTCCTTTGTTTTTCCCCTACCATCCTTTCCTCCCACCTCTACAACTACACTCTCCAAGCTCCCCCCCAAGACTCAATATTTTCATGTTAAGTGGTGTGTGCTAATTTGGGAGGGTTTTTTGTTGTTGTTGTTTTGTTTTTTGCTAAGTGGTTTTTGAGCAGGGAGCTTTTAGCCAGATTTTCAAGTTTCACATCTGATTACCAGCTCAGCTCTTGGCTTTTGATCAGCCTAAAATAGGGACAGGATTTTAGAATGGATGGTAGTCAGGATTTAAAGCATTCAAAAGTTTGTAATTCCCATGTTATATGTCATTCAGTTTGTATTTGTTCTCCTCTAGATTGTGGATTTCTTAAAGAAGAAACGTGATTTTGTAGACCTTATTATAAAGCACATAGGAACGTCTGCTATCATGGATTTGTTGCTCAGACTCCTGACATGTATTGAGCCTCCACAACCCAGGCAAGAAGTGCTGAATGTAAGTAGAAATCTGACCTGCTGTTGACTGGGGTTGGAGGTGACAAAACTCCTGTGTGCTGGGGACCATGTGGGATTATGGTTGGTTCCAGGGAGTTGTCTGGGGCACTTGGAGATAGGGTGAGAGCTTCCCCAATGCAGGAAAAGATTCCAGTTTTGTAGGACTGCCTATAGGATGTTGAGAATGGTTCTTTGTCCTATGCAGGTTGGTTTTTATGGGGTGGCAAGGTAGACTGGATTGAGCGGGGTCTACGACATGAGAATGGAAGGTTGGAATCTCTAAGTCTTCATCTGCATGTACATACCTCTGAATGTCAAAACAGAGTTGTACCTACAGGAGTGTAAGGACAATGGGAGTTTGTGGGAAAAGGCAGAGTTTAAAATTTAGGCAGATGGTAATTTCAGAATTGATAGAGTGAGGCTAGGAGCAAGGAACCTGTTTTTTTTCCTGGGTTGTCATTGATGTCTTCCCTTCTTTTCTTCTCCACCCTCCTCTGTCTTCTGAAACCATTCCCTAGTCCATTTTATCTCTAATACTCACCCTAGACCTTAAAACTTCCTTAGTTTGGTGCTGGGAGTGTGGCTTAGTAGAAGAGTGCTTACCTGGCATACATGAAGCCCTGGGTTTGGTTCCTCAGTACTGCATAAACAGAAAAAGCCAGAAGTGGCACGATGGCTCAAGCGGTAGAGCTCTAGTCTTGAGAGCAAAAGAAGCTCAGGGGCAGTGCCCAGGCCCTGAGGTCAAGCCCCAGGACCCGCAAAACAAAAGTTGCCTTAGTTGGATGTTGTGGTGTACACCTGTAATCCCAGAACTCTACAGACAGGCAGTAGAAAGTGAAGTAAGATTGTAGATCAAGGTCAGTCTAGGATACATAGCAATAGTTTGTCTCAGAAAAACAAGATAGATAAAACCTCAATTCATTGAAAATGAGTTTTGTTGAAAATTTTAATTTTAAAGACCCAAAGGACCAAAAGATACAGGAAAGAACTATGAGAGGAAGAGCTTTTGGTTATTGTATAGTGTACCAAGCACACTATAGAGGTGGGCAGGCGTGCATTTGTGGCATGGGATTAAGGCTGTCAAGATGACCCAGGCATTTCTGTGTGCCTGGCAGGTGTCCTGTGACTTACCTATGGCAGAACTAAATTGGGATACTAAGTTCCTTTTAGATGTCCGTGGATCTGGATCTTTGCTTACAAGAGGTTCAAGATTCTTGGAAAGACAAGAGGACAGAGGAGGAATGTCACTGTAATGATTGAGTTAGTGTTAGGGGGAAGTTGGTTTATTTCTTCGGTCACTTCTGAGGTGAATTTTAGTGTCCCTTTCCAAGTAAATGTGCTTTGGAAGGGATGGGGAGCAGAGAAGGAAGACTTGTAAAGGCACAAGTTGGAGGAAGGTTATTTGAAATCTTTAGCAGTCTTACTTGATTTGAAGGCTAGTCCAGAACTGGGCTTAGAACATAGTGCTTGTGAATACTGTGGGCAAGGCAGTTTCTTAGCTTCTCCCGTGGTATCAGGAGCTCCCTTCCTTATGCATGGGCATTTATCATCTGTCTGCTCAAAGTGTGACCCCGTCATTTGCGGGTTTTTTAAAAACATCTTTAAAGGACTTATTGAATCAAATTCCACATTTAAGAATTCTGGGGCTGGAAAGGTGGCTCAGTGGTAGAGCGCTAGCCTTGAGCTGACGAGCTGAGGGACAGCACCCAGGCCCAGAGTTCAGGCCCCATGACCAGACCAAAAAAAAAAAAAAGAACTCTGGGATATTTGAAAATATATAAAGTTGGTCCATTCCCTTTGTGATATCTACTTGGTAATTTTTATTTGCACATTTTCCTTTTAATTATTTCCCTTAAAAAGGCAGACCACCTTGGGGGTCTTGCCTTTAGCAAGTTGATTTTCCCCTCCTCCTCCCCTCAATCTTTTTTGATGTTTGTTTTGTTTTGGAGGGGTACTTAATTTTGTTACTGTTTTTTTTTTTTTTTTTTAATGTTCCTGGGACTTGAACTCAAGGCCTGGGCGTTGTCCCTGAGCCTGTTTTTGCTCAAGGCTAGTACTCTACCCTCTTGAGCCACAGCACCACTTCTGGCTTATTGGAGAGAAGAGTCTCACAGACTTTTCTGCCCAGGTTGGCTTCGAACCATGATCCTCAGATCTCAGCCTCCTGAGTAGCTAGAATTACAGATGTGAGTCACTGGCACTTGACTTTCACTTAATTTTTTTAATACTATTTTATTATTATTAAGGTATTACACAAATGGGTTACCATTTCTCATGACTCAGGTAATGAGTGCATTTCTTTTTTTGGACAAGGTCACTCATTCCTTCACTTTCCCCTCATCTCACCTTCCCTTCCCTGCCAATGATTTACATGGTTCATATTCCACATACTGAACAGCATGATTTTTTTTTTTAATGGTTCAAACTCAGGGCCTCACACTTGTTAGTCTTGTGCTAACATTTGAGCCATGCTTTCCAGCCTTTTTGCTGGAAGTAGCGTCTCAAGGACTTTTCTTTCCTTGTTCAAACCGCGATCCTCTAAATCTCATTCTCCTAAATAGAAGGGCATGATCCATAGGCATCAAGCATGGGGTTGTACATTTTTGTTTCTATTTTAGTCAGCTATTTATGGGTTGAAAGTTCTTTGCAGAACTAATATTAAGCCAGCTGGTTTTTTCCTTATTATCCGTCTTTTTTGTCGGTCATAGGGCTTGACCCTCAGGGCCTGGGCGCTGACCTTGAGAGGTTTTGCTCAAAGCTAGCACACTACTATTTTGAGCCACAGCGCCACTTACCATTTTGTGGTGATTCATTGGAGATAAGCGTCTCACAGACTTTCCTGCCTGAGCTAGATTTGAACTGTGATCCTCAGATCTCAGCCTCCTGAGTAGCTGGGATTACAGGAGTAAGACACCGGCGCCCAGCTTCCCTATCGTGTTTTTATTCACCCTGTTTCAACAAAGGTTAAAAAAAGATTGCTGTGGTCATGACAGTAGCTCTTTATATAGTTGTAAAATCTAAGTGTCTTTTTTTATTCATCCTGTGTTTGATAGACCTAGAGGGTTTTGTTTTTGTTTTTGTTTTTGTTTTTCTGTGCCAGCCCTGGGTCTTGAACTTAGGGCCTGAGTGCTGTCCCTGAGCTTCTTTTGTTCAAGGCTGGTGCTCTACCACTTGAGCCTCAGGTCCACTTCAGGCTTTGTTTTGGTTGTTTATTGGAGCTAAGAGTCTGCATAGGCTGGCTTTAAACCACAATCTTCAGATCTCAGCTTCCTGATTAACTAGGATTATAGGCGTGAGCCAGTGGTGCCAGATCAGAGGCTTGATTCTTAAGTACAGCTCTTAATTCTTTTGAGCTCAGATGGCATTCTCTTAGAGAAAAGGGGGGCCTTCTGCCCTCCTTACAGCCCCACCCCCGGAAGCCATAGTATAGACTCTTTCCAGGTCTGACTACCTGGGAGTTTCCTCATGGCTAAGGAACTGAATAAGTAGAATTTTGGTGTGTGGGCACTGGAATTTGGGGAGTTGTTGATTCTCTTAGTCACTGATAATATATTCATTGGTGTTTTCCTTGGGGGACTTTCAATTTTCTGTAGTGTTCAAAGTCCAGAGAAACCTGTAACATTCTACTTAAGTGTGATGGATATTTCCAAGTATGTTAATCTTCATTGGGGCTTGAACAAGAGCCACTCATTACTATGATTACTTCTACAATGTGTTTTACAGTGGTTAAATGAGGAGAAAATTATCCAGAGGCTTGTGGAAATAGTTCATCCATCGCAAGAAGAAGATGTAAGTTCTCTTGTATGATTCTAAGTTGGATTTTATTTTATTTTTTATTGTGAAGATACTGTACAGAGGGGTTACAATTACATGGGCAAGATAATGTGTACATTTCTTATCAAGCATTGTAGCCTCCTCCTTTGTTTCGCCTTCCCATCCCTTCCCATCTTCCCCCCAACCCCTGGATTTTCTTTTAACTTTTTATTTGGGCACAGAACGTACCTGAACAGATATAGAGGTGCTAAGAGAAAACTACTGTTCTTCAGTTGGTAGTTTCTCAAACAATACTACATTTTCCTTACACCCAGATTTCTAGAAATGTGAGGTGGCAGGACAGCAGTATCTCCTTCCCAGAGCCAGTATTTCACGCTGAGCCTACCTTTGTCACAGATTTTCTCTGTACACAGTTGTATTTCTTTTACATATGTATCTTTATTACATGTGAAGTGGCCACATCTGCATAAGCTTTGTGGGCAGCACAACAGGCTCCTGGTCACCACAAAGCCCCTGTGGTGACTTAGCTGTTGTCCTTCTTGGTCCTCACCTTTAGGAATGGTGGTATTGAAGCTTGAGTTTATATATTGAGCCCTGTGCTGAGAGGCATTATTTGTCTCTCAGTCTGTAGTTGTTACCACTTCAGGTATCAAGTCAAGCCACTTGAGATTTCCAGTAGCTAACTATTATTGACAAACGTTGCCGTACTACATACTTAGGCCTCATGTCCATAAATGAGTTGATTTAAGGGTGTCAGAGTGTGACTATTGTTGGGCTTAAGTGCCTCCCCTTATGCTTCTAGATTGAAGTTTAAGTTGGATAGCAGGTACCAGGTTTGAGCAGGACAAGGAAGAGGATAGCTAGCAATGTTCATTCTTCAAAAATGTATTTTTTGTGGGGAGGATTTAACCCCTTCTACTCTGTCTACTCTTTTCAAAAACTTAGTGCCTAGAGTAAAATCTAAAGCCGATTTTCAAAGGAGGCCATCACTTCCTCATTGCTCCGTTTGAGACAGAGCAGGAAGTGTTCCCTTGTAACATCTGCTATTGTTGCCAGAGTTGGTGCTCTTCCTATGAGTGCTATGGGAGAAGCCTGGTCTAGAAGGAGCTCCCAAGCTTCTTGGATGCCTAGCCTTCTTGCTGTAGTTCCAATAGCACTGTTTCCCTATGTGTGGCCAGTGCAGGCTTTGGAGAGCCATCCCTAAGTGGAGCCTGCCCCATGTACAGGGAGTAATTTCTGTGAACAAGGCTCATTCTCGATTAGGTTTGTATTATTCAGAACTTGATTGCTATCAAGATAGCATACCTGTCTTTAAAAAGACACCCACACACTACACACACATGTGTGCACACACACAAGCTAATACTCACTGAGGCAGTATTAAAGTTGGTAGGTGTGGGTTCCTGCTACTGGAGTAGAATTGTGTCTTTATTAGGAACACTTTGCACTCTGTTCCACATTAACACAATATAGTGTGTCAGAGGTGAGGCTTTGGGGATTCCACTCCACCAGACTATACTATATTTCTGACTCATTGCATCTCCACACACAGCTGTGTGTTGGAGCTTTGATCTCATCTTTACAACTGTGCTGTATGTAGTACAGAGTTGTCATATGCAGCCCTTGGTCTGACAGAGTGGGAGGCTCATGCCTCTCTTTGACTCACTTGTTCCCTGATGACCATGGACAGTGTTAACTTGTATCATTTCTTAGCAATCCCCCATGCACTTTGCATTATGAGGTTAACTTCTAACAAGTGTTACTCTAAAATTGTTCCTTTTTCCTTTAGCGACATTCAAATGCTTCACAGTCACTTTGTGAAATTGTTCGCCTGAGCAGAGACCAGATGTTACAAGTTCAGAACAGTACAGAACCAGACCCCCTGCTTGCCACTCTAGAAAAGTATGTTTAAAATCAGTTCTTTCTTTCATTGATGCTGTTTGGTGTGTTGCATTGTAACTGACTGGTAAGTTCCATGTTGGTGTGGGCATTGTGTCCTGGAACACTGTGGGTGGCTAGGGGTCAAAGGCAGAGACCTGCTGCTCACAGGATTTGTGACTCATAGTGGGCACTGAAGGGGAAGAGGGTGAGCAAGTGACTTGTACATTGGACTTTGAACTTCTCAGATATTCACAAAATAGGATTTTACAGAGCTATTCTAAGATTTGATAGTCACATCCCAAACTGGTCCCCACCTCCAAGGGGCGATGACCTATGAATTGGATCCATTTGAGCTGGCAAGTGCTTCAGATCTTCTGGGTTTGCTGTATCTTTGCAGCTGAACAGTTACCCTATGTTGAGGGGATGGGCTCAGGTGGGCTACTTTTCTCCCAGAGTCGCACATTTCCAGGTTGAGTGTTCACTGTCAACATGGCATATGTTGTGCCTCCATCTGAATAGCTATTTATTTTAATATAGAAACCCCCGACATTCCCTCACGTTGGGTAAGGTTTGGAAGGAGACCATGTGGGTGTCACTACGCACAAACAGCAGTCTTGCTTCAGTAAGATTTTCTTTTTTTATGATTTTTTTTTTCCTACTTGAGCCCTCCTATATATACTGAGGCTCTTTTGCTTATTTTGGCTTACTACCTGTAATTTCCTTTGTTGAACCACTGCCGTATGTGATTTCCTGCAAATTAAAGATTTCCTGCAAACTACTATGTAGTTTGGCTACAAGAGATTACCAGCTGCTAAAGTAACATTTTATCTTCCATTTCAGTAATTCTTGGTGGTATAGCATAAACAAGATTCCTCACATGTGAATACCAGTTATGATATTAATTAGGTTGAACTTTGTAGAAAAACTACCATTTAATTGGATTAAAAATATAGAATATCAGCAATATCATGTGGCTTTTACTGCAGTGGATACATAATAAAAAGCTATATTTATCTTCAAAGCTTGAAATTCAGAATGTGTCAAATTAGGTGATGTATACTCTGGGTGTTGGTTGGTGGCCATTGCAGAATCAGACCTACATAACAGTATAAAAACTCTTGAGTTCTTCATGCCACCAAAGTGCTCCATCCAGCGAGCCCCCAGGGGACATGTATATATATACACTCGCTCCTAAAGGTGAAGCCATAAGTCCCCTTCTGAAATGAAGATAAGAATATGCTCATTGATGTCATTAAACATTAGAGTACATTTCTTCTAATAAATACATGGGTCATCAATACCTTGATGCCATGACGTACAGAATTACTCTGTTGAATTTAGCAATGGGGAGGACTTCATCATAATAGTGAAACGGTCCTTTCAAGAATGAGGTTCAAGCCCTTATGTCTCTTGCCAGTGTCTGCTGATAAAGCGAATACGGTGACAGTTTTCAATGATTTTAGAAGACTTTATTAACCATAGTTACAACTTTACATATTTGATCAATATATAGTCATATGTAATGCCTGTATAATTAGTCCACAGATTGGGCAATACTGTATACACAAGCACCACCTATGTAAAACTAAGTGTAAGTTAGTACCAAAGGAAGACTTTGCAGTGAACTGAGTTCATGGAGTAGTGGAGTCTAGTAGTGGTAAGTAGTTTTAGGATTCGATACTCTTATCTTCTTTTCTGGATACTAAGGAGCTCAGAACCTGTTAGGTTTTATTCCGTTTGAGCCCATTTTACAGAAGTGAGTCTTCCCCATAGCCACACAGAGAAAAGAAAAACCAGAATGAGCTATTGTCCCAAAGACATGAACAAAGAATGTAGATGGAACCTGGGTACCGGTGACTCACAGCTGTAAATCCTGTAAATTCAGGAGGCTGAGATCTGAGGATCTTCAAGGCCTGCCTGGTCAGAGAAGTTCTCAAGACTCCACATCTTTACAATCACAAAAAGCTGGGCTGGAGATATGGCTTAAGTGGTAGCACACTAGCCATGCCAGTAGGTGGAGCTAGTGTGAAGTCCTGAGTTCAAACCTTGGTACTGGCATATACAAATGGCTTCAATTCATAAGTAGCTTGTATCACCAGTTTATTGCTGCTCATCTAATATCTCCTGGGCTTTTTTTAATTGTTGTTTTAGTAGAAAAGTGAATATTTTATCCAACCTGATGGGCTCTACTTGATTGGAGACCATGTCTGTGTTTGATAATAGGGTTGTATTTAAATAAGACTCAGAATATGACCCAGTTACTGTGCTGTTGAATGCTGGTCAGGTTTTGCTGTTTAGTATCTCATTTTTCTCCTTGAGGGGGAGCAGGGAGCCTTTCAGATGGCTGACTTCCAATTTCACTTATCCATGAAATGACTCAAGGGAGTTCACTGTTGGTTAAGGAGATTATAGACTCATACAGGACCTCCTGGGGGAGGTAGATAAGTTACTGCTGGAAAAGTGTCCATTTCCCAGCTCTCAGTTTCACCCTACTGCTTATTCCATAGACATTTTGGCTAGAGGTCTCACATGAAATTTAAGTGCTGGTTCTTTTAACTTGTCTTTTTAGTCTGTTTTAGATCTTTAGACACCATGCTAGTGCCTCCACACTGGTATATTATAGCTTCTATTTTGCCTTTGTGAACACTTCCCTCTGCGGGAGTGAAAGGGTCTAAGTCTTTATCAACCTCAGCTTTCACCATGGCCAAACCTTGGACTGCGAGCCCCAGTTGTTACGCTGAAAGGATGTAAGTTAGGAAGGAACATGTGTTATCTGAGCAGTCTTTTTTGTTTGTTTGTTTCCCTAGGCAAGAAATTATAGAGCAGCTTCTATCAAATATTTTCCACAAGGAGAAAAATGAATCTGCCATTGTCAGTGCAATCCAGATTTTACTGACTTTACTTGAGACTCGGAGACCAACGTAAGCTTTCATTTTATCTTAAAAATCCATATGGTTTTCCTTTCAGACCTAACAGTTAAGTATGTAAATACCCAAATTTCTGAACCTAGTGGTACTCAATTATTCTGCTATTTATGCTTCAAACCTCTTCCAGTTCTTTCTCTGGCCTAAAAATGTCAGGTGGTACTGTAAGGCTTATGTGGATAGTTCGAGAAAGCATGCATTTAAAAAAATTTTTTTTTTTTTTTTTTTTGGTCCGGTCGTGGTGCCTGAACTCTGGGCCTGGGTGCTGTCCTTCAGCTCTTCAGCTCAAGGCTAGCACTCTACCACTTGAGCCACAGCGCCACTTCCAGGTTTTTTCTTTTTGCTTATGTGGTACTAAGGAATCGAACCCAGGGCCTCAGGCATGCAAGGCAAGCGCTCTACCACTGAGCCACCTTCCCAGCCCTTAAAAATTTTTTAAAATTAGATTCAAATTTTAGCTTTATTTTCATAAAATGTCTGAATCTCAAGAATAAAGGGTGGAGGTCATTTTGTTTTGTTTCTTCTTTCGCCCTCTTCTTCCTTCTTCCTCTTCTTTTTTCGGGGGGGCATTGTCCCTGAGATTCTGTATTCAACCATGTGAACCACAGCTCCTTTTATTTTATTTTATTTTTTTTTGTCTTTTCTTTTTTGGTACTGGGGATGGAACCCAGGACATTGCACTTGCTAGGCAAGCGCTTTGCCACTGAGCTACATCCCAGCCCCCACAGCTCCTTTTAAAACCCTGCCCAAGCTGGCTTTAAACCATGATACTCAGCACATGATTTCAAGGTGTGCTTTTTAATTTGAACTTCATAACTCCAGTTTGACGCTTTCCTTCTGAGGGTAGTGTAAATAGGTGAATTGAGTTTTGTACTGGCCACATGTAAATGTGAGACTTTATTTGAAAAATAAAAGCAAAAGGAGTATGGAACATGGCTCAAGTGATAGTGAACCCACCTGGCAAGAACAAGGCCCTGAGTTCAAACCCCGATAACACACACAAAGAAGTAATAAAAGGCTTTGCTGTACCCTATACTTCGAATGTATTTTCCAGTATGTATGAGTATTTTGCTCTTTGAGTACATATATTGGATGAAGTTCCTTTGAGTCACCATGTGAATGAGGTTTCTATCCATTGTGAATTCTCTGGTGCTGAATAAGGAACAAGATTTGCTAAAAAGGAGTTGCTACATTTTTGGCATTTGTAGGGCTTTTCTCCAGTACAAACTCTTTGTATTGAGCAAGAAAGGTTTAAGCAAATGTGAGGGTGTGTGTCACATTCTGTGCATCTACAAGGGTGTTTCTCCAGTATGAATTCTCTGGTGTTGAGAATGTAATATAATGTAATAATAATCCAGTATAGACCATCTGACTTTAAGATGTAAAGAACAGTTGGTTTTGTATATCCTTCATGTTTGTAAGATTTCTCACCAGTATGAATCTTCTGACATTGAGGACTCAACTTTGAGTAAATAGTCTGCCACATTATTTACCTTTACAAAGTTTCTCTCCCATATGAATTCTCTGATGTTGGTGGAGATATGCAGAGCATTTAACAGCTTTGCTTTGCGTTTGTAGGGCTTCTCTCCGGTGTGAATTCGCCTGTTGGTGAAGATGGGAAGAACAGTGAAAGGCTTTGCCACATGCTTAGCAATTGTACGGCTTCTTTCCCGTGTGAATTCTCTGATATTGATTCTAGTCTCCTTTTATCCATTCTCTCTGCAGACAGAAATGTTGATGTAGCCATTGTATAACTACATAATGATTAAGTATGTGCCTACATAGTGGATATGGAACGTGACAGATGATTATTCAAATATTGTAATGACTTAGATTACCTTACTTTGTTTCCAGATTTGAAGGCCATATAGAGATCTGCCCACCAGGCATGAGTCATTCAGCTTGTTCGGTTAACAAGAGTGTTCTAGAAGCCATTAGAGGAAGACTTGGATCTTTTCATGAACTCCTACTTGAGCCACCCAAGGTAAGGAGCTGTCCGAAGCCTGTTGGCTAGCAGGCGTTTGATTGGTATTGTATGTGTATTTAAACAGGGGAGTCTTGGAGTAACAGAACTGGCTATGATCAATATGTGCCAGTGTGTTCAGAGGTTCACCCTTGTCTTTGATAGTTTTTAATTAGTTGCTTTTTGTTGCTGCTGTTGTTGCTGTTAGGTTTTTTGTTTTGTTTTTGGAACTCGTTTGGGGCTTTGAATTCAGGGCCTCTCAATTTGACTCATAACAGGCAGCCTCCCACTTGAGCCATGCCTCCTTTTCTAATTCCTTTTTGCCTGATTGGAGATGAGTCTCTCCGTTTTTTGTGACCAGGCTAGCTTTGAATCACAATTCTTTGATCTCATCTTTCTGAGTAGCTAGCATTAACAGGTGTGAGCCACCAGTGCTTAGGTTGAGCTAGATTTTTATTGGCTTTTATCTGTACATATTGTCAAAATAAATGAATGAGGCTAAATTAGAGTTAATCAAAAAACCAGCTTAGGAAACTCAAACTTTTGTTTTTCTTAAACTTTTTCTTATAAGTTCTTTTGCACTGATATGCCAGGAAAATAAGCTGCTTTTTGTAGCTTGGTTTGGGGTGTGTATGTGTGGTACTAGAGTTTAAAGTCAGGACCTCCCACCTGTTAGGCAGGTGTTCTTCTTCTGGAGCCATTCCTCCATCCCTTTCTTTCTTTCTCTCTCTCTCTCTCTCTCTCTCTCTCTCTCTCTCTCTCTCTCTTTTTTTTTAAATTTTTTTCCAGTCCTGGTGCTTGAACATGGCCTGATCACTGTCCCTGAGCTTCTCTTGCTCAAAGGTAGCGCTCTACCACTTGAGCCACAGCGCCACTTCCAGCTTTTTCTGTTTATGTGGTGTACTGGGGAATCAAACCCAGGGCTTCATGTATGCTAGGCAAGCAGTCTACCACTAAGCCACATCCCCAGCTGTTTCTCCCATGTTTTGGAGATAGGGTCTCACTTTTTGCTTAGGCCTGTATATACTTGGGCAGTGATCTTCTATACTTCTGCATTTCTACAATTCACCACCTTCTTCTGTTGAGATGGAGTCTCCTGAACTCTTCTTTGCCCAAGCTGGCCTAGAACTGACATCTTGATCTCAGCCTCCTGTGAGACTGGTACATACTGCTGCAAACTGAGCTGTTGGTTGAGGATAGTGTCTGGCTGTTGGTTGAGGCGGTATCTGGCTGTTGGTTGAGGTGGTTGCTTGGCTGACTTGGGCCCTGTGAGCTATCATGTCCAGCTTTTTCCTTCATTTTTTTGTTTTGTTTTGTCTTGTCTTTTTTTGGTACTGGGATTTGAACTTTGGGCCCTCTTCCATTTGTTTTTGCTTTAAATACTTTCCAGATAGAGTCTCGTGTCTTTCCTTAGGATGGCCTGGGCCACAATTTTTTTTTTTTTTTTTTTTTTTTTGGGTCCGGTCATGGGGCCTGAACTCTGGGCCTGGGCGCTGTCCCTCAGCTCTTCAGCTCAAGGCTAGCACTCTACCACTTGAGCCACAGCGCCACTTCCGGCTTTTTTCTTTTTGCTATGTGGTGCTGAGGAATTGAACCCAGGGCCTTGAGCATGCAAGACGAGTGCTCTACCACTGAGCCACCTTCCCAGCCCATGGGCCACAATTTTTTACTTCTTCACCTAGCTAGGTTGACAGATGTGTACCACTACATCCCCTCCCTCCTTCCCTCCCTTTTTTAAGTCAGCTGTGGGGTTTGAACTCAGAGAATGTACACTGTCCTCGAGCTCTTTTGCTCAAGGCTAGTACTCTACCACTTTGAGCCACAGCTCCACTTCTGGTTTTCTGATGGTTAAGATAAGAGTCTCAAATTTTCCCCCAGACTGGCTTTGAACTGTTCCTCAGATCTCAGCCTCCTAAGTAGCTAGGATTACAGGTGTGACCCACCAACACCCAGCTCCCATTTCTCTTTTTAGATCTTTATGGTAAAGTTAATCTCTCAGGGTCTGATCTTTGCAATTTCGCTTTCTCATTGAGAAGGAATAGATTGAAGTTTTAGTTACATGATTCTGGGTGATGTTTTTCAGTGGAGGGGTCTGCACAATAGAACTGTGCACAGGGTTTAGCAGTGTATGAACGGTGCCCCCCATCCTCCACACTGTCTCATGATACAGGGATTCAGATGAGCAGAAGGCGGGCTCAGGTGGAAGAGTCTGTCTGTGAGAATTTTCCTTCTCCCTATGCGCTGTAGGGATGGAAATGCAGTATGCTACTTCTTGCTTTTATATTAGACATACTATTTGGAGCATGCCCGTGTCTAGGTTATCAAAGCTTTCACCTTCTTCTTCTTCTTCTTCTTTTTTTTTTTTTTTTGTGCTAGTTCTGGGGCCTGAACTCAAGGCTGAGTCACTGTCCATGAGTTTCTTTTGCTCGAGGTTATTACTCTACCACTTGAGCCACAGCTCTACTGGCTTTTTCTTTCTTTTTTTTAAAGTGGTTAATTGGAGATAAATGTCCCACAGACTTTCCTGTCTGGGCTGGCTTCAAACCATGTTCCTCAGACCTTTATCCTCTTGAGTAGCTAGGATTACAAGTGTGAGCCACCAGTGCCTAGTTCCCACAGAACTTAGTAGGAAGTAAAACTTGGATCTCAAGAGAAGGGGAACCGGAAAGTATGTGAGGCTGGTGTAGATGAACCTTCAGGAAGAGCAACCCAACAAGTATGTTGTAATGTGTTTCTCTTTCCTATCAGACTGCTGAAATCTGCAATGTTCTGCTTCTGTCTTTTGTGATTTCAAATGATAGAAAGTTTCCTGGCTGGGCCTGTGGCTCACTCCTATAATCCTAGCTACTTAAGAGGCTGAGATCTGAAGATCATGGTTCAAAGCCAGCCAGGGCAGGAAAGTTCATGAAACTCTTATCTCCAATAAACCACCAAAAAAACAAAAGTGGTACTGTGGCTCAAAGTGGTAGAGCACTTGCCTTGAGCTAAAGAGCTGAGGGACAACGCCTAGGCCCAGAGTTCAAGCCTCATGACCAACCAAAAAGATAGATAGATAGATAGATAGATAGATAGATAGATAGATAGATAGATAGATAGATAGATAGATAGATAGATAGATAGATAGTTTCTTGTCAGACAGGGATGGGTTTATGCTATGTTATGGGATGTGATGGAGAGGCACATGAATTTGGCAATGACAAAGGACAGCTTCCTAGAACCATTTGTACTTCCATTTCATTTCTTAGGCCTCTAGTCAGAATTTAAGCTGAAGTAGGGTTTCTGTTTATTTTTATTTACCTCTGCCCCCGCCTGCTCATGGATTTGAGCAGCCTTTTGCTTTCCTAGGGCAGTTGGGAGTCTGCTTCAGTTGTGGGTGTGCTCCACGGTTGTTTCATCATCTCTTCATGCCCGCCGCGGCAGCGTTGTAGCTGGGTGGCTAGTTCTGTGTCTCAACACTCACACCTTTTACTCATGTGCTCATTTAACTGAATTCAACTGGAATGCCTTTTCTTCCTCAGAAAAGTGTGATGAAGACAACATGGGGTGTACTAGATCCTCCTGTCGGGAACACCCGGTTGAATGTGATTCGGTTGATAGCCAGCCTGCTTCAAACCAACACCAGCAGTATAAACGGGGACCTGATGGAGCTGAACAGCATTGGAGTTATACTGGTGAGATTTTCCTCTTTGGATATTTAATTTGCCTCTGATATTTCATGAATGTGTAGCACAATCTTGCAAATTTGCAGTAGGTGTAAATGACTTTCTTAGTCTGAGCACACTTTCTAGTGCTGTCATCCTAGCCAAGCTTAGGAATGGTTCAGTGTACTGAGAAATGAGCCGATGCTTGTCCTGAGCAAGTCCTTCACTGTTGCTATCCTGGCATGATAATAGCCATGAGCTCAGTCTGACCTGACTGCCCACTACTGCTCTCTATGTGTGATAGAGTGGTGCAGGCGTTGGATGATCTCCAGCACTAATGCCTGTTGGTGGCAGACCCAAGTTCAAATTCTGACAGTAGTGGGAAAAGTATTTCCTCTTTACAACTCTGCAGCACCCAGCCACAAAGATTGGGAGTTAGGTAATGAATAGCAGGAAAGCGGAAAGGACTGGGACACAACCAAATGGGTCCAGATGCTGCCTACCACTGTCTATGGCTTCATCTGTTACATGTCACTTTGTTGTATGACCTTCCCTGAGCCTTCTGCACTCAGGGGTTTGTCAAAATGAGCGAGGCCTGAGTGAGGCTTAGCTTTAGCCTCCTTTAGATCCTTTTTTTTTTTTTTTTTTTTTTTTTGGTCGGTCGTGGGGCTTGAACTCTGGGCCTGGGCGCTGTCCCTCAGCTCTTCAGCTCAAGGCGAGCGCACTACTACTTGAGCTACCGCGCCACTTCCGGTTTTCTGGTGGTTTATTGGAGATAGGAGTCTCACGGTCTTTCCTGCCAGGGCTGGCTTTGAACCACGATCCTCAGATCTCAGCCTCCTGAGTAGCTAGGATTACAGGCGTGAGCCGCCAGCGCCTGGCTAGATCCTATTTTTCTTCTTTCAAACTCACTTGGTTTATGGTTTAAATATTGAAAGAAAAGTTTATCGGAAGCCTATTTGTGAGGAAAAGGTAAATTTTCCTATATCTAGAAGTATATAATGAAAATTAATGAATATTTACTCAACTTAGTATTTGCATTAGTTTGAAAACAAAGATTTTTTCCTTTCTCTAAGAAACTTAATTGTCTTTTAAATGGTTCTTATTGGTTTCTATTAGAGTCTGCAAATTCTGGCATGTTGAATGAAGAGGTACCATATGTTCTTTCAAAGATTCAAATATGAAGTGGTGTTTCAAACTGTTTCATATTTTATTTATTTTTTGCCAGTCCTGAGGCTTGAACTCAGGGCCTACGCACTGTCCCTGAGCTTCTCTTACTCAAGGCTAGTGCTTTACCACTTGAACCACAGCTCCACTTCTGGTCTTTTCTGTTTATGTGGTACTCAGGAATCAAACCAAGGGCTTCATGCATGCTAAGCAAGCACTCAACCACTAAGCCACATTCCCAGCCACTATTTCATATTTTAAATTGCGTGTGTGTGTGCCTGTGCATGTGCACATACACACACATCTGCATGCCAGGGCTTGAACTCAGGGTCTGGGCTCTCTCAGCTTTTTTGTTCATCATTGGCACTCTCCCACTTGAGTCACACCTCTGCTTCCTAAATAAACACTTTACCTGCTTTGATAGTTGTGTTGAGCTGAGAACAAATGGTTTTTACTTTTAAGTCACCATTTTGGGAAAGCATGAAAATGACTTGAACATGGAAGTACTGAGCAGAGCAATGACTTCTTCTTTTATAGGACATGTTCTTCAAGTATACGTGGAATAATTTTTTGCATACACAAGTGGAAATATGTATTGCACTGATTCTTGCTAGTCCTTTTGAGAACACAGAAAATGCTACAATTAGTGACCAGGATTCCGCTGGTGACAACTTCTTGTTGAAACACGTGAGCTTATTTGTCTTGTTTTTCTCATTCCTGCTTACAGTGAAGATTAGACTTCAGGGTCCTAATATTTAACTATTATGTAGATTCATTGTGTTTTGAACCAATGATTCTAGAAATCGAACCCCAGACAAAAAACTGAAATGTTACTACAAAAAAAAAAAAAAAGTAGGGAAAATGCCTGGAAAGGCCTGCTTCTTTTGGTAAAATTGTTTGAAAATGTGTATAACTTGTGGAGCCTAAAGAAACATCAGATATTTACCAGAGATGATTTTAACAGTTCTATAGCATGTTAGAATTTAATTTCTGATGCTGAGTGCGCGACTGAAAGTTTGAAGCGATGGTCTTTCCTCAGTGTGAAGTCTCTGTTTTTGAGATGGGGAATGTCTCTGTATAGCTGTCCCTGGCTGCCCTGCAGCCGTCATTCTGTGCATCCACTGGGATTAACAGTGGGTGCCACCACACCTGAATTGGGGTCTCTTTTCAGTAAAAATCTGTTTTGTGGAAAAACGATGATTTCACCAAGTCAGTGGTTAGAAATTAAGCTTTTACCGAGTTTTTTAATCTTTATTCTGCTCTAATTTTGTTGCCTTAGGTGAGTTGAGTGCCCAGTAGATGGTCTGCAAGGCTCAAATCCTGACTGCAGTCTCTGTGGTGTCTCTGTACCTACATACTGCTCAGACATTTGCCCAGGACTACCCTGTTGAACTAGAGCTCTGTTGCACTTGAAAGTCTGATGCTTTGACATTTTCGTAAATGTTAACTGATACATTTTTTTCTTACTCAGCTTTTTCAAAAATGTCAATTAATAGAACGAATACTTGAAGCCTGGGAAATGAATGAGAAGAAACAGTAAGTCATTTTTGACAAAAATTGAGTTTGATGTCTTGGTTCTTTGTCAACAGGCAGAGCAGTTTGTCTGAATGTGAAGAGGGATTGTAGTTGGAAGGATTTGGCTTTGAATGGGGAAAAGGAAGAACTAAGTTTCTCATTCAGAGTGGTCTTATGTCAAGTGCAAGTTCACTGCTGTTCTTTTCTTGGCCAGGTTAAGAATTTCCCACCAGTGGTATTTCTTAAGATCAGCTGGGTCTTCATTTGAGAAATATCATTGGCAGATAATTATCTCTGACTAAAACCTGATATATTTTAGGAAGTCAGCAAGATTCTCACTTGTTTACTACAGTCTATATAAAAAGATACAAAAGGAGCCGGGCACTGGTGGCTCACCCCTGTAATCCTAGCTACTCTGGAGGCTGAGCTCTGAGGATCATGGTTCAACGCCAGCCTAGGCAGGAAGTCTGTGAGCCTCTTATCTCCTATTAACCACCAGAAAACTGGAAGTGGCGCTGTGGCTTAAGTGGTAGAGTGCTCACCTTGAGCTGAAGAGCTCAGGGACAGCGCCCAGGTTCAGAGTTCAAGTCCTACAACCAACAACAACAACAAAAAGATACAAAGGAAAAGTAGTAACATAGGTTATCAGTGAATGTTTAAAATACTGACAATTCATGATAAATTTTTGACATTAAAGTAAATGTGTCCTGTTAAATGAGGTTGCCAGATAATCTCTAAGCAAATCAGACTTTTTGCTCTACTGCTGAGTGATATTCTGGCATCATCTATTTTAGAACAGTTGCTTTAAAATCGGCACTATTTACCAACTATCCATCCCATTGGGAATCTGAACATTTGTCCTTTCTCCTTACCAGGGCTGAGGGAGGCAGACGGCACGGGTACATGGGTCATCTCACTAGGATAGCCAACTGTATCGTGCACAGCACTGACAAGGGCCCCAACAGCGCATTGGTACAGCAGCTTATCAAAGGTGAGTTGTTCAAACAATGTTAATAACTTGGGTGTTTTGATGAGGGGATGGATGTGTTTAAGACTTCTGTACAGGTACTGGCATTATGCTCAGTCACTGTTGGTAGAAGTTCTTTATATTTTTCCTAGGGTCTAGAGGTCTCAATGCTGGTTTTGAGAATGTTTGAACAGTCTTAGCCATATCTCTTCAGATTTCTGTATCCTTTTAGTAAACACTGGCCAGCTTCAGCATACTAGAGTTACCTGTTGTTATTGTTAAAGAACATTGCTTGCCAGGTACCAGTGGCTCATGCCTGTAATCCTAGCTACTTAAGAGACTGAGATCTGAGGGTTGTGGTTTGACGCCAGCTTGCATAGGAAAGCCTGTAAGATCATTGCTTGCTACAATTATTTTGATCTTGCACTATTTGCATGCTGGCAGTAGAAGAGCCACTATAGAACCAAGTAAAATTGTTTCTGCTTGCTTGCTTGCTTTCTTGCTTGTTTTCTCTTTCTCTTTCTTTCTTTCTCTTTCTCTTTCTCTCTTTCTCTTCTCTTCCTCTTCCTTCTCCTTCCCTCCTTCCTTCCTTCTTCCCTTCCCTTCCTCCCTTCCCTCTCTCCCTCTCCCTCTCCCTCTCCCCCTCCCCCACCTTCTCACTTTTTCTTTTTTTTTTTTTTGTCGGTTGTGGGGCTTGAACTCTGGGCCTGGGCGTTGTCCCTCAGCTCTTCAGCTCAAGGCGAGCGCTCTACCACTTGAGCTACAGCGCCACTTCTGGTTTTCTGGTGATTTATTGGAGATAGGAGTCTCACAGTCTCTCCTGCCCGGGCTGGCTTTGAACCGCGATCCTCAGATCTCAGCCTCCTGAGTAGCTAGGATTACAGGCGTGAGTCACCAGCACCCGGCCCCCTTCTCACTTTTTCTAGTGCAACTCAGGGCCAGGCATCCACTCCATTTGAGCATGCCTTTTGGTTTTAGTTACTTTTCAGGTACATCTTGGTTTTTCCCTTCCTAGTCTGGCCTCCGATCATGATTCTCCTGCCTATGCCATCTGTGTAGTTGGGACTAGCGGTGCCTACCACCATGCTCAGCTTGTTAGTTTAGATGATTGAAGGGGGAGTGGAGGGTCTTGCTAATTTTTTGCCCAGGTTACCCTGGAACCACAGTTCTTCTACTCTTAATCCTGGGTTACAGGCCTGCACAAAAATACCCAGTGATCCTCATTTTCTTATTGAGGAGAAATGGCTGTGTGATACGATTAAGATGGTCAGATCAGTCTTTGCTTCATGGTAGTTACTTGTAAGTGAGTGGGATCAGTCTGGTTGCGTGAACATTTCCACGTGTAGGTATTTAAGCTCAAATGTCAGATAAAAATCTTACAGTAGTTAACTCTCCAAAATTACAGCCATAGTTTTATCTCAGGAAACTAGTTTTCTCTAGCAGGTACTATTTTACTATTTCATGTGTATCTTCAGGGCTCAGGAGCCCTGCAGTTTGGAGTCTTAGAGCAGTTTGGGAAACCAGAGTTTCATGGGACACTGACTGGCCAGGTGCCCATAGGAGTATCTTCCAAAACCTCAGGAGCTGAATTCACAGTATTTCCTAAATTTGACCTTGGTGCCAAGACATTCCCACGTTTATTTTCTAATGATACATTGTTAGAGGCTTGGTAAATTATGGCTTCTGGCCCAGTCAGGCAGGGCGTGGCTGGCCCTGGTCTGGGCCTGTCCAAGGTTTTCTGACACCCTCCTCTGGCAGCACTGGGCTGGTCATTGCCAGCTTCTTGGTTAATGGGGCTCCTTTGCCTACCATGGATGGATGAGGTAGGACACTCGGCATCTGTCCTCATGGGCCACTGTGGTGATAATGCTTTTCTCCTCTTCTCACTCTAAAGATCTTCCCGATGAAGTCAGGGAGCGATGGGAGACATTCTGCACGAGCTCCTTAGGAGAGACGAACAAGAGGAACACGGTAGATCTAGTAGGTTTTACAGGTTACATTTTATTTCTTCTTTCAAACTTCTTAGCCTTTGCCCATGTATTCAGAAACACGTGAAGGATTTTCCACTTGGCCAGTGGGTATAGGCCAAGGATACGCTAGCATCACTGCCTCGGAAGCGGTCACTGTTCATCCTGTGCTTACTGGTTTATCCAGTCAGCTCCTGGTCACCTGCCTGGGAGTGGTACGAAAAGGCCACTAGTTTCCACTGTGCCTGTCCCACATCCATTTGCATTCCTGTCTGCTGCTTCCTCAGTACCTCAGCAGCCTCGGCCTCCTTCTGCAGTGTTTAGCACCAGCTTAGACCTCGGACAACCCCAGGACTTATTAGTTCTAGATATCCCTCTGGAGAATTTCTAATATCACTGAGTTGAGTTTACTCTCCTTTTATAATTCCCAGCATGAAAGGGGTTGTAGATGACTTTGAAATTTCAGCTATTAAATCCTAAAGAGCCAGGGAATAATGGCATTGATAATTTTTGAAGAATTATATTAGACTTTGGAATGTATTTTTTTTAATGCATTAAGTTTTAAGGTAAGTATTGGTTTGTTTTTACTTTTTTAAATGAGAAAAGCATTTTATCTTAATAAGCATATAGCAATTACAGTCATGGTGGTGGCTATAATTTAGTAGGGTTGTCTGGTGTTTAATTATTAGACATTCACTAGTTCTGGTATTGGACTTCTCATATATATTAATACCTTAGTTGTTAACATCAGTTATCTTATGGCCATCTCTGCTCAGAGCACCAGATGAAATGAACGAGAGAAGCAGGCTGCAAATTACACATCAGTCAGTAGACCATTTGGTGTCACCCTTAATAGCCTTCCTAGACCCCTGGGAGTTTGCTTTTCCCAAAGGCAGTGGTGTGAGGGGTCAGAATTTGGACATAGACAAGACTATAAAAGGGGCTTTTTTGTTGCTGTTAAAATAGAGCCCTGTAGTTAAAATAAGTATAAAGATCCCACTGTTCACACAGGCCAACAAAGAAGCTGACATTTGTGTCAACAGTGCCAGGTCATCAAGAAAGGCTGAGTTGTTGGGATGAGTAATTAGATATTATATACGGTTCTTTTCAACTTGGTTAAAATAATTTAAGCTAGATTACTTAGCCAGAATATCATCTAATCTGAGTTTTGTAGCTTGAAACTGTCCTCTTCCCTCTCTTGAGATATATCCATTAATCTTGGAGGCTCCTATATTAATTGCATGTTTAAAATGCTGGCAACTTGGTCTCCTTTACGATTTTTTTTTTCTTTTCATGTATAAATGAATACTTACTTGGCAATATTCTGATTTTGTTTGGGAAATTAATAAATAACCTGTGATTGACTTTTAAAATTAAAAGGCAAAAATGTCCAATTATACTTTTAATAACTTTTACTCAGTTGGCTTAGCAGGTTTAGCATGGCTCATTTCAGGTATATTCATAGCTTAAGTTCATATGTTGGTATGTTGGCATGGCTTTTTTTTCCTGTCAGAGCAAGAGTACATTGACTCATACACAGAATGCTTACTTGTCCTGGCTACTAGCTCAAGGACTGCCCACCTGAAGAGGCCAAGCTGTACCAGCTCTGTACTCACTTCTGCTGCAACATTTCAGTTATACTCAGATCTATGAAGCATTTTGACCCCATAATGCCAAAATATGTACATGGTAGATTCACACACAACTGTTTCTATATAGAATAAACTTGGTGCTTTAACAACATACAAAACTTGTATGTTTTGACTAATCCTCCAAACCTGGGTAAGTTAGATCATGGGAGCTATTTTGCAATAACTGGAAACCTGAGTGTGTTTCGTTCTCTGCTTTTTTCTCCACTGGAAAAAGTGCATGTTAAAAATCAATGTGAAATTATGTAATTACTTAATCACAATAAAAAATTTTTCAAAAAATAAAAATCAATGGCCCATGGTTGGGAATTTGGCTTAGTGGTAGAGTGCTTGCCTATCATGCATGAAGCCCTGGGTACCTCAGTACCACATACATAGAAAAGGCCAGAAGTGGCTCTGTGGCTCAGGTGGTAGAGTGCTAGCCTTGAGTAAAAGCAGCTCAGGACAATGCCAGGGCCCTGAGTTCAAACCCCAGGACTGGCCAAAAACAAAAAACAGTGGTCCTTCTTCCCCATCACTGACAGTGCTGGAAGTGGTGTGGAGTAGCAGAGAAGTACTGGGGTAGTAAATCACGGGCTGCATCAATAGCCCTAGATTGTACACAGCTGTGAGCACAGTGGTAACTGGAGCTGGCTCCTGCTTCTAGCTAGTGGGCCCAGAATTTAGTTACAATGCACCTTGGTCTCCCAAGGTAGTGCAGTCACCCGTTTCTGTTCTTTCTACCAACAGTTTGTAAAGCTGAAGTTTTATTATAGAAGAAGGTAATTCCTCAGAAGCTTCTTTTTCACGGTAACATCAACAGTGTACTTTGCTTAAAGCCAGACATGGCAGTACATACCTGTAATTCTAGTGCTTGAGAGGCTGAGGCAGAAAAAATCACATGTTTGAGGCGACTATAGATTACATAGAGACAAAAGAACGTCTCAAAAAAAAATTCTTTTTTTTTTTTTGATGGGCTCCAGGGAGGGGGTGATTCAGTTGTGGGCATTGAACTCAGGTTCTGTTCTTGAGCTTTTTTGCTCAAGGCAAGCACATAGCTCTACTTGTGGTTTTCTGATGGTTTAATTGTAGATAACAGTCGCTGGGATTTTCTTGCCCAAGTTGGCTTTGAACTACAGTCCTCAGATCTTAGCCTCCTGAGTAGCTAGAATTAAGGTGTTACCTATTGGTACTCGGTGAAAAAGACTTTTTTTTTTTTAAAGTATGTTCTTAAAATATATCCATCCTGGCAAGAGCAGTTTACACTTATCAATTCTGAAGACATTAATTGTCTATGTGCCAGACACAAGGATAGTGGTACCAATGAGGATTGGCAAAAACCCTGGCTTGGTGAAGGTGGAGAGACAAATGAGTGGCACACTGCACAAGTGCATGTTTCAGGTGACAAGGGCAGAGGAGGGAGACAGGGAGCATTTTGGGTAGATAGCCCTTGGTGGTTCAATGAGGCAGTAGTGTAGACACATGGAGTATATACCACTGTACCAAGCCGGGTCTAATATGGCTATGTCAGCTAGCCAGGAGAAAGGGAGGAAGATGTGAGCCCATGGCGGCACCGACAGCCTTGCAGTCAACAGTGAGGACACTGGTTCTTCATCTTAGTGAAATAAGAAAGCTCTGGAAAAAGTGACATAGTTTGATGTAGGTCTTGGAAGTACACTATATCTACTCACTTGGGAGCAGCTTAGAGGTGAATGGGAGTGAAGAGCAGCAGGAGCCTTCCCAAGCAGCCCTGCTGGCACTAACACAGCAGAGAGCAGGGGCAGCCTGCAACAGCTGGCTGCTCATAGACATGGTGCCAAGTGGTAGAGGAAAGGAAGGCTGGGAAGGTGCGGATGGGCAGAGAAACAGGATGACAGAGGTTTTACTAAAGAGTAAAGATAGCACTTCCTCGTAGAGCTGCCTCAGCATAGATCTGGAATTTGTTTTGTACATCTGAATGACAGTGAATTTAGGATTCTGATGAGCATGTCCACCATGGCTTAAGTAATGTTTTTAGCTCATTTTATTAAGCTTTCAGATAGAAATGGAATAGAATCAGAATCACACCCATGGACACAACTGAGAAGATGTATTATTGTGTTGTTGTATTATTAATAGTAACTAGTGCCAGGTACTGGTGGCTCATGCCTGTAATCCTAACTACTCAGGAGGCTAATATCTGAGGATTGTGGTTCAAAGCCAGCCAGGGCAGGAAGATCCATAAGACCCTAATCTTCAGTTAACTACTGAACAGCCAGAAGTGACACTGTAGCTCAAAGTGGTAGAACACTAGCTTTGAGCATAAATGCTTGGGGACAGTGTGCAGGACAGGCTGTCTACACATACACACAAATATATACCTACACACACAACATAATAATAGTAAAATGAGTATAATCTTTGAGACAGCATTGCTAGTGCCTCCTGGAATTACTTTGCTTGTGAAGAAACCTCCAGAAGCCTGGCATGAAGTTGTTCAACAGTTTCCTCTCAGTCTTAATGAGTGATAACTCTTAATTCCTAGGAAAAAGTAATGTTATGAGGAACTTTTTTTGTACTCACAACACTCCTAGGAGCAGCCAAGTCTCTCTTTAGATGTCTCTCATTCAGTTCAGCTGGCTTGCTCTCTGAAGAACCCTGTTTACCTGTTCTAACAACACATGTGCTCACTTGGTGCCTTCTCCCCCACTTGCTATCCAAGCCCACTTGAATGAAGTTACCCATAAGATGCTGGTGCCACAGGCAAACAGTGTTCCCCACCACAGGCTGGGCAACATCCTGGTGCCCTATTCCATAGCTTTGATTCGAGCTGGTGCCCCTCATTGCTTACAAACTCCCAGGTTGTGATATGAGCATTGTACCTTAGGTACAATGATGATGATTGTTCCTTAGGAAGGGAAAGAGGGAAGTAGCTTGAGACATTCCATTATTAAAGTTTTAATTTCACTTGGGCCTAGTGACAGATGGTGGGGCCAAGGAAAAAGATTCTCAGGCAGTGATCTGAGACTTTGAAAAGCTGTTTCGCATACAAACATTTTTGTGTGTGTGTATGTGTATGGAGGTCCTGGGGCTTAAACTCGGGGGCCTTGGCACTGTTCCTAAGCTTTTTTTTTTTGTCGGTCGTGGGGCTTGAACTCTGGCCTGAATGCTGTCCCTCAGCTCTTCAGCTCAAGGAGAGTGCTCTACCACTTGAGCTACAGCACCAGTTCCGGTTTTCTGGTGGTATATTGGAGATAGAGTCTCACGTTCCTGCCTGGGCTAGCTTTGAACCTCGATCCTCAGATCTCAGTCTCCTGAGTAGCTAGGATGACAGGCGTGAGCCACCAGTGCCGGCTTCCTAAGCTTTTATACTGCTTACTACTTGAGCCACATCTCCACTTCCAGCTTTTTGGTGGTGTGATCAGATATGAGAGTCATAGGGACTTTCTTCTCAGCTAGCTTTGAACTGTGGTCCTTAGATGTCAGCTTCCTGAGTAGCTAGGATTATAGGCACAAGCCACCAGCACATATAAACCTATTTTAATTGTACTCTGAACTTCTCAAAGCAGTATTGGGACAACTTCCAAATCAGAGCAGGCTAGCATTGGGCACAGCCTCAAGTTGGCAGGTGGCACCTACTTATGACTTACTCCAAAGATAGTGTCCTCGGCCCAAAACACTTGGATGAGAAGCACAGAATAAACAAATCAGAGAGCGTAGAGTAAGTAACTCTCAGAAGTATGGTTATTGAGTTTTACAAGTGAGGCATATTACAAACTCTGTAAAGTAGCCACTAGAGCTATATTTAATAATCAGTTGTACATCTTGATTTCTCATTAACACATTTTCCTCTAATATTGCATGACATTTATGAATTAATAAAGTTAAACCATGAATTGGTGAGCAGTTCATATTTGTGTTTTTCTTAATTATGGAGAATTGATTGTCAGTTCTGAGGAAGTAGGCCCTTTTCACAAGCAGAGGACTCTGAGCTCAAATCTTATTGAGTGCTGTTGGCAAGTGTTTTTAGTTGTTTTGATTTTTTTTTTTTTTTTAGTGTGGAAAAGAAAGGCAAAAAATGGCATGAAATAGTTCTGTTTAAACCTGACCACTACTGGCACAATAGTAGCTGGGATTGTGTTTCTCCCTAGAGGCCTGGCACATGGCCATTTTTTTTTTCATCTAAGCAGTTTCTTTTGCGCCCCCCTCCCTCCTTGTCAGCATTTAATTGGTGATCATTGACAAAAATATTAACCTGATGACTTCCATGGAGGAATTCCTTTATGATTTCTGAAGTTGCTAGGGCAGGGCAGGCAGCAGATGTGGTCAGGTGTGTGCTCAGTGACTAACAGTGGCTTCTGGGTTTTCTGTTACACGTTGACAAAAAAGTTGAATGTGATTTTTTTTTTCCAGAAAATGCTGATATAAATGTCCACAACTTTACTATGTTAAATAGTTTTTTACATTTTTATGCATATAGGTTACAACCTGCCATATTCATTCATCCAGTGATGATGAAATTGACTTTAAAGAAACGGGTTTCTCGCAGGACTCCTCTTTGCAGCAAGTGAGTCATGCCTAAGCTTTGCTTTCTTTCTATTGTCAATGCGTAGTTCAGTTATCACTTGTGAATCCACCTTGCAGTCAGATGTTGTGTTAAGACAATTTGCAGTTATGTACTAGTTTAGTACACTGGGGGGATTGGGCCCCTGGGAGCTAGGTTTACACTGCTTTCCCCCTAAGGAGTGTTTACATGGGTTAACAGCGATAACTCAGGTATATCTAGAAGCTAGGTAAGCTGCGTGGGTTTGTGAAATAGAGGCCTGATAGAAATAGAGAAATAAGACTTCAAAAAAAAAATATTTTGGGCTAAGAATATGGCTTAGTAGTAGAGTGCTTGCCTAGCGTGCATGAAGCCCTGGGTTCAATTCCTTCGTACCACATAAACAAAAAAGGCCCGAAGTGGCTCTGTGGCCCAAGTGGTAGAGTACTAGCTTGAGCACAGAGAGGCTCAGGGACAGCGCCCAGGCCCTGAGTTCAAGCCCCGGGACTGGCAGAAAAGAAAAAAAAAATTATATCTTAACCAAGAGGCTTATTAAAATAATCCTTCTATTAATGCTGTGTTTCTAATAACTTTTAGTTCTGTTATGGAGATGTCTAAATTAAGTTGTAATTGGACTCCAGCCCTCTTGCCCCCAACTCACTTTGTAGCAGCTTTTAATCTTTGAGGCAAAAACAAACAAGTGAGATCTAAATAATAAGTGTGTATGCCACCACTGGTAGTTCTAGGAAAAGTAACAAATAAAATACATGTCTACTGAGTAGCAAGTTTGGGAGTTAAGAGCAGGCACTGTTTTAGCAGGCCATCCACCATTAGCCATTCTGGTCGTGCCATGGCAACTTGGGTGTGACACAGGAACGGGTGAGATGCCTTCTCTGCCACCCTGGGTGCTGTTGGCTTTTCTCTCCAACTTCAAGCCTCATCCTCCACTGAGGACCCGGTGCTCATATTGGCCCTATCTTCTGTCTTCCAGATTGCGTGGCTGTTAGATTCCAGACATGGGGAATATAGAAGCTAGACAGTTTAATAAGTTTAGTATCCACCTTTCCCAGAGAAGTCTAAAGAGTTAAATTGCATCTGACTGGCCTCCTGGGATTGGAGACCGTGCCCTTTGGCAACAGTCTCCTAAGGTTAGAGTTAGTAGCTGCCCCTCAAGGGGTGCTTCTGAGGAACAGTGCCTTCTTGGAGAGTAGACCTTTTTCTCTTCGGGCAGCACTGACGACCCACGTGACCCAACATGGCTAATTGTGAACACTCACGCTGCAAACCCTTTCCCAGAAACCTTGCTATCCTTGCCCTAAGAAGCACTTAAGCAAACCTCCCCACTGAAGGCCAGCAGTGTTGAAATAAATAGTACAGCAGGCCTGAACCTGCCTAGTATGAAACTTGATAATATCAAATGCAGGAAGTGGTACTGTGGCTCAAGTGTTAGAGTGTTCGCCTTGAGCTGAAGAGCTGAGGGACAGCACCCAGACCCAGAGTTCAAGACCCATGACCGACAAAAAAAAAAGTTACAAATGCAAATTATCACTGTGATTTTTGTGCCCACTGAAGTCTAATAAAGGAATAAAAGTCCTGAACAGTTGTTTGAAATATGCAAGTAAACTCAGAAAGTCTAGCCCTTTTATTTCCAGTTAAGTAGATTGCAGCAGGGACTTTGCCCGTATTAGGCAAATGCTATGCCACTGGGCTACATCTCCAGCCCCAAACTCCATCTACTGATTTCATGTAAAATTGTTTAATTTTAGACATTTAGAAGGTAGAGTCCCTTATTTCCCACAGTACCTGAGATAGATAGATAGATAGAGAGAGAGAGAGAGAGAGAGAGAGAGAGAGAAAGATAGAAAGAAAGAAAGAAAGAAAGAAAGAAAGAAAGAAAGAAAGAAAGAAAGAAAGAAAGAAAATAATCCCAGTCACAAAATTGATTTACTAACAACCTTCTAATTCCTGGATACAGGAAGAATCATGATCATACTGCCAGTAAGCTTTCCTTTGTATATTTAAACCATAAATCAAATAATTTAGGAGGAAGAAAACAAGATCCTAAGCATTTTTTTGAGGATACAAATCTAGTGAAAGAGTTTCACTATAGGTTCCATTGTAATCAGAATATTCACCTACAGATGTTTGAAGCTGGGCCTCACTCAGGCCCTGCTTATTTTGACAAAGCCTCTGAGTGTGGAGAGCTCAGGGCAGGTCAAATAACAAGCTAACCATGTCACAGATGAAGCCAGACTCAGTGGTGCCCATTTCTCCAGATGTATAGAGGAGATGAGTCAGGACAGTTCAAGTACAGACCACCAGCCCACCCATCTGCACAGATGCCTACACTAACTCAAGCTGACAGGCAGTCTGATCAGGTTGAGCTCACAGCTGACCCTGTGCCAGGGTAGTGATACTGCTAGTGATTTGCTCAGTAAAGACATTGTCCCATTTCTCTGTGCCTTGAACTCTTCCTGATGTTGGTTGAAGTGACAGGACTGGAAAGTGTGCTTTCTTAATAATTACCACCATCATGTACTGCTTTCCAGATTTGGATTTTCCAAGTTCAAAGCACTTTCAATAAACTTAAGTGCTGAGCACAGGAATAGTCTTCACTTGTGCTTGTTAGTAAATCAGTTTTACTGACAGAACAAAAGGTGCTTTGCTAATACGTATCTTTCCTAGAAGCTATAATAGACCTAGGACTATAGTTGAATCATTTTTCTTTGCATTATTGCATGAAGTTAATATTGTCTGTCAGTTATATATTTTTGTGTAGATCACTATTAAGGTGCATGCCAACTTGTACACATGTGGGTGTAGGTATGTATATATGTACATGGATGGATGTGGTATATTTAGTTTGCATTACTTAAAGCCTTAAACATTTTGGGGAACATTCCTTCCACTAACAGTAGAAAAAAAAATTAAAAGAATCAAACTAAAGTGTCAAGGACCCTCCCCCTATCCCAAGTGGTCACCTTTCTAATTCAGAGCCACCTGTGCTTACCTGCTCAGCAGGACTACAGGGCTGTTTCTTGCACATACAGACTTGCTTGTTTTAACCGTCCCTTTTACTTCCTGAGAGATAAAGCTGCAATCCAGAAGAATTGTTTTTCCCCCCCTTTTTTGGCTTAAAGAATGGTAAAAGGCTGCTTTTGTGTATTCCAGACCCAGCATTCTTCCCTACCCAAATTCCCACCACTTCACCTTGGTTATACTCTAGGCCTCACACAGTGTGGTCCCTTCTGCCAGTATATTGTGGATGGCAGACTCAGAAGGTGGCAGCGAGCAGAGGGTGGCAGGTGTGCCATTGTCTGTTTAAGAGGAAAGTGAGGTTCAGGTTCTCTGCATCAAGCCATACTAGATGAAGCTTTTTTTCAGACCTAAGCAATAGATACCTTCCAAAGCCAAATATAAGGTTTTATTTTTTAAATTACCTACAGTTTGGATTATCCATGCCATATTCCCTTCCATCAGAATGGGTTGTCAGGACTAAGTTATAGAGGTATCTTTGCAGCCAGTATCTACAGGGTGGGGTCTGTGGGCTCAAGACTCAGAACTGTCTTCCCAGCAAGTAAGGCAGGCTGCTGCTGCCCTTATGGGGGGGTCATCTGTAGAAAACAGTAGCTCTGTCTATGGGGAGTGCTCACAAGGTCATGTGGTCCCATGTAATTTGCCAGGTGAAAAAAAGTAGAGGTGACACTCGTCTTCTTTGCTCTTTCGGATCAGTATGCCAGCTGCATACTCACCAGTTTACTGCTGGTTTAAAATTACACTGTCAGCATTTTTGTAGCGCACACTATACATTTCTTTTTCCTCTAAGACGACCTGCCCGAGCCTGGTGCTCACAAGAGTAATAGAAGGGAGCAGAATGGCTCCTCTGTGGGCCTCCTAGTGTTCTAGGCTTGTTCTATCCTCTCCTTCAGGTAGGTAGAACTGGAAGCGTTCCTTGTGTCAAACACTTCCAGCCTCAAAGACTTAAGTTTTTTATCTGTAGGATCAGGATTGTGGTTCTAGTCATTCTCTGGAGCTGTCCTGCTGATAGATGCATTGGGGGTGGGGGGTGACACAGGAGGGAGTGGAGTGGTGGGTGGTCTGGGCTTGTTGGCTGTGTCTCAAGGTAACTGATATACCTAATAATTTCAGACTGTTGCATGTTTGTTTTTTATCACTTCTTAAATTAGGCTTAACCCAAACATCTCTCTAAAGATGACTTAAATAGTAGAAGACAGTGTGGTCACTTACCGTTTCTTTAACATGTGCGTTAGAAAAATTTGTGGGCCAAATTTCAAGTATTTCCTCTTTCTTTGACAAAAATGTGTCTGAAATTATTTGATTTTTAAAAGAGAAAAGAAAAACACAGCAACTTTCAAGCTGGATGCTATGTGAATTAAGATGATTTCTGAGGCACAAATGGGCAAATGGTATGTAGAATGTCATTAGAATCATGATATCACTGTCACTGGTCCTGGGGTTGCCAGGCCTTTTCTGATTATCAGATGCAACAAATGACGTCCAATTTTATTGACCAGTTTGGCTTCAACGATGAGAAGTTTGCAGATCAAGATGACATTGGAAAGTAAGTATGTTTTCAACAATGGTTGAAATGTTTATCTGCAATGTCTCCTGTACTCCCACTCTTTGTGATTCTACTAGTCTTGGAGCTCTTTACTGTTCCTGAGTTAGGAGGAACCTACTCTGCCAGTACTTAAAGCATCACATCCAGGAAAGAAGCACTATAGGCCTGACATTTTGCTTTCCAGTTTTGTTCTTGTTTGTTTCTCTGCTGGGGATTGAACTCAGAGACTTCCGCTCTTCCCCCTTGGCTTTTTCTGTTCTAGGTTGGCCCTTTACCTCTGGAGCCACACCTACAGTTTCAGCTTTTTGCTGGTAACTGGAGATTCGAATCTTTGACTTAACTGCCCTATTGGGCTCTGAATGGTGGTTTTCAGAGTGTACCTTCCTGAGTAGGAGTACAGTAGAGTGAGTGAGCCACCAGTGCCCGGCTTGCAGTGACTGCTAATGAAGTAGGGACTCACTTTGTGCCTGGGACATCCTGGACTACTTGTCTTGCCAGGCATGCACCACACCATTGTGCTTCCCCATAGGCAGGTGTGTGCCACCATGCCCGTTCATCATAGGAGGCCCAGGCTGGCCTCAAACCATAATCCTTCATCATTAACTCCCCTGTAGGTAGGATTATAGGATTGAGCCACTGCACCTGGCTTAGTTTTTTTTAACCTATACTATTCCTTCTTTCTTCTTCCCTCCTTCCCCTATTGCTTCCCAGGTCTTAATGGTGTCAAACTTAGTTCAAGTAATCTTCTCAGAACAACTGAAACTATATAGACATGTGCCGCCATACCTGACATAGATTATTCTTTCCTGAGTAGTGTTAAGTAGCATTACTCAAATAAATCTCTATGTTGTGGGCTGCCTGGGCTGAAAGCATGGTAGTCTCAGGAATGCACGATGATACTGCATTTCATCAGATGACCAAGTTGGTAGAACATCTCTGCCTGCGTGTATTCTTAGTTCTAAAGAACTCATAGTGGGGGAGACATGGGTTTTGTCAAGAGCCAAACAGTTGAGTGAATGTGGAATTATGGGTTCTGTACAGAGTTAGTGAATAGAACAGGTATAGGTGCTTTGCAGAAATGGAAACCAGTAGTCTAGCATTAGCCCTAGAGGAAATTGGAGCAGTTAGAGTTCCCCCCATGCTGAGAACACACGGCGTGCTGTGCAGCCTTAGCAGCAGCAGTTTCTAGTAACGCCTTGAACTACAGCGAGTGCAGGCTGCTGTTTTTAACTAATTTCAGTTTACCTGTATGAGAAGCTAAAATAGGTTTATGGCACACCCTGCCATAAACTGACACAGTGAGCAGCAGTACTGTCAACTTCCTTAAGAATTAGCTCTTCTTAGTCCATAAAGAACAATACTCCATGGGGCTGGGAAGGTGGCTCAGTGGTAGAGCGCTTGCCTTGCATGCCTGAGGCCCTGGGTTCGATTCCTCAGCACCACATAAGCAAAAAGAAAAAAGTCAGAAGTGGTGCTGTGGCTCAAGTGGTAGAGCGCTAGCCTTGAGCTGAAGAGCTGAGGGACAGCGCCCAGGCCCAGAGTTCAGGCCCCACGACCAGACCAAAAAAAAAAAAAAAAAAAAAAGAACAATACTCCTATGACATTCAAGTATCCAGGATTGGATTTCCCACCTCATGCCAACCCCTGCAGGGTCCACACTTGACACATCTCTGTGTCCTCCTGTCTGGATTCTTGTAAGTGTTACAAGCTAAGAATCTAGTCCCTTTAAAACAAGGTGCTAGCTGGGCACTGGTAGCACATGCCTGTAATCCCAGCTGCCCAGGAGACTGAGATCCAAAGATCATGGTTCAAAATCATGTTGTTAGGTAAGCCAAGCTCAGAGAGGCAAACAGTGTATGTTTTCTCTCATATGCAAAAGCTAGATCTAAAATACATTAGGACATGGTAAATTATATAGGACTTTAGGCCTTCACACACAGTGAGACCAAAGAAGGATATTGGATATTATTAGGAGAGGAATACAGAGCTGCGATGCCTATCTGCATCTAATGATATAAGATAATAGTTATTGAAATGAATTCCAGGAAATAAACAAGAAGTTATTGTTCTTTGTTGCTCTTTTTGTTTTCTTTCTGTCTTGTTTGTTCATTTACCTATCTGTGGGAAGGCAAAGGTAGAGGTCACAGAAATGGAGAGACAAAAGGTGAACAAATGCAACAGTGGTACTCACTAGACATTATGTTGAAAAAGATTGTGGTTCAAAGCCAGTCCAGTAAGGAAAGTCTGTGAGACTCTTAATGTCTAGGTATAACCATCAGAGAGCTGGAAGCAGAGCAGTAGCTCAAGTGGTAGAAAAGTATCCTTGAGTGAAAAAAATCTAAGGGACAGTGCCTGAGTTCAAGCCCCAGACCCATCACAGAGAGAGGGGTAGGAGGAAGAAGAGGGAGAGAGAAAAAACTAGGTGCTTTGAATGATGGTCAACAGATCTTTTAAGAATTGTAATGTCTTAAGCAAAAGAACTGAGGGATAGTGCCTAGGCCATGAGTTCAAGCCCCACAAGCAACCAAAAACCAAAAAGAATTGTAACATAACCCCACCTACTCCAAGTTAGGTTTCATGGAGTATGCAAGTTAGAGCATAGTTTTAGGGATGCAGGTAAACTTTTTTCTGTTTTATCAGTACAGTCTGTGGAACCATAGTTGTTAACCCAAATGTTGTAAATCCTCCATAGAAAGGCTTTCAGGTGTGTGTATGTGTGTGTGTCTTTTGTACCAGTAGTGGAGAGTGTGTGTGTGTGTGTGTTTTGTACCAGTAGTGGATGGTATGTGTGTGTAAAATACACACTACTGGTACACCAGTAGTGGAGGGGTGTGTGTGTGTGTGTGTGTGTATTTTGTGCCAGGAGAGAGAGAGAGAGAGAGAGAGAGAGAGAGAGAGAGAGAGAGAGAGAGAGAGAGAGAGAGAGAGAGAGAGAGAGAGTGTGTGTGTGTGTGTGTGTGTGTGTGTGTGTGTGTGTGTGTGTGTGTGTGTGTGTGTGTGTGTGTGTGTGTGTGTGTGTGTGTGTGTGTGTGTGTGTGTGTGTGTGTGTGTGTGTGTGTTTTGTACCAGTCCTAGGGCTTGAATTTAGAGTTGTGGGGAGGCCTGGGCACTGTTCCTGACCCTTTTTGCTCTAGGCTAGTGTTCTACCACTTGAGCCACAGAGCCACTTCTGGCTCTTTGGTGGTTAATTGGAGATTAAGAGTCTCACAGACTTACCTGCCTGGCCTGACTTTGAACTAATTCTCAGATCTCAGTAAATTGAGTAGCTAGGACTACAGACTTGAGCCACCCACCAACAACAACTACTAATGGAGATTTTAATGAAACCATAAACATTTTAAATTTAGAATGATTCATAACTACTGTTTTCTGAGAGTCTGTGGGTTATTAACTTCTATTTTGTTTACAGTGTTTCTTTCGATCGGGTATCAGACATCAACTTTACTCTCAATACAAATGAAAGTGTAAGTATAAATGCTTCCTGTCATGACCTGTGTCGTATTAGATGGGTAGGGGGAGCTGGGATGTGCTTGGAGTTGGGATGGGGTTTCCCTATACCCAAGGACCTCTGCATTGTGGGAATGGAGTCCCATATTGATGATGTGTGGTGTCAGCCACTCAGTGCCTGACCGGGCGCATGGCATGTGTTTGCAGCATTGACTAGGCTCACAAAACCAGTGTTGTTTTTGATAGTACTCTGGATACTTGGCACAGAGGGAAATCTTCTATTCCCATGAGGGAAACTTTGGCTGGGTCATTCTCAGCCTTTGGACCTGGCTCCTCTGGCAACACTAAGACAATCGTACCTTGATTGGGCACAAACTTAATGATTTTATGCTGATAAGCATGAGAGACCACTGGTTTCTTGCTGACCTGATAAGGTAGAAAGAATTTGTCATCTGGGAAGTTTGTCCTTGCTTCGCTCAACTAGTAGAGCAGAGGCATGGGCTTCTAATTAGATCTAGACTGCTCTTCTGGGGAATAAGCTGACACCTTGATGGGCTAAAAGTGAATTCTCAAGAAGAATACAGTGCAGCCTCTTGTGTACCCATTGTAGCCTAGTTTGGGGTGGTTTGTATTTTGGGTTTGTTTTGGTCATTGGTGGGGCTTGAACTCAGGCCCTAGGCACTGTCCCTGAGCTCTTTTGCTCAAGGCTAGCATTCTGTCACTTTGAACCAGTGTCACTTCCAGTCTTTTTAGGGGACTTTGTGTTATTTACACAGAAGCTAATGTTCAGTGCTCCTTTTTTGATGTTGTTGATCTTGTTGCTGCTGCTGCCGGTATTGGGGTTTGAATTCAGGGCCTCACAATTGCTGCATTGGTCCTTACAAATTAAACTGTGCCTCCAACACTAGCCACTGTGATTCTTCAGATCTTAACCTCTCAAGTACTAGGATTGCAGACATAAATCCAGCTACATTTTATTTAGGCATGTGTCAAGCACCACTTCTTAAAGCAAATAGAAAAGGGAAATTAACTTTAACAACTAGAGAAAATAACTTGACATTAAATTTGTTCTGTTTTTCTGTAGGGAAATATTGCCCTCTTTGAAGCATGCTGTAAGGAACGAATACAGCAGTTTGATGATGGTGGCTCCGATGAGGAGGATATCTGGGAGGAAAAGCACATTGCATTTACGCCAGAATCTCAAAGAAGGTCCAGGTAAGAGAGAAATTGTTAAGATTATAAATAAATGTAAGCCTTGTTCAAGCAAGTGATGATCATGAGACATGGAGCTGTATCATCACTAACATACACCTAACCCAGAGACCATGCTTTTGTTCCATCGGAAGAAATGCCCTTAATCAATGAGAGAGTGACAGCACAGCCATCTGCATGTGTTCAGACTTGTGAAATGTGACTCAACATCTTCTCATTGGGAGATGATGCTGACAGATGAACCATACAGCACCTTAGGCTAACTTGATGATTACAGATTGTCCCGATTCTTTATTTAGTGTTTTGTTTTTCCTCCTCATATTTCTAAGAGTTAGTCTATCTTGAAAAGTATAGTCTTACCAGTTGGTATCTCTGGGTCAAACCAGTCTATTTTTTTTTCTCTTTTAATAAGTAATGCTATTATATGGCATGAAATTGAAAGGAAACGAACAACTGGTATAAAATAAAGAGTTAAGAGCTGTCTGATCACTGGACTTCCTCAGAGCTGCCTGGTTCCTGCTAGTGCCCGCGCTTACATTGTGTCTCTTAAGATCCTGTCTTACTGCGAGGTACAAAAGATTCAGTAAGAAAAGGTGCATTTCCCATCATCAAGAGCTGGTAATGCAATTTGACAAGATTATTAGACCCAGCTCCTTCCAGGCCTGCTCTGTTATCAATTACACAAGGTAGCTGTTGAAGCTCTAGGGCCAGACCACAGGAGACTGATGCCTTCATAGTGACTTTTTAAAAACATACATCTATTTGGGCTTATTGTCAACACTTCTGTGACATTTTGCTCCTCAGGCTGAGTATGTTCACTAGATGGCCAAAGCCAGCTGCTATTTTTTCTGTGAAGTCAGACCAGCCTCACACATTATACAGAATTTCATATCCTGTGAAAGCACTTTGTATAGGAAGCACAAAGATTAAGTACGGGAGAAAAAGTTGTCCTGAAGGAGATAACACTTCCAGAAGGAGTATAGGAAACACATTTTATTTACATAACCCCTCTCCTGAGATATAATTGACTTAAAAGAAACTAAATTGTAGTATGTTAAGTTTTAGTATTTGATCCATGAAAACTATCATTCCACTTTTGATCATAAACTTACCTTTTATAGTCTTCCCTTTTCCTATCCCCCTATTTGCTCTATTAGGTTAGGTTTTTTGTTTGTTTTTTTTTGTTTTTTAGCTTAGTTTTGTTGTTGTTGTTTGTTTTTTAGTTTGTTTTGTGCTGGTACTGGGACATGAACTGACTACCTAAGCTAAAGTTTTACAACATATCACATGTAGTGTCTAGCTATTTTTACTCAGTATAATTAACTGTTAGAGCCATTGTGTTCTAGTTATGTCTTTTGATGATGGATGTATTATAATTTGGATAGTCATTTCCCTGTTGATGAACTGACGGGTGATTTCTGGTTCAAGGATTGCCTTGTCCCTTGAAAAATCAACTGGGATGGAGCTAAAGATGTAGGCTAAAGATTCTAAACAGACCACTTAAGCAACAAGATCATCAAAGAACATTATCATAAAATAGGCCAAAAAGAAAATAATCATTTTTTAAAATCCGAATGAAGGGGCTGGGAAGGTGGCTCAGTGGTAGAGTGCTTGCCTTGCATGCGTGAGGCCCTGGGTTCCATTCCTCAGCTCCACATAAGCAGAAAAGGCTGGAAGTGCTGTGGCTCAAGTGGTAGAGTGCTATCCTTGAGCTGAAGAGTTGAGGGACAGCACCCAGACACAGAGTTCAACCCCCACAACTGGCAAACAAACAAACAAAAAAAAAAAATCCCAATTAAGTTAGAAAGAACAGAGAGGGGGCAGCTGGGGAAAACAAAACTTACCAGAAGTTAGAACTAAGCCTGTGCAGCTTGCTCAGTTAAAATACCATTCCAGATGCCCCCACTATAGATCAGAGGGGCTGGGATTGCACACAAAAGAGCACTTATTCAGACCTTGGGTTTAGCACCAAAAAATATTTTTTTTTGTTTGTTTTGTTTTGTTTTGTTTTTTTGTCGGTCGTGGGGCTTGAACTCTGGGCCTGGGCGCTGCCCTTCAGCTCAAGGCGAGCACTCTACCACTTCAGCTGCAGCGCCACTTCCGGTTTTCTGGTGGTTTATTGGAGATAGGAGTCTCACAGTCTCTCCTGTCCGGGCTGGCTTTGAACCGTGATCCTCAGATCTCAGCCTCCTGAGTAGCTAGGATTACAAGCGTGAGCCACCAGCGCCCGGCCAATAGCACCAAAAATATTAAGTAAAAGGCAGAGCTCATCAAACTGATAGCAAACAAGACCTAGTTTCATGTACCTAGAAGAAATATTTAAATGTATGAACAGAAGCAAGGTTCATAGGAAAAAGCTAAGCTAGAAGATGTGTATTAATATTGAAGTAGATTGCAAAGAAAAGAGATAAAGTGACATGGTAATGAAGGATTGATTCAGTTCATTTAGAGAAGGTACCAGTCCTAACCATCTACATACTTGGTGACACAGCTTCAAAATACACGGAATAGGAACAATACAACTACCCTTTGGAGCAGCTTTTCTGCCCCTCACAGTAACTGCGGAAGCAGGCAGAGTTATGAAATCTCTCTGCTCAGTTTTAAAAAAAAAAAAAAAAAAGGACGGCTGGTGTGGTGGCACCTATCTATAATCCCAGCTGCGTGAGAAGTGGAGATGGGAAAATCACCAATCTGTGGCCATCAGCCTGGGTAAAATTAATGTAAGACCCTACCTGAAAAAGCAAAGGGGCTTGAGTGTTGCAGGATGTTGGCTAAAAAAGTAAAATGCCCTGAACTCAATCCCTAGTATGGATAGTTGTTTGTTTATAGTGTAAGCTGCAAGATGACACATAAGTGTATAAGATGCTCAGTGACCTTGATCATTAGCCAAATGCAAATTTTATGCTGAGACTCACACACTATATTGTGGTCTGTACCTCCAAGCAGAGTCCAGTAGGCAGTGGGGTGGTGCTGGTTTAGCCTGAACCAAGTAGCACATGGTGAACCATCTTTTCTGGATCTCATCCAGATATGGTAGAGTTGAAGTGCAGTGTGGTTTGTGTTGTTGGATGGTCTTTAGCCTTCTGTATGTAGCTGGTGGCTGACGAGCAGCATCTTCTCACAGCTCAGGAAGTACGGACAGTGAAGAAAGCACAGATTCCGAAGAAGAAGATGGAGCAAAACAAGACTTGTTTGAGTCCAGTAGTGCTAATACAGAGGATAAAATGGAGGTGGACCTAAATGAGCGTAAGTTGCCCCATCTGTGAGTTACTGGTGTGCTAGCTGGAATTAAAAAAAACCCGAGAGCAGCAAGTTGTGTAGGCTTCGGAGGGGACAGGGGTGGCGACACACACACACACCTCTTTGTGAATTACCCCTGTGTGATCCTTTCCAACACCAGGCCTTACAGAAAAAAGGAGGGGCACAGGGGCAGATGTGGATGTCTGTGAGTCTGGCTAAAAGTTCCAGAGGCCAGAGCTCCACCAGAAGGGGAAAAGCTGAGATTGGAAAGAAGCCAGAATGGGCTGGTTCGTGAATGAGCACACCAGAGGAAGCAGCTTAAAGCCTAAGCACATTTAAATGGGTCCTTCATAGTTTGCTGATGAATTTAAATCCTAAAACCTGTTCAGCTATGGTTTGTGTGTACCTGCTACTTGCTGTTCTTCAGTTTTCTAGCCTTTTTTTTTTTTTTTTTGCTGGTCCTAAGGCTTGAAATCAGTCTGGGCACTGTCCTTGAGCTCCTTTGGCTCAAGGCTAGCACTCTACCACTTGAACCACAGCACCACTTCCAGCTTTTTTTTTTTTTTTTTTTTTTTTTTTGTCGGTCGTGGGGCTTGAACTCTGGGCCTGGGCGTTGTCCCTCAGCTCTTCAGCTCAAGGCGAGTGCTCTACCACTTGAACCACAGCACCACTTCCAGCTTTTTAATTGGAGAGAAGAGCCTCATAAACTTTCCTGCTTGGGCTGACTTCAAACCATGATCCTCAGATTTTTAGCCTCCTGAGTAGCGAGGATGATAGGTGTGAGTCCCTGGTGCCCAGCTCAGTTTTCTAGCCATTTAAAATTGTTGCTAGCTGGGTGCTGTGGTTCATACCTGTAATCCCAATTACTAAGAAGGCTGAGAAGATTGTGGTCTGAGCCAACCTAGTACCCTGACCCAATCAATAAAGGCTGGGTATGGTGTGAGCACCTGTCATTCCAGCTAGGTGGGATGTATAAATAGGGGTCATAGTTCAGGCTGGCCCAGACACAAACGCAAAATCCTATCACCAAAATGATTAAAGCAAAGAAGGCTAGGAGAGGGGGGTTAAGTATTAACAGTGCCTATCAAGCACAGGACCCTTGATATCAAATCCCAGTACCACAGCTGCCCCACCCCCCAAAAAATACTGCCAGCTTGTAAAAGTGCAGGGAAAAAAAAGGTCATTTGAAAGAGCCCAATGCATTGATAGGGGACTACTGCCCTGTCTCCAGGAAGGCCTTTATTCCTTTTGTTCTCTGTGGGGCCTCAGCTAGAAAGACCCTCAACAACCATTTGCCACAGCCCCACACAGTACACAAATGCCAGCTGGAGTCAGGGAAGAGAGGAATTGCCTTCTAGCTTGCCTCCTTTCCCAGCTCCCTTCCCTCAGGCAGAAAGGGCTGCCTGGCCAAGCCAGCATTCCTTTATCCAGTTATTCCTGTGTGCCAGGTGCCCAGGCATAGAACAGTGTCTGTCTGCAGGCACTCTTGTGAGCCTGCCACAGAAGTGGAGTGGTGGAAGGGGGCATGCAGTTCCACGGCACCCTGCCTAGGGGGAAATGGAAAGCACTTGCTTGGAGGCCCAGAGCTGTTGAATGTGACTCCAGAACAGGATGAGACCAGGTAGGGGACAATAGCCAGAGGCCAGATCTAGACTTATATTTCGAAGATTATAAAGGCCCAAAGGGCCTGACAGACATGGCCACAATGGAAAGCTGGGAAGGAAAGCACATACTGGGGACAGGAAAACTGAAACCCTGTGGACACAGAAGACGGGCCCAGGGAGGAATAATAGGGACAGATGCACCTGACCTTCAGGCTCTGGCATCTGTGGGGTTCAGTTTTTCCTCTGAAATACAGGTTAGTGGTCCCATTCATTCATTGGGATTGCAGTGGAATAGACCACTTAGACCTCCCCACTGTCCAGTTCGAGAATCTCTACCCACTGCAAAACTTGCCTACTGCCTCTGACACTGCTTTGAACTCTGGTCCTCACGCTCGCCAACCAGGTTCTCTTACATTCACGAGAGCCACACCTCCAGCCTTTTTTTGTGCATTATTTGAGACAAGGTCTCACATCCTGCCCAGGCAAGTGAGCATGTGCCTAGGCTAAAATCTGCCTATTGAAGGGTTCCTGCTTTATTCAGCACCCTATTGAGAGAGCTCTTGTGAGCTTTTCTGCTTTGGGCTGGCCTTAAACTGCAGTTCTCCCAATTTCAGGATCACAGGTAGGAGCTACCAGCACCCAGTTACTATCCCAATTTCTGATTATATGAATTTGGGTACTTGAGGTATTTCATGGAAGTAGAATCGTTCAGTATTTCTCATTTGTAACTGTCTTCACTCAGCACAGTGTTTTCAAGGTTCATTTATATTGTGTCAGATACAAGGTATTCCACACGAGTGCACTGTAATGGGACTGGGTGTGTGTTACATAACTGGAAGGAAAACCTCATCTCAGCTTCCTACATGCCACTGCGACTAGAAGTGGGCAGTGGGGATGGAGAGAAAAGGAAAATCCTGCGTGACAGTCAGCATTTATGGACTCCAGCGTCAGAGCCTAGGCACGGGGGCAGGGGGCCCCTGCGTGCCTCCCAGGCATCAGTATCTTGGGAGTAGGAATGTCGGGAGCACTTCTGTTTCACTCACTCTGGGGAGCGTATTTGGAAAAGGCTATCCAGTTGTCATCACAGAGGAGAGAAGTCCCTTTTTGTAACTTGGTCCAGCTATAAAGTGAAGGTCAGTCCAGTAGAATAGTTCCAAAACTCTGCTTATAATATATGTAAATTTGTACCCTGATGTAGTTTCTGTGGAAAAAAAATTCTTAGAGCTGGGCACAGTGGCTTATACCTATAATCCTAGTTCCTGAGGAGGCGGCAATCTTGGAGGGTCATTTCTAGCCAAAACAAAAGATTTTTAAAAATTTGCAAGAACTCCCTCCCCCACCATCTCAACTAAAAAAACTCTGAGCACCTGTCCTCACAGCTAGGTGAGAAGCATAAACAGGATCTCATGGTACATGCTGACTGGCAGAAATGGAGACTGTTCAAAAAATAGCAATACCAAAAGGGTAGAATTGTGGCTCAAGTATTAGAGCACCTTCCTGGCAAGCACAAGGCCCTGAGTTCAAACTATAGTACCACGCACACTTACAAGTCATTTTACAATATATGGATGTTGTCACCTGGCCCTTCAAGTGACTTTCCCCCTTCCTTCCCTGGGTAGTATACAGTACTGATTGACTGGTTTGTCTGTTTTATCATTGCTGGTATGTTCCTGAAAAGTTCCTCCCTCCCTGACTTTCTATTGTTCTTGGGGTCTTGTCTTGCCCAGTCTGACCCTGAACTTATGGACTCACTCAGGTGATCCTCCTGCCTGCCTTAGCTTCCCAAGTAGCTATGACTATAGGGAGGGAGAAATCTTGTATCACGATCAACTTCCGGAATATCTCCAAATTAAATTCTTGCCTCACTCTAGCACCCACCTGGTCAGCCAACTTTGATGTCCCAATGGAGACCACCCATGGCGCTCCATTAGACTCTGTAGGGTCTGATGTCTGGAGCACGGAGGAGCCAGTGCCAACCAAAGAGACAGGCTGGGCTTCTTTTACGGAGTTCACATCCTCCCTGAGGTGAGCGAATGTGTGCAGTCCCTAAACTTCCCGTGGGAAAGCTGACTGGTGGGTGTGGCTGTAGGCATGTCCTTCACCTTCATTGACCTCTAGTTCACTGTTGTGCCTTAGCATAAACATCAACTTCAACCTGGGGCAGTACCTACACAGCTATGCGGCACAGACACAGCTCCACATCAAGAGCAGAGCCATCTCCAGCTTCCTGAGCTCTCCAGTCAAACTGGGATGGGGAAGATTTCCTTTTCTGTTCCCATCCTGGTCCCAGAGCATTTACCAGAAGGAAGTAGAGATGCTTCCCCGCTCCCTGGTTCTAGTCTGCTATGGTGGGTTTGAGAATAGGATTGAACTCCTGGTGAACAGGTCCTGCTCCCTAGGTGATAGGAACTTGCAAGTAGACTGAGAGATCCAGTGCTCTGAACTAAGAGTGTGACAGCATTGCTGCTGGTCTTGATACCTATATGGCTCTTGATGACAGAGCCCTGCTGTTGCATAACTGTCCTGTGTAAGACTGTCAGCATCTGAGGTCAGGATCTCCTGTTTGATCCATCCACCACCTGCGTGCAAAGTCACTCAGGCAGAAGACATGCCTGCAATCCTAGCTATTTGGAAGGCTGAGAATCAAGAGAATCGCAGTTAAAGGCCAACCTGGGCAGAAAAATGAGCCCCTCCCCCCATCTCGACAGTAGTTGAGCCCAGTGGTACAAGCCATAAAAGAGGCTAAAATCAAGAGAATCACTGTTTCAGACCATCTCGGGCAAAAAGTTCATAAGACCCTCCCCCCCCTTCCCCCCCCACCATTTCAATAGAGAGAATTGGGTGTGGTGGTGTAGGCACATCATACCAGCTATGGTGGTAAGCTTAAGTAGAAGCATTGCTACCAGGTCAACCCAGGCAAAAAGGGAGACCAGACCCTACTTCAAAAGTAGCCAGAGTAAAAAGGATTAGAGGCCAGGCTCAAGCAGTAGAATACCTGTATAGCAAGCACCAAGTCCTGAGTTCAAACCCTAGTACTACCAAATAAAGCCTGAAAAAAATGTGGAAGAAGCTTTCTTCTTGAGTCCATGGCACAGGTCTCTGGGTTTATTGGGGGAGGGATTGTTAAAGAGAAAGTGCTTACCTTCAGTCAGTTGGTGTTTCTTACTATGTTTTCACAGCACCAGTAATGACTGTCATTTAGAGGAACAGTGCCTCCAAGCAGTTTGGCTCAGAGTATAGTGTTTTGTGGCTGAGTCCAACTGGATGCTGTGCCTGCCATGTAGGGCCTGCGGCCAAGTGATAACAAGGTGCCTGGGTTGCAAGCCTGACATCTTGAAGCTTCCTAGACTCAGTCTCTGTCCTTACCCACTCAACAGAGCTGCTCACACTTGGATCCCTATGTCTCTCCCACACTTGGACTTCTCTGTCCCACACATACATGGATTCCAGTGTTAACATCAAGATGTTTTCTTTTCTGAAGCGCAAAGGATTCCTTAAGGAGTAGCTCTCCAGTGGAGATGGAGACCAGCACGGAGCCTGTGGACCCTCTGACTCCCGGGGCAGCTGCACTGCCAGAGGGTGAGTACTGAGTGGGCTGGTGTGTGTTCAGGAGCCAGAGGAGCCAAGAACACAAGACTGTGACTTGCTCTGGTGTCCACAGCACACCTCAGAGCCATAGTGATTGGCGAAGAGGCCTGCCACTGTAGGAAAGGAGCCTGAGGCCCTGCAAGGAAGAACAACTTAGCCTGCAGAGCTCAGGTGGATAGAACCAGGGCCAGATGCTGGGCCAGGGCTGCTTGTGTTTTCCTCACCTTTACGAACAGACGAAGTGTTCTGGGTGTCTTGAATTCCCGGATCGGTCTTCCTGGAATATTCACGGGTCCCTGATGAGAGGTGCTTTTGGAGATAAGGGTATGAGCAAAGGGAGAGGATGCCATGCAACTTGACCTGTGTGAGGCTCAGGGCATCAGGAGGAAGGCACAGCCCCAAGTCCTTCACGCACACACACACACACACACAAAGTGCCACAAACAAGCTAAGAAAGGAATAAGGCCTGCAGCATGGTCAGAGTTAGTTACTCTCAAATAGGCAACCTCAGTTGGCCCCAAAGCAGTTCTGGCAGGGCCTCATGGGCCTGTTGGAATGGTGAAGGGATTAGCGTGCCCAAAAAAGAACAATAAAAAAGACTTGGACCCATGTGGATGGGGGGTGGGCTAGAGCTGTGGAATAGTACGAAGCTGACGGTGAGGGGACACAGCTGGAAAGGTTAAGAAAGCCTGAGACACTTGGTCTCACGTGCACTTTAGTGGCATTTGTAAGAAACCAGTGCCCCTTAATAAAGAATGTAGCCAGGCAGCAGTAGGCAAACTCTCTCTCTCTCTCTGGTCATTGTCCTCGAGCTGTAAGTGGGACTGACTGACCCAGGCAGAGCGTGTGTGTAAAGGGAGTGGTAGTTTGTCAGGTGTCAGCTGATGTGTTCTTTTCAGCATCGGGGAGCATGGCCATGGAAGCTGGCTCAGACGGGGAGGAGGATGCAGAAAGTACAGACAAGGTAACTGAGACCGTGATGAATGGCGGCATGAAGGAAACGCTCAGCCTCACTGTAGATGCCAAGACAGAGACTGCCGTCTTCAAAAGGTAACCAGGGCCACGGCCTCCTGCGGCTTCAGGTGAACGGGTGCAACGTGACTCAAAAGGGCCAGTCAGACTGCTTCACGAAGCGCAGTCACCTGCACCAGGAGAGGGAGAACGTAGGCCCTCATCCTGGCACACGTGTGCCGGAGTGAGATTGCACTCTGAATGTAGCAGATTGACAGAATTATGAGAATGGACATCTTCTCTCATGGTAGACTTGTGTCACACTGTAGACCACTGTCTTCAGACATCCCTCAGTCAGTTTTAACTCACCAGCACCATGACAGTTAAAAACACCAAACTTCTTTTAGGAAATGAGCAACCTCTCTTCTAAACTCCGGGGCCACGAAAGGTATCATAACAGAAATTTACACTGTCGTGTAATTCATGAAAGGCCTGCTCAGAGCCCCATCCACCCGATGTCAGGATCCCATAGGAGAACTCTCCCCTCACAAGGAGGCTATCTCAAAATAAAACCATACCAGGATGACAGTGATTGAGGGCTAATATCTGTGGGGTTTGGAAAAGGTTATTGAAGTTTGACCTCAGAGGCTTGTATTAACTACATAGGCACTCTTCCATTTAAGCCATGTCCAGCCCTTTTGCTTTAATTGTTTTTCTGATAAAGTCTGTTTTTGCCTGGGCTAGCCTAGACTGCCATCCCCCTTATTTACGTAGCTGGCGTGGCAGGTATGTGTTTCAATGCTCAGCTTATTGGTGGAAATGGAGGGTTCATTAACTTGTCCAGGCTAGCCTTGAACTGCTATCCTTCTGATCTCTACCTATTGAGGAACTGGAATTACAGGTATGAGTCACTATACTAGGATGCTACACTTGGTAAGAGCTAACACACCAAATCCAGCAATTTATTTTGTCATGATGTCAGTGTGAGGATTGATTTGACCTGTGGTAATTCTTAACAGTGGGCCATTAGAAGTATTCCCTTTCAGATAAGAGCCAGGCAGGGGGACATACAATTACAACTTCAGCACTATGCTTATTAGTAGCTGCAGCATTAAAAATACAAAAGAAGTCTGGGAATGTGGCTTAGTGGTAGAGTGCTTGCCTAGCATGCATGAAGCCCAGGGTTCGATTCCTCAGAAAAACACCAGAAGTGGTGCTGTGGCTCAAGTGGTAGAGCACTAGCCTTGAGCAAAAGAAGCTCAGGGGCAGTGCCCAGGCTGATTTCAAGCCCCAAGACTGGCTAAAAAAATAAAATATAGGGATTGGGAAGTTAGCTTAGTGGAAGAACCCTTGCCTGCAAGTACAAGGCTCTGAGTTCTGTCCTCAGCTTGTGGGGGGGGGGGGAGATAATAAATATTTGAAATAAATAAAATGGTCATTTCTGAATAGGTAAGTTTAGACAGTTTGCTGGATTCATAGAAATCACTTTTCCCTATAAATCAACAAAGGTATCCCAGAAGTGTGCCTCTTTAACAAAAGTACAAATGCTTGTCTGTGGGAAAGAAAGCATGCTGATTTTATTCATGGAAAGATAGCCTTGGCATTTCTCAGCAAATCAGCCTAAGAATTAATGAAATTCTCATCAAAGTAATCCCAGTAGTAAACTTCATGGAAGTTAATGGAAATGATGGCATACCTTTATAAAGAAGAGTCAAGATGATTTTGAAGAGACAAGGCAAGGGTGTCCCCCATCCCATGTTAGATCTCAAGGCTTGTAAGTAAAGCTTTATTACCACAGACTTTATGGGGCATGGAGCTCTCACTAACTCGCCCAGGCTGGCCTCACACTGCAATCTGATTTCTACCTGGCAAAAGTCCACAGAGACTGCTCCACTCCCTGAACTTGGCACCGGGTCTGTGAGGGAGAGTGGGCTAGTGAATATTGATTCCCACTTGGGCGAAGACTGAAACTGGATCTCTTAGAGCAATGAAGTATAAAAGGAATAGCCATGTCAGGCTGAGAAGTCATAAGAGAATATTGTGACATTGTGAGGAGAACATAGTTTTAACCATAGAAATCAAAAGCCATAGCAGGCACCAGTGGTTCACACCTGTAATCCTAGCTACTCAGGAGCCTGAGAGCTGAGGATTGTGGTTCAAAGCCAATCTGGGCAGGAAAGTCCTTGAGACTCTTACTTCCTTCCAGTTAACCACCAAAAAAGCCCAAAGTGGAGCTGTGGCTCAAGTGGTATTGTGCTATGAGCACAAAAGCTCAGGGACAATACGCAGGCCTGTGTGTTCAAACCCCAGCACTGGCATACGCACACGCAAAGAGCCATAAAGGAAAATATTAGTAAGCTTGTTTAATTTCTAGTATCAGAAATGACTCACTAAAACAAGCCACAGCCACCAAAGAATCAGTAGCTAGGTTGTTTGAAGAGAGAGATCAATAAGATGACCTGCCTTATAAAGATGAACGAAAGATGCAAGCAAGCACATTTCAGTGAAGAGCAAGAAGTAAACAAGTCCCAGGCACTGACGGGGGAAGTGGCTGCCACACTACTGGTCAGTGCGCACTCTCACGCATATGAGTCTATTGGTGGCAGTCTCGAGGGTTAGCACAGAACAATAGAATCCTCATTCCAAAGCCAGACAAAAGGGTAACTCCAACAAACAATTAGCAGCCTACAAACAGAAGTCCATATGGTGTTTGCTAACTAGATTAAACTGCTTGACAGTCAACTGGCATTTGTCCTGAAATGCAGTGCCCGCTGGCTCAGTCAGAAAACAAACAGTGTTATCTCCATACACTAGACTGAAAGAAAGTCACTTTTCAGTAAGATTTCCTACTTGTACACAGTTAAAACTCGAAGCAAAAAAAGTAACAGTAATGACTTAGTAAAAAGTAAATACCCAAATATCACAGCAGAACTTGAGTGAGGAGGAAGTGTTAGATGACCCTTTGAGATGAGGTTGGGGCAAGGCTGCCTGCCATCACTGCTGGAGGGAGCAGAGGCCAAGGCTGGGGAGAGTAGTGAACTGGTGGCCGGTACATCGGCCGCCACATGGCAGCTGCAAATGCTGTGATCACTTAAGGTTCCACAGATGATTTGAAGATGGAGGCTAGCTTTCCTGCGTCACTGCTGACAAGTAGATGGTCTAAAAGCAGGTCTGTAGAGAAGGCCCCAGGACGACCTGGTGGAGGGCACAGGCAGCTGTGCAGCTGCTGTGAGACAGCATAGTGCCCACACAGGCTTTGTGGTTCAGTTCAGCCCCAATTAAAATGTGGTGGGGGGGGTCTTAGAAGGAATTCGATAGGGTATTTCAAAACTGGCAGAGAAATAAGACTTCCCACATTGCTAGACGTGCAATCATGCTGCAGCAGTGCTGGTGTACAGTGGTGCTGGCGTGCACAGGGCAGTGGTCTGAGTGGGAGACCAGCAGGAGGAGGCTTGGTGCTGGACCACACAGGCCTGGCTTCTGTCTACAGCACCTTTTTTTTTTTTTTCTGTCAATTATGGGGCTTGAACTTTGGGCCTGAGTGCTGTCCCTCAGCTCTTCAGCTCAAGGCAAGCCCTCTACCACTTGAGCTAGTTTTCTGAGTGTTTATTGGAGAGTTTCATGGACTTTCCTGCCCAGGCTGGCTTTGAACCAATATCCTCAGATCTCAGCCTCCTGAGTAGGTAGGATTACAGGCATGAGCCACTGGCGCCCGGCTGACAGCACCATTTTTTAAAAGGGATGTGCTAGCTCACATGAGAAGTCAACCCAAGTCCTCCCCTAGAGAGTACCCTAAGAAGAAACTGTAAGAACGAACGGGTGCAGCACCTGTGTGCCCTATCCACACGCATTTACTCATGGGGAACCTTTCCAGATGCAGAAACTGAGACACTAATGTTAAGTGACACAGAATGTATTTCTAGCCTGTGGGAAGAAAAAGCCTTCATTTAAAAAAACAAAAAAACACTACCCTGCCCTGGTGCTGTTGGCCCACTCCTATAATCCTTATCTCCAATTAACCACCCAAAATGCAGGAAGTAGAGCTGTGGCTAAAGTGATAGAGTGCTAGCCTTGAGCAACAATGCTCAAGGACAGCACCCAGGTCCTGAGTTGAAGCCCCAGGCCCAGCACCAAAAAGAAACAGATTGGAAAATCAGGGTTCAGTGCCACCCCAGGCAAACAGTTGCAAGACTTAGATAGAAGAAAGGAAGGAAGACAGAAGACAGGCATAGTGGTACATGTCTTAATCCTGAGTACTGGGGAGACAGAGGTGGGAGGCCCATGGCCCAACGCCTAAAAGTTAAAGACCTTCCTTAGAGCTAAATCAGAAATGTGTGGGTGTGGCTGAGTGATATAGAGCTTGTATAGTAAGTGCAAGACCTTGAGTTATAGGTGAAATTTTCTGTTGGATGAAATACCAGACAAAATTAGGAAGGTAGTAGCCAATCAACATAAACATTTCATATTCAGCAATACCTAGAAGCCAATAAGACCAAAAAAAGCCTAAATCAGAAAATGGGTAGAAGATGGCAGTTCCCAGACAAGAAACCAAAAGCATTGTTCCATCTCTAATTATCAGACAAGCATGAAACATTCCTTGTTATTAGACTTACAGAGATTTGAAGAGGGCTTGTGTGCCACAGGGTTTCCAGAGTTCCCTAGGCCTATGAGTGGGAAAGCATAGTGGGTACTCATAGTATGAAAGAGGGTAGATAAAAATACGGCCCAGAATAGTCCTCTTCTGGGGGTGCAGCCATGCCAGATGCCCAAACAGATGCCCTGCCAGTCAGGGGCATTTCAGGCCGAGCTGGTGGCTCTTCAGCTATGCTGAATGAAGAAAACATCAGTACAGAAGGGCTTAAGTCAGAACACACATCTGAGCAGTTGCTTTGGAGTATAGAATGCAGAGGAGTGACAGAGTACAAGGAATGAGGTGCATCTCGGCACCGCAGGGAGAGGAGGAGGGAGGGATGTACTGGCTAACTGGGATTGCCCCCAAGTGGTTACGTTTTATTGTTTTTCTACTTCAGTTGCCTGGGACCATTTGGAAGTCCTGAAACTAGGAACTTAGCAGATCCAAGCCAGACTTGCCCATAAGAATGATGGCCTTCCCTAAAGCGTGCCAGCGGGGCTGGTTCTGCTGGGTGTGTGCAGGAACCCGCAGAGGAAGGAAGTGTCTATGGGGAAACTGTTCCCCTGCTCTATTCCCCAGAGGCCCCAGTACCCAGGGGCTCAGCCCCCCCCCCCCCGTCCCCTGCCCTGGGGCTCAGCCCCCCCCCCCCCCCGTCCCCTGCCCTGGGGCTCAGGCCCCCTGTGCTGTGCTCCTCCCCACCCCTTTTGCCTTCCTGGTGCGTGCACTGGGCACGGGTTGCTGAGGCCAGCTCAAGAAGCCCTCTGTTTGCACAGTGGCACGCCCTGGCCCCGGCAGGCATCAACTAAAGCCTCGTTCCTTCAAACAGGTTCACTTGACACCTCCACCGACTCTGCGGTTTTGCTTAAGTGCAGTCGTGGACATGTTTTCCCCATCCCTCATTTCTAGGAGAATTCTGAAACTCTTGTACATTTCTTTTTCTGTTTTGCACACTTGGCCTCAGAGTGTTGAAATCCTACCGGTATGTACAGTGACGCGGACCATTCCTTCTCAGACCCCAGCCGCATCACATTGTCCCTCGGTTCCCACCTGCTGTGGCCCTTTCCTTCCATGGTCCCCGTGCTGTCCGTGTCCCTGTGGTCCTCCACCCTGAGCATGCTCAGCCCCAGGGCGTCCCGCGGCATCTCGACTCCAGAGCCATTTGCATGTGACCTCATTCCCCTGGCCGGGCCCTGTGCTGCTGGTGACGCCCTCTCCCCTCTCTCTCAGTGAGGAAGGAAGACTGTCTACCTCTCAAGATGCTGCTTGTAAAGACACGGAGAGCCCCGAGCCATCAGAGGCGAAGTGTGCAGTCCCCCGGCCTCCCAGCAGCAGTCCCGAGCAGAGGTAACCACCTGGCGGCCTGCGCCCTCCCAGGCCTGCCTGGCCTTTTCCGGGGGGAGGGGCCAGGGGTGTGGGGGTAATCAGCCCTTCAGCAGTGGCCTCTGCCTGTCCTGGCAGCGGTTGCTTAGAGCTAGTATTCTGTCTCCATATCCAAAAGCAGAGCCTTGCCCCAAGGTTCCTGGCAGCACTGGCTCTTTGGGAAGTTTCCAGAAAAGGGAGCCTTGCTCTGAACCTTTGGGTCTCTTTCTGAGGCTGGGTGGGGAATGGTGGTTTGAGGTCCTCAGCCCTACCCAGGGTACCAGGGCACTTCCTTCCCCAAGGCCTTTCACAGGGTGAAATACTCAGCCCAGAAAGCACCCCCAGGGGCTGAACCTGTCCTGTGGCGCCCACTGCCAGGGCTGGTGACTTGCTATGTGGTGTTTTCTTTCTAGTCACCTTTTGCTCAGACTGAGCCAGTGGTCTGAAGGGATAGGCCAAGCCAAAGCCTCAGCCGAGGGCCGGCGCCCAGGCCCATACACACGGCCTCGCAGGTAGAGCCGGTGGCCTGGGAGCACCGGAGCCCACGCCCACGGATGAGTGAGGAGGCGCCTCCCAACACGGGACTGTGCTCAGCACCCCTCAGTTATCTGACACTGTATATTCCTCCTCAAAGGAATAAAGTGACCTTTAAAGCAGTTTCAGAGGCGTTGTATTTTCCCCCGGCCCCCGTGTAGGTGTCCTACAGCGCAGGACCAATAGGGGCCTGCCTGTCCTCATCACGCCTGGGGCCCAAAGAGACTGCAGGTTAGCACAAGAAGTGTTGAGCCTCTAGACTCGGAGGTGTTGGGAGCAGAAGGCAGGTGTCCATCTGCTCCGCTGGGCTTAGGGAGCGCCCTCACTTTCACTTGCCTTGGGTTCTGGGTGTCTGCCTCAGCCAGTCGCATGGAGGTGGCCAGGGAGGCCCCCTGTTGGGAGCCGTTGGTCCCAGTGCATCTTGGCCTGTCTTCTCTGACATGATCATGAGAAGAACTCTGGGAGCACCTCCTCTGCAGTGCAGAATTGTTTGCCACCGGAGACCCACTTGCCCTGGCTAGAAATGGCCAGCATGAAGAGCCCTGCCCGCTCACCCTGCAGAGCAAGTGGCCGGCAGAAAGGCTGGGGTGAGCCAGAAGAAAAGGGGTCCCAGTCATGCCCCACATGTGCGTGGCAAATGGACAGAGGCACAGGGGCCACACCTAGAGCAGCATTTGGGGGCTTTGGACAGGCAGCAGGAGCCTATTGGATGGTACAAGTTCAGTGGTGCTGTGAGGCCTCGGTATGTGGGGAGCCGTCCATGGAAGGGTTCCCGTGCTCCTGTGGGGACCACAGCCTCTCGTTCCACTGCCACTCACCCAGTTGGTCTGCACTGACCAAAGGGCTGGTGCTTCTGACAGAGTATACATTTGCAAAGTCCCAGGGGTGAGGGTTAAATGGAGCTAAGAGGAGTTAAAGACCTTGCTTAAGAATGCTAGCCATCACTACAGAAGCAGAGATCTGGAAGATTGTGGTTCCAGGCTAGTCCAGACACAGAAAGTTGGTAAGACCTCGTCTCAACCAACCAGAAGCTGCATGTGGTGGCTAACACCTGTCACCCCAGCATAAATAGAGGAGATCACAGTCATAAAAAGCAAGACCCTATCTTAAAAAAAAAACAACTGGAGGCCGGGCGCTGGTGGCTCACGCCTGTAATCGCGGTTCACAGCCAGCCCAGGCAGGAAAGTCGGTAAAACTCTTACCTCCAATAAACCACCAGAAAACCGGAAGTGGCATGTGGCCCAAGTGGTAGAGCACTAACCTTGAGCTGAAGAGCTGAGGGACAGCACCCAGGCCCAGAGTTCAGGCCCCACGACTGACCAAAAAAGAAACTGGGTGTGTTGGCTCACACCCATCCCAGCTGTTCAGGAAGCTGATACCTGAGGATCTTGCATGATTTTTTTTTTTTGTTGGTTGGTTGTGGGGCTTGAACTCTGGTCCTGGGCGCTGTCCCTCAGCAATTCAGCTCAAGGCGAGCGCTCTACCACTTGAGCTACAGCGCCACTTCCGGTTTTCTGGTGGTTTATTGGAGATAGGAGTCTCACAGTCTCTCCTGCCCGGGCTGGCTTTGAACCTCGATCCTCAGATCTCAGCCTCCTGAGTAGCTAGGATTACAGGCGTGAGCCACCAGCGCCCGGCCTTGCATGATTTTTTTTTGGGGGGGGGGTCCGGTCGTGGGGCCTGAACTCTGGGCCTGGGCGCTGTCCTTCAGCTCTTCAGCTCAAGGCTAGCGCTCTACCACTTGAGCCACAGCGCCACTTCTGGCTTTTTTCTTTTTGTTTATGTGGTGCTGAGGAATCGAACCCAGGGCCTCATGCATGCAAGGCATGTGCTCTACCACTGAGCCACCTTCCCAGCCTCTCATGCATGATTTGAAGCCAGCTGGGTCAGGAAAGTCTCTGAGACTCTATCTCTGGTTAACCAGCGAAAATGCCAGAAGGGGAGCCATGGCTCCACTGGTAGAGCAACTAGCCTTGAGCACAGAAGCTAAAGACAGATCCAAGACCTGAGTTCAAGCAACGTACCATCACATAAAAGGTAAAGGATAGACTGGCCCAAGTGGTAGAATACCTGGTTAACAGGTCCTAGCTGGGCGCTGGTGGCTCACGTCTGTCATCCTAGCTTCTCAGGAGGCTGGGCAGGAAGTCCATGAGATTCTTATCTCCAAAAAACCACCAGAAAACCGGAAGTGGCACTGTAGCTCAGGTGGTAAAGCTCTTGCCTTGAGCTGAAGAGCTGAGGGACAGCACCCAGGCCCACAACTGACAAAAAACAAAAAAAAACAAGCAGAGATCCTGGGTTCAAGCCCCAGGCCTATTGGAGAGGTAGAGGGAAGCTTGCGGCTAATGAGTGGAGAGGGCCCAGTGCACACGCAGTTTTTCTCTGACATGCACTGGGATGGGCACATCTGAGGGGGGGGAGGGTGTGTGGGTCTTCCATGCCAGGAACAGGGTAGGAGCAGCCTTAGCTGCCACTGGAGCATTCTTTCCCAAGACGACAAGAATGTCTCAGCCAGCGCCAGTGGCAGCTACCCAGGAGGCTGAGACCTGAGCATTGTGGTTCAAAGCCATGAAAGTTTGTCAGATTCTTCTTTTTCTTTTTCTTTTTCTTTTTTTCCTGTTAATGGGGCTTAAACTCAGGATCTAGGTGTTGTTCCTCAGCAATTTTTGCTCAAGGCTAGTGATCTACCACTTTGAGCCATAGTGCCACTTCCAGAAATAGGAGTCTCATGGACTTTCCTCCTAAGGCTGGCTTTAAACCTAAATCCTCAAATCTGTTTTCTGAGTAGCTAGGGTTACAGTCATAAGCCACCAGCACCCAAAAGTTTATCAGATTCTTGTCTCCAATTAATCGGCAAAAGGCAAGAAGTGGAGATGTGGCTCAGGTGGTAGAGTGCCAGCTCAGGGACAGCACCCAGCCCCTGAGTTCAAGCTCCAGGACTGGCAAAAGAAAAAAAAAAGTGACTTGCTCAGGTTATAGTTTTGACAGGAAGTCACCCCATCTTCCATTCCAATTTCAAGTCTGACACTGGCTGTTAGGAGCACAGAAGTTTTGTTTGGTTGGTTTGCTTTGCTTTGCTTTCTGAGTGATAAACCCTTGCTTGCTTTTCAAGTGAATTATGTGGCTCTCACTCTGTGGGACAGATAAAAGTGCTCTCAAGAAGGGAGAACATAATGCTCTTGCAGGCTCTGGGACACATATTTCAAAGACGTAAGAGACCAACTATTCAGGCTGAGATCTGAGAATCATGGTTCAAAGCCAGCCCTGGCAGAAAAGTCCCTGTGAGTCTCTTATCTCCAGTGAACCACCCAAGAAAGCCAGATGGTAGATGCTCAAATGGTAGAGCACTAGCCTTGAGCAAAGAAGCTCAGGGACAGTGCCTAGGCCCTGAGTTCAAGTCCCAGGACCGGCACACACACACCAGCTAGGCGCTATTGGCTCATCCTATAATTCTGGCTACTCAGGAGGCTGAGATCTGAGAATCACAGTTCAAAGCCAACCCAGGAAGAAAAGTCCTCTTGAGACTTTTTTTTTTTCAATTAACGACTCAGAAACCAAAGTGGCGCTGTGGTGCAAGTGGTGGAGTGCTAGTCTTGAGCACAGGAGCTCGGGGCCAGCGCGCAGGCTGAGTTCAAGCCCCATTAACAAAGCAACAACAAAAACGAGAGCTGTGTACACAGACATGAGAAGTCGTGCCCACAGACAGGCAGTACTGAGAAGCTAGAGGGCCTGGGCCTCGCAGAGCCCTGCTGCTCTGCTCTCGACTTCAGGTGTCTGTCTCCTCCCTAGGACGGAGCAGCCAAGTGGGCCAGGAGACGCAGCAGTCAATGGCCCTGTATGATGAGTGATGGAGCTGCTGCCGGCTGAGGACTGCAGACCACGCCCCGGCTCCGGAGGGACTTTTGCGCCTCCGCGTCGTCACAGCTGCTCTCACTGTGCGAGGGATCAGGACCAGCACCCTTTCTATTCTAGATTCTAGGACACTGTACAGAGAAAGCCAGACGTGTAAAAATACTGCACATTGACAAATACCAAGAATTTTTGCGTATGTTTATATTGTATTGTTCTAAATAACGGGTGGCCTGTGAGCACACGCCTGCCACCGCGTGACGATAGTGTGATGCTGTAGTTAAAATGCTCGTAAGAATAGTTTTATAAAGTGAACACAGATCTATTGTATTTGACCTTTATTAGTGCGACCAAAGTATTAGGCAAGTTTCCTACATTGTTCACCTTGTACAAAGTTCTGAAGTGGTTTCCCTTCCAGGCTGGCAGCCGCAGCCCTCAGCGCCCTCCACTGCTATTTTGGTGGTTCCAACTTACAACAGTGATTTTGAATAAGAAATATTGGGTGTTCTTTTTATAACCAGTTTTTGATTGGTAATTGTTTTCTGTATTGTTTAAAATGGATCAAAAATGTAAGTCTATTGGTAGAGATTAAGTATTTATTGCTGCAGCTTAGTTGATAAATGGGTGTTCCTGTAAGCCATATGTTCTGTTGCAGTCTGTGTGCTTGAACCGTGCTTCGGTGAGGCACTGGAGGGTTGGAGTGTCATGGCTAGGGTTTGGGCTTGGGGGTGGTTCTGTTCCTGTTTTTGTTGTTGTTTGTTTCATTTGGGTAGTTCCTTTGCCTTCTTACCCCATTCCCCCAAACCGGCCTGTCCTTGACCGCGTGTCAGCCGTGCCCACAGGAGGCCCCTGTGTCACGCGCGGCAGGTCAGCTGCAAGTTGGATGCCTACGCCGAGGACGGGGGTGGGGCATGCGCATTTCACACGCCGGGGTCTGCGGAGCGGAGAGCGCGCTCCGGCACGGAACGAAGCATGTTACCTGTTTCACTGTACCTTGTGAGCTTTCCCTCGTCAACTCTAAACCAGTGCGTTTTTTGGAGCTGGTTTGTGTATATATATAGTGATTATGGATACTAATTCAATGTAATTTATAATTTTCTATGTCAATATCAAATCCATCACCGCCTTCTCCACCAGCTGAAGCAATATATTGTACATTGTATATTGCCACGCCGTCTGGTGAGTGGGCTAGCACTTCACCTCTTGCACTTTTAGATGCAAATCAGTTTTTCATTTCTGTAATAGAAAATTATTCACGTATTTTTACATCGTTTGTTTTTTCCTGATCAGTATTTAAAACCAAAAGGATATTCTGAGAAAAAAAAAGGCCAACAAATTTTTTAGAGACAGCATCCCAAGCAGCGTGCCTAAACAATACATTGCATATAGAAATAAAGAATCAAACGTCTACGCCTTACTCCTTCTTTACTCCACTCCAGGGAGCGCAGCCTGCGAGCCTTCCACAAAATGGCCTGCCACTCCAGGGGGTGGCGGGGAGCCCAGGGCCTAGTGGCAGGCCAAGGGTCCGCTTGGCCTGTCCATGCCCGCCTGGCGCCGTCTGCCCAGTGCTCCTCCACTGAGTGGCCTCGGGAGAGACCGTGCGTTCTCCTGGGGTCCTGGGCCACCAGCACGGGCTCCTTCCTCTTGTCTCAGGGATCCTGACCTGTGTGGCCGCGACCTCAGACTGACGGGTGCTCTGCTTCTCTCCCCAGGCCAGAAGCCTGCCGGCCACAGTCAAGCCTTGGCCCCATGGTGGCACACGCTGCCACCGTCCAAGGAGATAGATAACTGTCTGGGAAATGGGTGTGTGGGGGCTACCTTTAGGCAGGGTTCTAGTTTGCTCATCTTAGATGGCAGAGAAAGAAAGGATAGAATGGGAGGGGTCAGCCTGCCGGGTCAAAGGGTGCAGGCCCAAGGATGGCAGCGAATTCACACGTTCTATTTTAGTTGCTGCGTATTGGCAATATGGATTGCAAGACTAACATGTCTACAAATACCTGTATTTAAAATAAAAATAAAGCCTGATTCTTTCTTTCTAGAGCTCTCTTGTACCTTTCATGGGCTTTAACAACCAGACCTGACGCCGGCCATCGCCAGTGAACTGCTGTCATTGTAAGGGCCGGCCCTGAGCCGTGTCCGCAGTCCTGTACTCTGCTGCCAGCCACACCTCCAGCCTAGCCTTCGGGGGGCCTGAACTCTGGGCCTGGGTGCTGCCCCTGGGCTCTTCAGCTCAAGGCTAGCACTCTACCACTTGAGCCACAGTGCCGCTTCTGGCTTTTTCTGCTTATGTGGTACTGAGGAATGGAACGCAGGGCCTCATGCATGCAAGGCAAGCGCTCTACCACTGAGCCACCTTCCCAGCCCCTTGTTAATTGTTTTGAAGATGGAGTCTTGGGGACTTTTCTGTGCAGCCTGTGCTGTGGTCCCAGCATCTGTGGAGCTGGGGCAGGTTTCAAGCTAGCCTCAGCTTTGTAGCACTCAAAAAAAACAGAGCCAATAAGTTTTTTAGAGTAATCCTAGCTACTGAAGAAGCTGAGATCTAAGGATCACAGTTCAAAGACAGCCCAGGCAGGCCAGTCTGTAAGGCTCTTGTTGCAAATAAGCAACTGGGAGCTGGAAGTAGTGCTATGGTTCAAGTGGTAAAGTGCTAGCCTTGAACAAGAGCTCAGGGACAGAGCCCAGGCCAAAGTTGAAGCCCCAGGACTAGCAAAATAAGAGTGACATTCAAACTCATTTCTCAACCTCCCTCCTGGTAGCTTTTGCCCCTTCCTGTACCCTCCTGGGTACAGGCTCAGAATCAGACCTTCTGTCTCCACTCCAGCGGGAATGAAGTGTGGGCCAGATGAGTTAACTTGGTAGTGGCAGATTGGTGACAGAAAACATGCAATATTAGCAGTGAATTCCAGTCACTTTGTCTTCCCCTACTGGCTTTGCGGAATACATGCTTAACTGTCATTTAAAGCCTTTACATCAGACAGCCCAGGTCGCCCTCGGCACACTCATTGTCCTGCTTCAAGGCCAGCTGCATCCCAAGGGTCAAATCTGGTCCACAGCCTGGATTTACAAATAAAACCAGGGGGGGGGCGGCAGGGACTGTGTAAGTTATACAAAAAAAGCCAAAGTGGATCACAGCTCTAAGACTTAACAAAGTGCTTTCAAGAAATGTAGAGATGAAAGAAGCTAAGAAAAACAATTTCCACTAGAATGAAAATTCTCTGCTTTCCCAGTGTCTTAGAGGGTTTACCTGTCCTGAGGAACAAAAGGTAGGGATGGCATTGTCCAAAAGGACCTGTACTCATCACCTGACATGTAACTAACCCTCTGTGTGTCAGTTTTGTAAGATAGAAAAAAATGGCCCACAAGAATGGAAGTTGTTCCACATGGCAGCTCACCTGAGGAATGCAGGCGCTGGTCAGCTAGGCTGGCCTCCCGTCCCAGGGCGGGGCCCAGGTCACAAACCCCGGCACTGCAGGGGGGGGGGGGGGCTTTTCCACAGCTTTAGCGGCAGTCTGTCCTCAGGACCACGCTCTCCTTTTTGTTTTGTCAGTTATAGGGCTTGAACTCAGTCTGAGTTCTGTCCTTCAACTCTTCAGCTCCAAGTGAGCGCTCTTACCACTTGAGCCACAGCGCCACTTCTGGTTTTCTGGCAGTTAATTGGAGATAAGAGTCTCATGGACTTTGCTGCCGGGGCTGGCTTTGAACCATAATCCTCAGATCTCAGCCTCCTGAGTCGGATTACAGACGTGAGGCACAAGTGCCTGCCTTATTTTTTTTTATCTTGCACTGGCATCTTCCCCTCCCTCATCAATAGGTGTCTAGTTGGAGAATTTGTTTACATACACAACCAAAACAACTAATTGGTATTGAAAATCCAATAAATGAATTTTAAAACATGCTGGACACAGGAGAAGACAGGATTTATGACATTAAGGCTGAGGATGGTGGTGCATCCAGTAATCCAGCAGGATGGCGACAAGTTGGAGGCTCTCCTGGGCTCTGTACAGAGTAAGATCCTGTCTCGGTGGATTTTTTTTTTTTTTAAGATTTATGAGCTTAGGGGAGATCAATAGACTATTCAGAAATGCGTGAGAGGGAAAGAAAAGAACACACACAAAAGAGCAGAAGAGAAATACAGTGCAAATGTAACAGTTCCAGAATGGAAAGGAAAATACAGAAAGAATACAGAACTTCCTAAACCTCATTTGATTTCTGAGGAGAGAACGAGGCATCGCCCTCCACTGCTATCAGATGAAGCTGCTAAGATGCCCGGCAGGAGCTGGGGGCAGAGGCAGAGGCCTCGCCACGGCCCACAGCTTACTTTTTGATAGAAACGATGAGATCCGGGAGACAGTGGAGTGACCCTTCAGGAGGAAATCACAGTCTGCTTTAGGTGCTCGATACATCTTTCAGAATTGGATGGTCAGATGGTGGATGGTAGGCAAGCACCTGCCATTACCACTCTGACGGGCATCTAGTGATGCTGCAGAGACTACAGAGGAGGCGGTGCCGTGCGGGCCGCTAGGGGTCTCCAGCGCCACAGTTGGTAAGGGAGGGGAGGGGAGGCGAAGGGAAGGTGCCAGAACAAGGCTGAACAGATGGGCCTGAGCACAGACTGCCCACCGGAGCTGTGGAGAAGCCCACACAATGCGCAGTTTGGAGGTGGTGTGTGGCAGGCTCTGCCCTGAAATGGGGAGGCTAGCCTTGTTGAATGTGAACTCAGAGGACAAAGAGTATGTTGCCATTTTGAGAGAAAGCCTTTTGTTGGGGCTGAGGCCCCTTCACAACCAAACACACCTGACCCCTTGCCACAGAGCGTTTGAGAGACGTGGACGGCGGGGTCCCGTGGAATAGTTGGAGCTATGATGAGCCATGCGGCAGCGTAGATGCAGAGGCTGGGGACGGAGGCTCGCCGCAGAGGAGGGCTGCCATTCGACACCAGGAGCAGATGCTGCAGAAGCCCAGCGCAGTGAAGGAGCCGGGGTCCCCTGCCAGGTCACAGCAGAGACTGGTGGCCTGAGCCAGGGCAGCAGGGGACCGCTGAGGTCTGGGAAGTCCTTACTGCGCAGAGCTCTACCCCTGGCTCCACAGGTTGATGGCTGCGGGGGGGGGGGGGGGAGGGAGGCAGGGCCCTCCCCCCCAGACCTGAACAGCGCCATCTCCACAGTCCTGTGCACCCCAGCTGGTCTAGGAATATATAGAGACACACAAGGGCAGCTAAAAATTCAGCTTTTGTACAAGCTTGTATTTTGGTTTGATTATTTTGATCCTTTATCTAAGGATGGATTTTTTTTTTTTAAATTTAGTCAGTCAGTCATGGGGCTTGAACTCTGAGCCTGGACACTGTCCCTCAGCAATTCAGCTCAAGGCTAGTGCTCTACGCTCGAGTCACAGTGCCACTTCCGGGTTCCTGGTGGTTAACTGGAGATGAGAGTCTCACAGACTTTCCTGCCCCAGCTGGCTTCAAACTGCAGTCCTCAGATCTCAGTCTCCTAAGTAGCTAGGATGACAGCTGGCACACAGCTTCACGATTTATTTTTATCCTCTGAATATCCAATATATGCTATTCACTTTTTAGTTTGACTTTTCTGTAGGTCATTTGCCACTCCCATTTACTTTTGTGTGTGTGTGTGTGTGTGTGTGTGTGTGTGTGTGTGTGTGTGTGTGTGTGTGTGTGTGTGTGTGTGTGTGTGTGTGTGCCAATCCTGGAGCTTGAACTCAAGGCCTGGCACTGGTCCCTTAGCATTTTGGGTTTTTTTAAGAGGGGGGGGGCGTTAATACTCAAGGCTAGTTAGTGTTCTACCATTTGAGCAGCTTTTCGGTAGTTAATTGGAGATAAAAGTCTCATAACTTTCCTGGGTAGGCTGGCTTTGAACTTCCATCCTCAGATCTCACCTCCTGAGTAACTAGCGTTACAGGCATGGGCCACCAGCTCCTGGCTTCCTCTCATTTCCTTTTTAGGTGTGCTTTTCCCTTCCTTTTCTCCAAAATCAGCACATCTGCCTTTTAGTGTTTTGTTCATTTTTATTAGTATCCACTGAGGGGGGGGGGGCTCACTGTGACGTCTCCACACACATGTGCACACTGTGCACCCCGCTCAGCCTCGCCTATGCTGTCTCCCTGTCCCTCTCCCCTTAAAGCAATTTCCAGCCGTTTCATTGCTCTGCTTTTATATTATGCAGATACACTACATGTATCGCATTTGTCCATTCACCTTCCTCTGCCCTCCCCCACCTGAGCTCAGAATTCCAATTTCTAGCATATCTTTGTCCTGTTCATGTAGCCTTTCCCTATCTACACCTTCCTTTTACCTACAAGTGAAACCGCTGCCCTCCTATTTCTTCCACCTTCCCAATCGCTCATTGTCTGCACTTCATAAGTAGATTATCTAGACATTTGTTTTGTGTGTGTTAGTTGTTTTGCATTCTGTTTAGTTTTTATGCATGTTTATTCTTCATTTCACTTCCCCTCTTCCCACCCCAATGCAATCATTGACTAGATCTTTTTACTGTAGATGAGAAATACTTCAAGAAAAAAAATAAATAAATTGTATTAAGAAGGAGGGTAGAAGCTGGGCGCCAGTGGCTCATGCCTATAATCCTAGCTACTCAGGAGGCTGAGATCTGAGAATTACAGTTCAAAGCCAGCCCAGGAAGGAAAGTCCATGAGACTTATCTCCAATACACCACTAGAAAACCGGAAGTGGCACTGTAGCTCAAGAGGTAGAGCGCTTACCTTGAGCTGAAGAGCGCAGGGATAGCCCTCAGGCCCAGAGTTCAAGCCCCAGAACCGACAAAAAAAAAAAAAAGAAAAGAAAAAAAAGAGGGTGGAAAATGCCTGTCTTAGAAGAAATTAGAAAAAGAACAGCAAAATATGTCAAAGACAGAAGAAAGACAGATGCTAAAAAGAAAAGCGCCATAAAATGAAGGCTGGACAGGGACACACAGTGCTGTTCCTGGTGGGAAATAAAAAGGTAAAAAACAAAACATGACAAAGGTTCTCATCGCCTGGAAGCGTTTGGTGCCACCAAGTTTTATGTGTCTTTTAAAGAGACAGATTTGATAGTCTGGTCGCTGGCGCAGCCACACATGACCCTGTCACAAGAAAAACAGCATGTAGACACAGCCTTCAGCTTCTGGAAAAGACTACTGCACCCCCTCCAGCCAGTTCTGCAGAGGAACAGACCAGGACAGGGGGGTGGGGCGCTGGACGTGGGCAGGGACAGCCCAGGGCTTGGAGCTGGGGTCATCTTGCTTGCTCACCCAGCAGGCTGAAGAAAGGTCACCAACCTCTGCTCGGGGCTGCCACCCGTACACGAGTGAGATACCACAGGCTTGGTGACCATCTAGAATGTTCCTGGGGTTTCCAGAATGCAGTCCAAAGTGCCACTTAGGAAATATGGTTCCATCCATCTGTTGACATGGGTCCTACTGTGAATAGTGAGAAGTCGAGGGAGGAGCTGGACACTCCTAGCTACACAGGAGGCTGAGACCTGACAGTCATGATTCAAAGCCAGCCCAGGCAGGAAAGTCCATGAGACTCTTAGCTCTATTTAACCCTGAAAAGCTGGAAATGGAGGGGCTGGGAAGGTGGCTCAGTGGTAGAGTGCTTGCCTCACATGCATGAGGCCCTGGGTTCGATTCCTCAGCACCACATAAACAGAAAAGGCCGGAAGTGGCGCTGTGGCTCAAGTGGTAGAGTGCTAGCCTTGAGCTGAAGAGCTGAGGGACAGCGCCCAGGCCAAGTTAAAACCTCAGTACCAGTGTAGAAAATAAAGAGAAGGAAGGGGAGGAGGAAGAGAAGGAGGAGGAGGAAGAGGAAGGGGGCGGGAGATGATGGTGGTAGCAGCAAGGAAAGGGCAAACAGTCCACACAGACAGGAAGCACACACACAGGGCTTTCTTGCTATGGGCCATTGTAGCCCAAAGCCCTTCCCTTGGAGTCCCCATAGTGCAGCAGCTGGCCAAGGGCCGGACAGGCCGGCCTGGCCTGGCCGTGTCACCATGCCTGTGTGCTGGCCCCAGCCGGGCCCCCTCCCGAGCAGGAAGAGGACAGCCGGTGCCGCTGTAGGGCGCAGGTTGGTAAACGGCAGGATGGGCGGTAGCAGCAGCTGCTCAGTTCTCCTCCACCGCCTGCATTGTAAGTCATAGGTCACAGGTCACAGGTCGGCCAGGGCCTGGGGTTTCGCTCCATTCCTCCAGAGACTCACCACCCCTTTCTGCCTGTGCCCCAGCTCATTCTGGTGCCTTCCATTTAAACCCAGGAGGTCGAACCTTCAGGCTTTCTCTTAGCTCCAGGCCTGTGGGGTGGCAGGGGACACCCCAATGAGTTCTTAGGGTGTCCAACTTCCCAGCCTCCAGCTTTTCACTGGTTGATTGGAGTTAAGAGTCTAATTTGTCTGCCTAAACTGTCTCCAAGCTTTGATGCTCAGATCTCAGCCTCCTGAGTAGCTAGGATGACAGGTGTGAGCCATTGGTATCCAGCTTGTGTTCTTGATCTTTTTATTTCCTGTTGTTTTTTCTTTTGGCACAGGGTTAATGTTCTTTTTTTGGAGGGGGAGGGGTGCGGTCATGGGGCCTGAACTCTGGGCCTGGGCGCTGTCCCTCAGCTCTTCAGCTCAAGGCTAGCGCTCTACCACTTGAGCCACAGTGCCACTTCCGGCTTTTTTCTTTTTGCTTATGTGGTGCTGAGGAATCGAACCCAGGGCCTCAGACATGCAAGGCAAGCACTCTACCACTGAGCCACCTTCCCAGCCCCAGGGTTAATGTTCTTGATCTTAAAACAACGTTCCTAGCCAGGCACCGGTGGCTCACAGCTGTAACCCTAGCTACTCAGGAGGCTGAGATCTGAAGATTGTAGTTCAAAGCCAGCCTGAGTAGAAAAGTCCCTGTGAGACTCACCTTCAATTAACCACTCAAAACCTGGAAATGGAACTGTGGCTCAAAGTGGGAGAGCTCTAGCCCTAAGCAAAAAAGAGCTCAGGGACAGTGCCCAGGCCCTGAGTTCAAGCTCCATGACTGACAAGCCCTCATGGAATGTTCTGGTCTCACCTGGCTACTAAGATCCAAGACACAGTGTTACCCCAAATGCACAGCTGAGCATCTGAGTCCCAAAAGCAGCCAGTGGCTCCCAAACAGAGGTGCACCCCCACCCCCACCCCCACCCCCGTGGGGGAAATCAGAGAAGCTGTTAGGAGCAGATGACTAATGACAGCTAATGTGGGCTGTGTGTTGGCCTCATTAGCACCAGCAATTTGAGTCCTGGATGGAATTACGTTAATTATCAGGAGCAGCTGGGGGGGGAGGGGGGGGCGGGGAGCCCATCCTCTGCCGGAAATGAATCCGGACCTCCTGTATTGTCAGAGACCTGGGGAAGCGAGAAGATTCTAATCAAGACTGGCGAGGAGGGCTGCACGGTAATTTCTACAATTATTTTTCTGCTATTTTATTTTCTCTGCTCAAGTGGACCGGGCCATTGTCTGCTTTTTTACTTTTTCTTCTGAAATCCATGCGTGGGAGGTAAAATTACTCGCATTAGAGTTTAGACGAGGCATTAAGCCCATTAAGGAAAGCAATGCAAAAAAGCTTTTATTCAGCTTGTCATGGGGCTGGCGGCAGGGGCCGACCTCCCTGCAGCCAGCTGGCGCCCCCCGAGCCCCCCACCCCCGGCTCCCCCAGACTGTAGCCAGGGGCCTCTGCTGGAACACTGGGTGCCACACACGCAGGACGCTGCCAGGTGACACAGCGGCATCCCCCAGCCCCGCTTGACCCTGGGTTCCAGTCCAGCCATCTTCGGGAGCCCAGCGCCCTTTGCAGGTGCTGTTTTGGGCCATTTCTGGTCCGTGGCCCAGGTCCCCGGCCCGGCGGCACTTGTGGCTTCCGCGTCAGATTCCTGCTACTGACCTCTTCCTTTCCTGTGGTGACCCCGCGGGCACGCACCGGGGTGCACCTTGCCTGTTCACATTCCTGCCCCGTGCTGGGCTCGGGGCTTCCTGGACCAGGCACCATGGGGTAACATAAAATCCCAATGTGCTTTGTTACTATCCCAGATCAGACTTTGCAATGAAAATGTTCGTCACCTGCCATCCCAGCCGACTGGGCGGCAAGGATGGAGACTGGCACCGTCTGTGGCAAGAACGTTTGTGAGGCCTCCTTCCAACCAGCCAGCAGCGTGCGGTGGCGTGCAGCTGCAATCCCAGCCACAAGGGGGAGGGGGGTAGATAGGTGGACTGTGATCCACAATCACAGCTTACCTTTGCACATTCGACGGGCAGAAACAAGAGTATTTTTATCTAAATAAAGTGTTCAGACGGCTCTAGACCTGCAGCCTGATCTCCACCCGCAGACACCCCCCACCCCAGACCCCTCACCCCAGACACCCCACCCCAGACACCCCACCCCAGACACCACACCCCAGACCCCTCAACCCAGACACCACACCCCAGACCCCCCAACCCAGACACCACACCCCAGATACCACACCCCAGACACCACACCCCAGACACCCCACCCCAGACACCCCACCCCAGACACCACACCCCAGACATCACACCCCCACCCCAGACACCCCAACCCCAGATACCCCAACCCAGATACCACACCCCAGACACCCCACCCCAGACACCCCAACCCAGACACCACACCCCAGACACCACACCCCAGACACCACACCCCAGGCCCCCCACCCCAGACACCACACCCCAGATACCACACCCCAGACACCACACCCCAGACACCCCACCCCAGACACCCCACCCCAGACACCACACCCCAGACCCCTCAACCCAGACACCACACCCCAGACCCCCCAACCCAGAAACCCCACCCCAGACACCCCACCCCAGACACCCCCACCCCAGACCCCTCAACCCAGACACCCCACCCCAGACATCACACCCCCACCCCAGACACCACACCCCAGATACCCCAACCCAGATACCACACCCCAGACACCCCACCCCAGACACCCCAACCCAGACACCACACCCCAGACACCACACCCCAGACACCACACCCCAGACACCACACCTCAGACACCACACCCCAGACACCCCCACCCCAGACACCACACCCCAGATACCACACCCCAGACACCACACCCCAGACACCCTACCCCAGACACCACACCCCAGACATCACACCCCCACCCCAGACACCCCAACCCCAGATACCCCAACCCAGATACCACACCCCAGACACCCCACCCCAGACACCTCAACCCAGACACCACACCCCAGACACCACACCCCAGGCCCCCCACCCCAGACACCACACCCCAGACACCACACCCCAGACACCCCACCCCAGACACCCCACCCCAGACACCCCACCCCAGACACCACACCCCAGACACCACACCCCAGGCCCCCCACCCCAGACACCACACCCCAGACACCACACCCCAGACACCACACCCCCACCCCAGACACCCCACCCCAGACACCACACCCCAGGCCCCCCACCCCAGACACCACACCCCCACCCCAGACACCCCACCCCAGACGCCCCTCCCCAGACACCCCAACCCAGACGCCCCTCCCCAGACACCCCAACCCAGACACCCCACCCCAGACACCCCAACCCAGACACCACACCCCAGACACCCCACCCCAGACACAGCTGAAACCCCCACCCCAGGCACCCCACCCCAGAGAGACCCACCCCAGGCAGATCCACAGACACCCCCAGGGCTCTGTGTTATCCGGGTCCCCTGACAGTCTCTTCTGCTCACTCCTGCTCCCCGTGGGTTCGCCCTCAGGCTCAGGCTGTGGGGTGAGAGGGCACCAGAGGATCTGGGGACAATCCTTGTGGAGCCAGCGAGTGGCCAGAATGGCCAAGTGCGACTCAGTAGCCACAGCGCTGCACAGCTGCGGACTGAGGGGGGAGGGGGTTGGAAGATCGGTGTCCATGAGGGGGACAGCTGGGGCAGGGGACAGCGGGAGCAGGGGACAGCGGGGGCAGGGGACAGCTGGGGCAGGGGACAGCTGGGGCAGGGGACAGCGGGAGCACAGGGAAGAAGAGAAAAGTCACAGGAAACAGGAGCAGGGAGAGTAACCTTGAGGCCAGTGGCTCACGCCTGTCATCCTAGCTACTCAGGAGGCTGAGATCTGAGGATCTCAGTTCAAAGCCAGCCCCGGCAGGAAAGTCCATGAGACTCCTGTGTCCAATTAAGCACCAAAAAAAAAGCCATTAGTGGAGCTGTGGCTCAAGTGGTGGAGTGCTAGCCTTGAACAGCACCCAGACCCTGAGTTCAAGTCTTGGTACTCTCATCAAGAAAGAAAGAAGAAGGAAGGAAGGAAGGAAGGGAGGGAAGGAAGGAGGGAAGGAGGGAGGGAGACAGAGAGAGACCTAGAGAGAGAGAGGCACAAGACAGCAGGAAAAGCTCCCTGGGTCTTTGAGGACTGCCTGCATCTCCTAACAGGACACCGCTCAGCGCAACGCCCGGGCTTGGTCCCCTGAAGCGTGGCTACTTTTGGCTGGCGTTTGGCACCGCAGCCGGGCGGCTCACTGGAGCCCAGGCCGGGGCTGTGCTTGGTCCTGGAGGCCGGATGGACTTGAACCCCCGCAGCCCTGGCCAAGCAGCCTCTCCCTCCCCACGGCCGCCTGCCTGAGACAAGGAGCCTCGGGCACGTTTTACCAGCCAGGTGCCCACGTGTTTGCTGGAAGCCCCGTGGGTCCCCTGCCAGGGCTCCTGAGGGGATACTGAGTCACAGAACATCTTGGAGGGATGAGCTCTGAAGATGCAGGCTGCCTCATCCCTGCAGGTGGGACCCGTGCCCAAGGAGGGGTCGTCTGCTCCACTGACCCCTCTGCCTGCTAGTGGGGGGAGGAACATGGCAGGATGCGGCTGCCCGGGTGCGGATGTCCTGCTGTGATCAGAATCCCGGGATCCTTCAGGGCCTGACCCGCCCCGCCGTGGGGGGGGGGGCAGGGGCATGGTCACGAGAGCCTCCCCAAGGGGGAGGGGACCCTTCCCTGAAGTGGTTTGGGGGCTTAAGGGCAAGGGTGCCCCGAACTCAGATGCCATAGCCTTGCAGGAGGGGGTGCAGGGCAGAGGCCAGGCACCTCCAAGATGCCTGGGGAGCGCGGCCAGCCCAACCCGCCAGGCCTCCAAGACCATCAGCAGCTCTGCCGCTGTAGGCTGGCACGGGTGCCCCTAGGCACCCCTGAGAACGCCAGCCCAGCAGGAGCCGAGGGGATGGGGAGAGACACGGAGGGAGAGAGGGAGGGACCACGGGGGGGGGGAGGGAAGGCAGAGGAAGTGAGGGAGGGAGAAACTAAGGCAGGCCCCAAAGGGAGGCTGGGAGAGGGGTCAGGAGACCCTCACAAGCACGGGGGGGGGGGGCCCTGGACCGGGAGATGTGGATTTAGGTCAATCAGAACAGAGCACAAGGCTGGGCAGAGCCCGGCCCTCCGCCTGATTTCAATAAATAAGTTTGACTGGCATCAGCCACTCGCTCATTCCCCCTCGGCTGCGTTCGCACACCGAGGGGAGCTGTGACGGAGGCTGGGTGGCCCCCCATTCCGCGGCATCCCCACTCTGGCCTCCAGCATAAAGCATTTGCCACCTTTGGTTTGGCCCCGGGCGGCTACCGCTGCAGCTCCGCCCCGCCCTCGGCCTCGCGGGTCAGGATGGAGCCCAGGGGTGGCCCTGCCCCGGGGCCACGCGTGCTGACCCGTGGCCCAGCCCTGCTGGGTACGGGGTGCACGAGCTCACCATCCATTGTGAACTGGCCTTGACTCTAAAAGGCCAGTCATCTAGAATGTTCTCAGCTGGATTTCTTGATTCCAGCAAATCATCCTGAAATGTGTTCTTAATAGACGTTCAAATGCAATGCAAATCGCGTTTGGGGAGGCCAAAGCGAAGCAGCCACCGTGCGGCTCCATTTGTCTTCCACGGTTTCCAATATTAAAGCTACGCATGGAGAGGCAAGTAAAGAAATAAAAATGTAAAAGGCGTGGGCAGAGGCTCTGCCCCCCCCCCAGCCACCAGGGTCTCCCTGGCCAGCCCGCCCCCCAGGCCCAGCCCAAACCACGACGCTCAGAGGAGGGAGCTCATGTCTGCGCAGTGGACAGGTGAAAGGGAAAAAGGAAACACGCGAGAAAACCTGCAAATCCAAGTTCCAGTGTCCACCCCGGCCACGCCGCGTGGAGGAGGGTGTTCGGCCGGGTTTAGGAAAAGCCGGCGCCGCGCCCGGCTCAGCGGCCCAGATCAGGGATCATTTCAGCAGCAATGAGGCTGCTGTGTGCTGCCGGGCGCGCTTCCTTGTTGAAAAGCAGACTGGGGCTGGAGGGGGGGTGTCTCCGGCTCTCCGAGTCCCTGCACCCCTCTTCACTGGGGGGCCGGGCTGGTGCAGAGCCCCCCGCCCAGGTGTGGCCCCAGGATGACTTCAGGGGTCCTGTGTGATCAGGGCGATGATCTGACCCCCACCCAGACAAAATCCACCAGCTCCTGGCAGCAGGGCATTATCCCTGGGGCCCCTGGGTGCTGGGAGGTTCACGGCACCCATGGGAGCCGGTGGAGGGTGGGGGACAGAGGAGGAAGAGGAGGAGGAGGGGCGGAGTGTGGGACAGAATGCACGCCCAACCAAGCCCTCCTTGGAAGCCCTACCCCACCACTACACTGGCCGGTGTGGGGGGTGAGGTCTTTCGGGGTGATTAGGGCGGCGGGGGGCCTGGCCTAATGAGACTTGTGCCCTGAAGAGAAGCAACACCCAACCCTGGCTACTCCAGAGGCTGAGATCTGAGGATCAAGGTTCAAAGCCAGCCCAGACAGGAAAGTCCCTGAGACTTTTATCTCCCATGAACCACCAAAAAGCTGGAAGTGGAGCTGCGGGTCAAGTGGTAGAGCACCAGCACTCAATAGGATGGGGTCCAGGTTCTCTGGCTTGCTGGGTGGGGACCTCCACTGGGCAGCAGCACCCTCCGCTCAGGGAGGCCTGAGGGGGTGGCAGGGCGGGGTGGGGGTCCCCCAGCTCCCTGCCAGTGCCCTGGCTCCAGCACCTTCTGTTGGGGAGAGGCTCCCTCCAACGCTCGCAGGGTGGGCGTGAGATGGTTTGGTTTGGTTTTAAGGAAGTTCATCTGTGCTGATCATTCGATTAGAAATCTTGCTGGGGATGGAGACTTTATTTTCCTTAAAGGGCAGAGATAACCTAATAACTCAAATCTGATTTGGCCAACAGAGACTGCGTTGCTCAGGGTCACTGTGCCGGCAGCGGGCTGGAGGGGGCCATGCGGGGATGGAGGCTGGGGTCCAGGTCCCACGGCGTCCTGTCCACTTGGAATGGGAAGTTGGCCGTCTCGTCTCCCAGTCCGGGCTGTGTGGAGTGGGGGGAAGGGGGGGAATAGTGGACACCAGCTCAGGTCAGAATGCCCAAGCCTGGCACACACATGCGCGCGCACACACACACACACACACACACACACACACACACACACTGGCCGAGAGTGCCTGCTCTTCTCCCCTCTCCAGCCAGAACTGGAGACTTAACACCAGTACCATGGACTTAACACCAGTACCCCATGTGCAGCCCCTGCTCAGAGCCAAGCACGGAGATGTTTAAGGTGCACCGAGTTGCCTTTTTGGTCTGCACCCCAGCCCTGGCTGTGGAGGAGGGGAGAGGGGAGGCCGCCGGGGGGCTTCAGAGGCAGCTAAGCCTCTCCTCCCTCTGGGCAGGGCAGGGCAGGTGAACCCCAGGGGCTGCCAGTACCTGCCGCGGCCCAGCGCTGCGCAGGGTGCAGACCAAAAAAGGCTACCTAGTGCCCCCAAACACCTCCAATTGCTCAGCCCTGCGCAGGTACTGGTACTAAGCCCCAGGTGCTGGCAGGAGCTCAGGTAACTTGCTCTTGGCTGCAGAGGGGAGGAAGGGCACTGAGGGGCTGCCCGGCCCGCACTCCGGCCCGAGCTGACATCCACTGAGCCCCACTGCACACAGCCCAAAGTCCTGAGGGGACACCCAGCCACCCCGACACACCAGCCAGCCCGGGGGGAGGACGCAGCACTGCACTGACGAAAGCAACAGCCCAGCACCCCGGCTCATGGCTGTAATCCCAGCTTCTCAGGAGGAAGCTGGGATCTGAGGATCAGGGTTCAAAGCCAGCCCCAGTGAGAAGGCCCATGAGAATCCGCAATTAGCCCTCCGAAGGCCCCGCATGGCAGAGTGCCAGCCTCGTGTGAAATAGCTCGGGGATGGGGCACAGGCCTCAGCCCAAGCCCCGGTACAGGCACAAAAGGGATGGGGGGAGGAGGGGGGGGAAGAGAGAGAGAGAGAGAGAGAGAGAGAGGATAAAGAGAGGGGGGAAGTAGGGGGGAGGATTGGGTGGTGGGGAGGTAGGGGGGAGGCTGGGAAGGGAGGTGAAGGGTAAACAAAGGAGGCTGCAATGCTTGGTAAGAAATGTACGCATTATCTTGCCCATGTAATTGTAACCCCTCTGTACAGTATGTTCACAAAAAAAAAAATAAAATTAAAGAAAAAGAAAAAGAAAAGAGGGAGGGAGGGAAGGGAAGGGAAAAGGAAGGAAGGAAGGAGGGAAGTGAGGGAAGGGCAGGGGCAGGAAGGGGGGGCCCAGCAGAGGACGGACCCCTTGCACACGGCTGCCCTGACACAGGCATTAGCTAAGGTGAAATGTAAACTGCAATCCATCTAAGCATGCGTCCATCCTGCAGGCCCAGAGTGCGCCGCTCGGGATCCTGTCACCACACGGTCAAGATGCCCTCTAGACGCCCTTGACAGGCGCTGGGGGCGGCAGTCTGATCATTCGGGCCTCTGCCTCCTCTGATGGCCTGGGAGCATGGGGTTCGGAAGCTAGCTTCCAAACTGAACAGCAGGATTCTTTTATATATATATTAGGGGGACTTTGTAAAGAATTGATTCTTTGAGGATAATTATTCCCTCTGGCTTTTTTTTCCCCCACATACGTAAAAAAATAAACTAGGTGCTGGTGGATGCATGCCTGTAATCTTAGCTACTCAGTGTTATTCAAACATAACATGAAACAGTCAAGCACGGTAGTGCATGCTTATAGTTCCAGCACTCAGAATCTGATGCAGGAAGATTATGTATTCCAACCTGGGCTGCACAGCACACCCATCTCTAAAATGAAATAAAAAATAGTTTTCCACTTGTGGCGGGCCTCTGTGACTGGAACCACATCTCTAGCCTGAGTTTTTGTTGCTTAATTGTTGGTGGAGTCTCATGGACGTCTCTGCTCAGACTGGCGGACCTCGAGCCTCCAGACCTCAGCCTCCTGAGTAGCTAGGATTACAGGCATGAGCCACCAGCACCCGGCTAAAAATAATAATGAAATACAAACCAAAAGTCAGCCCATAGAATTTAAAAACTGGCCGGGCACTGGTGGCTCACGCCTGTAATCCTAGCTACTCAGGAGGCTGAGATCTGAGGATCGCGGTTCAAAGCCAGCTCGGGCAGGAGAGACCATGAGACTCCTATCTCCAATAAACCACCAGAAAACCGGAAGTGGCGCTGTAGCTCAAGTGGTAGAGTGCTTGCCTTGAGCTGAAGAGCTGAGGGACAGCGCCCAGGCCCAGAGTTCAAGCCCCACAGCCGACCATTAAACTGGATTACAAGTAATGGTATACAGAGACAGGGACAGACAGGGTTAAACTATCCTAACTTCCTTCCTTTCTTCCACCCTCCCTCTCTGGCCCACCCTCCTCTCCAGGAGAATGGAATCCTGGGTCTTGCAGGTGCTGAGCAGGTGCTGTACCACTGGCGGGCCTGGCCCCAGGCGCTGGGGTTACAGGTGTGTCACCCAGGAAATGCGGTGACAGGCAACTCCTTCCTTTGAGGTCCTGCATGCAGTGGGGGAAGGGGTTGCCCTGCGGCCGCCGCCTCCCCTCCCCCATGGGCTTGGCTCAGCACCAGCAGCTCCCTGGGCTGGGCAGCCCCTCTCCCCACATGCCTCCACATCTCTTCCCAAAGCCGCTGTCAGCTCAACAGTGACAGAGGCCACCTCAGGCAGCCCGGCCCTCAGTACCCTACAGCCACAGCACCCCCCAGCCCAAAGCACCCCCAGCCCTCACCACCCCATCACAGTGCACAGTACCCCCAGCCCTCAGTACCCCCCACAGTACACAGTACCCCAACCCTCAATACCCAACAGTGCAAGTACCCCATCCCTCAGTACCCCACCACAGCACACAGTACCCCAACCCTCAATACCCAACAGTGCAAGTACCCCATCCCTCAGTACCCCACCACAGCATACAGTACCCCCAGCCCTCAGCACCCCCCACACAGGGCCCAGTACCCCCAGCCCTCAGTACCCCATCACAGTGCACAGTACCTCCAGCCCTCAGTACTCCACCACAGTGCACAGTACCTCCAGCCCCAGCACCCCCCACACAAGGCCCAGTATCCCCAGCCCTCAGTACCCCCCACAATGCACAATACCCCCAGCCCTCTGAACCCCCAGCCTCAGTACCCCACAGCCACTTCTGATTTGATTTCTCTGCCTCTCTCAGGCACTCTAACTTGAAGAACTTTTCCATCTTGATGTTTCACTCCTGGTGTGCCTGTGTTCGTGGCTGTGTGTCATGTCTGGGGAAAGGGCGCATTTGGAGAAGGACTCTCTTCTTGTAACGAGGCAGTGGACAAGGCCAGCTCCTAAAGTAGGGAGTGAGGAAGCAAAATGAGCAGTCGTCTCGCCCCCCCCCATCCATGCCACCACTGTGGAGGGCCGGCCAAAGGCATGCAGTGGATCTTGGTGGCTGTGGTGGCCACTGTGGACGGACGAGGCCAGCCTCGCCCTGGGCCGCTCTGAGGGACGGCCCTTTGGTGGCTGTCCCCTCCGGCCCAGGTGTGCCCCCTGCCCAGCCCTGCCGCTCCCTTCCCACTGCCCACAGCAGAGCCAAGGCCCTGCCTCCCTGAAGCCTGGCCAAGGCCACGTGGGGCTGAGGTGGGCCCCAGAAGAAACTGGCTCTGCCTCTGCGTCCGCTGACCCCCCCCCAGCCTGGGCCTCCCCTCTCTCCCTCCTCCCCCTCCTCCTTGCACTGGTTGCTCCCTGGCCTCGGACCCCCCCCTTGCAGGCGGGGGCAGGCAGCCCTCCATGGACCCCGCTTTCCACATCTGAAGCCTGGGTGAGGGGAGAGTCGGCTGGGTGACCCCTGTGGGGTGCCAACAGGGGAGGGGGTGCTCATCGGCCCTGGGGAACATCACCCCTGGTGGGAAGGGGCTCAGGAGGGGCTGAGGCCACAGGCCCCGCCCGGCCGGCCACTGTGTGACTGAATCCCCAGATGAAAGGCCTTTATCTGGGAGGTGCCTGGCTGTTGGGGCTCAGCGACATGAAAGCCGCTGGGGGCGGGGGGGGGGGGGTCTGGCGGGGCGGGCCTTTCATCTTCCCCAAAGCTGCTCATTATGGCTGCCTGGCCTCGGGCGGCCTGGCTGGGAGGAGCAGCCCAGGGCCTCTGCACCGCCACGTGCCAGCTTCGCATGCCAGCCTCAGACGCTGCGGCCGCCCTCCCTCTCGGAGGGTCTGGGCAGCCTGCGCGATGCCTCCTCCTGCGCCTGCGGCCTCGGCCGCCCCGGCCGGGAAGATGGAGGCAAGGACAGGCGCCAGCGCCCGCAGCCTGACCGCAGCCCAGGCCGGCCAGCGAGGGCCTCGGGGCCCACCACACGATTAAAAGGCAGGAGCCGTGTTCAGAGCAGACGGCGCCCGCCCGGCTGCTGGAGAGTAAAAGGGCAGCGGAGGCAGGAAGCCGCGGAAGACCCTCCGGAGACGGCGTCCCGGGAGGGCGGCGCCCCAGACGAGCTCCTCCCACTTCCCCAGGACTTTGTGCTGATTGGTTGGTGCCTCGCGCCTGCGTCCCCTGGATCTTTTCATTGGTTAAATAGACACCCAGGGCACTCTGGGACGAAGCATTTGGGCAGGAAGCAAGGCACCATGGGAACAAGAAGTGCCACCGTGAGCAGTGCATTTCCTGTCACGTGCTATGCCCACCATGTTCCCTGTCTACCTAACCGTTCTCCTTGCTTCCCCTCACTCCTTTAGGCTGGGATAAACGCCCGGATTATCCAAGAGTCCTCTGACCTTGAATCTTCTAGAAACATCCTCGTGTGGCTTGGCTAGGACTGCCTGACGCCACCCAGGCCTGGCACCGCCCTGGCTCCGCCGGGCTGGCTGGGCCGGGGCCGCGGGGCTCCCCGGGTGGGTGTCGGGGTACGGCCTCCCCTGCCTGGCCCCCGCGGGCCTGGGAGCGAGGGAAGTCTGTGCCATTTGGAAGCGCACGGTGTGGAGAAAGCCGTTTCCAGACCCAGCGCCCTGGAGACGGCCGGTGCAGGGGTGGAGGGAGAGAGGTGAGGGCCAGACCGAGAGCCCGAAATACCACAACGAAGCACCTGGGAGGACAGTGGGGGTCCACGATGGCGTTAAGGTCAGCTAGGTCCCAGGAAGCTCGCGCGGCAGCCCAGCGTGGAGCTGAGCCGCTGCTCATGGAGAAACCGGCCAGGTCTGTTTCTCCACCTGCTGGGTCCAGGACGAGGCGGTGGCTGTTCTGACTAAGTGATGGTGTACCTCTTAAGAGGCTGTGCGCATTGACCGCCATCCTGTGAGGAAGCCAAAGCAGGTGTGACCAGGAGAATGAACGACACCGGCCTCCACCCAGCAGAGCCCAGCCTCCATCCAGCCCTGACCTACCAGCAGCAGGAGTGACAAGTTAAAGTGAATCCATCAGCCCAGGTGACACTGTGTGGGACAGACCCGATCTGTCCCTGCCAGGATGGCAACACCATGGCAACTGAACATAACTTTTCCAGACCACTAAACTTTGGGGCAAGCTGTTCCATGAAACACTGCACACCAGTGGGATTCTGGGAAGGGAAACATCACCGAGTTCAGTCGTGGAGACTGAGCAGGCCAGGGCAGTGGCCAGGGGAAGCCTGGGGCAGGTCATCTCCTGTCAGAACCACAACGCCCTCCTCCCCACCCCCATGCCCACTGACAACAGTGTGGTTTCTATGGTGACGAATCAGGTTTAGGGACAGGCAGCTGTTGGGTAGGGGGCAGCTGCCATCTGGGTAGCTTGTAGGACAGCTGTGCTCCCCGGAAAAAGCTGGCCCTGGCGACGGTAATTGGCCATGTCCTTCCTTTGAGAAGTTCGCCTGACCCTTCAAATAGGATAACAGGTTTGAGAATTTAATTTTTCCCCTGGGTCATGTGAAGCCTTCTGTTGACCAGGAATCACAGGGGCCCTGACAACCTGATTTCCTCTTAATGAGTACTTATGTCCATTTCTACCAGATCTATGTCTTAAAAAAATTACAGATTACAACAGGTCCTTTTACTTCCCATGGCTGAACACTTGGCTCTGAGGGCCCAGCTCCTACCTTCCCCCTGCCCCTCAAAACATGTGTAATGTGGATTCCAGATAATCCACAAAGGGGTGTGTGTGGGGGGGTATTCTGGGGCTTGAACTCAGGGCCTGGGTGCTGTTTTCCTGGGCTTTCTAACTCAAAGCTAATGCTCTACCACTTGAGTCACAGCTCCACTTCCAGCTTTTTCTGCTTATGTGCTGCTGAGGAATTAAACCCAGGGCCTCATGCATGCAAGGCAAGCACTCTACCATTGAGCCACCTTCTCAGCCCCAGAACTTAGCCTCTTAAGTAGCTAAGATTACAGGCGCGAGCCACAAGTGCCAAGCCAGAAAGTTTTTTGAACTCTGTGCCTGGGCGCTGTCCCACAGCTCTTCAGCTCAAGGTGAGCGCTCTACCGCTTGAGCCACAGCACCATTTCTGGTTTTCTGGTGGTTCATTTGAGATGAGTCTCACAGACTTTCTCACCTAGGCTGCTTCGAACCCTGATCCTCAGATCTCAGCCTCCTGAGCAGCTAGGATGACAGGCATGAGCCATGCGGTGCCCAGGGTACAAAATATTCTTTAGTATGATAGAGTCTGCATATTGCATGGAATATCTACTGGAAATTACTTGTCTGAAATTAACTGCATGTTGTATGTTCATATTTGTCTAATGACACCTGGGGCGTCATTTGGGGTGATGGAACATGCTGCATAGCAGTGGGGGGCTCAGAGGAAAGGAGGGGCTGAGGTGAGGGAGATGAGGGCTCAGTGGGAGTCTGGACTTGGCCAGACTGCAGTGAAAGCAGCCTTCCAAGGGGAGGAGGCAGACAGCGGCGTGTGAGAACCGGCTGCCCGGACTTCTTGGTTTTTACTCGTTCCTTAAGAAAATGGGGTGGGGGCTGGGAAGGTGGCTCAGTGGTAGAGCGCTTGCCTTGCATGTTCAAGGCCCTGGGTTCGATTCCTCAGCACCACATAAGCAAAAAGAAAAAAGCCGGAAGTGGCGCTGTGGCTCAAGTGGTAGAGCGCTAGCCTTGAGCTGAAGAGCTGAGGGACAGCGCCCAGGCCCAGAGTTCAGGCCCCACGACCGGACCCCCCCCCCAAAAAAAGAAAGAAAATGGGGTGGCTGGAACTACGTGGCAAGAACGTTCTAGACAGCAAATAGCCAGCACAAAACCACCAAGGTGCATTTGCCTCCAGGAAACAGCTGGGGGAAGGGAGTGAGGAAGAGTTCATCGGGAAGCGGCCTCAGCAGTTCCCAGTAGGTGACAGAGCCCCAACAGCCATGAGTCACCTCTGCTCACCACGTCCCAGCTGGGGAAGAGGCCTGGGAGCTGTCCTGGGAGCTGTCCCCCTCCGAGGGCTCGCTGGGACTCAAGGGAGCAGGCGGAGAAAGCTCCCAGAGGAGGTGTGGAGAAAAGCAGACACTTCCCACCAGGCATGATGGAATGGGGGCGGGGGAGCGCTGGTTATACAGGCTTGTGAGCCCAGCACCCAGGAAGGAGAGGGGGGGTCTGACCCCTCCTGGGGGGATTCGTCCAGTCCTGGCGCTGACCCTCCTCCTGGGGGTGGATTCGTCCAGTCCTGGCGCTGACCCTCCTCCTGGGGGGATTCGCTTCGTGCTGGCACTGACCCCTCCTAGGCCGCTTGCCCGTCCGGCTCCTGCGTGGCCAGGGGAGCTGCCCGGACCTGACTCAGGGTGGGCCGGAGGCAGGGCACCGCGGGACCTGGCCCTGTGATCGGCCCCCAGACCCAGGGGACCGACCAGGCTCTCCGGAGACGCCCGCCCCAGCCAGTCACAGATGGAGCCCTCCACTGCCCGGAAGAGCCAAGCGTCTGGGGCGGGGTTTGGGCGAAAGGGCAGGGTTGCGACCAATCAAGAGTGTGGCTGGGCTCTTCAAGAGGTGGGACTTGTGGGATGGGGTGGGGCTTGGGCGAAGGGGCGGGGTTGTAGTCAACCAAGGGGTGTGGCTCTACAAGAGGTGGGACTTGCGGGTGGGTGGGGCTTTGTTGCGGGGCGGGGCTCAGTGGGTTAGGGGCGTGGCTTGTGGGTGAGGCAGGGTTGCGCAAGGGCCTGGAGCACTCCCACAGAAAGACACAATTCTACTCGCGCACCCTCGCGCCAGCCAGGTCCTTTGCAAACCTCTGGTTGCTTCTTTACATTGGCAGATGATTATTCATTATAAAGTAAATATGGTTAGATAAATGACATAATAAAGCCCCTAAAGGTCAGTCTGAACAGATTTGGTAAGGTCTTAGAAGGTCTTTTTTGTTGGCACATCTCGGGATTTGTGACAGGCTTCAGCTTAAGCACTAGCTATGTGATTGCCCAAACTTTAGTTTTCTTAATGATCTTTAAGTAGTTGTTTCCCGTCAGCGTGTTCGTTGGTGAGTACAATGAGTAGTTTCGGGGGCTCTCTTCCATGACCACCGTGTTGGCCGGTGGGTGGGATGTGGTCAGCAGACAACCATGGGTCCAGGGCTCTGACTTTTTCCATTCACCTAAAGGGCACAGTTTGTACCAACCAGGCAGTTCCTGGCTCTGAGCCCACGCGGCACCAGCGAGTGCACAACCACCCTGCTCTCTTCCCGGCCCCTCGCCTTGTCAGCCCATCACCAGTACTGGCGTTGGTGTAGCCTTCCATTGAGACAGCCTGTCAGAGGGTCACCCTAGAATATTATGTGAGAACTGGGCTCGTAGGGGAGCTGCACTGGGGGTGGCCGGGGGCCTAGGTGGCTTCCAAATGGGCTGGTGGTGTCGTGACAGTCAGGTGTTATTTGTATAGCTGTTGCCGCTCTGGGCTTCCACGAGACAGGAATCACCATGAGGGCAGAGCCCCCGCGGCCAGGGCAGGGCAGGCAGGGAATGTGCTTCTGTGTGGGGCACCCTCTGGGTGTCCTGGGCCCCAGCTCTTTGGGGTTGCGTTTTCTCTGTGATGAGCGAGCGTGAGGAGAGGACGGGCGGACGGGCCGGTCACAGGCAGGAGAAAATGAGGCTCTCAGCTTCGTGTCCATTACGCTAATGGTGACCCACTTTGTCTGCCTCACACTGCGCTGCCTTGAAGATGACAAGCTGACAATGACTCCCTTTGGGTCACCGCTGAGCGAGGAGCCCATTAGAACATGGGGTGTGGGCTCCAGCACGGCTTGTACCGGGAAACTGTCTGTCATCCTAAATGTCCTCATTTGTCTGGATAAACCTGGATGTGGGAACAGGAAAGCCCAGCAGGCCCTGGCCCAGCCCAGCCCAGTCCCCCCCTTACTGGTCCCTGGGCCATGGGTGGTGTCACATTCCAGGATCTGAACAGAATCCCCTCCACCTGTGTAAAACGGGGAGCAGTGACGGGGACCCTGCTGGAGGAAGGGGGGCAGTGGCATAGTTGTGGAGTCTCGGTATTTTGGGTGCCTTTCTTCCTTCTTCCTCCCTCCCTTCCTTCCTCCCTTTCTCTCTTTCTTTCCTTCTCTCTCTCTCCCTCCCTCTCTCTCTTTTCCTTTTCTGTTGTACTAGTACTAGGCTTGGTATTGTCTCTCACTGCTGGCACTCTGCCACTTAGATTATACCAGTCTTATGGACTTTCCTACCTGTATTGACTTGAACCATCATCTTCAGATCTCAGCCTCTTGAGTAGCTAGGGCCACTCATGCCCAGCTCTATTTTGAGATGGCTACTCACTACTTGAAGCAGCTCCTGAAATCCTAGGCACAAGCACTTCTCCTGTCTGTCTTCCAAGCAGCTGAGACTACAGTGCCTGCCACTGTGATGGCTTTGGCTTTGTTGTTGTTTTCTTTTTTTTTTTTTTTTTTTGTCAGTTGTGGGGCTTGAACTCTGGGCCTGGGCGCTGTCCCTCAGCTCTTCAGCTCAAGGCGAGCGCTCTACCACTTGAGCTACAGCGCCACTTCCGGTTTTCTGGTGGTTTATTGGAGATAGGAGTCTCATGGTCTCTTCTGCCCGGGCTGGCTTTGAACCGCGATCCTCAGATCTCAGCCTCCTGAGTAGCTAGGATTACAGGCGTGAGCCACCAGCGCCCGGCTTTTGTTGTTGTTTTCATGCTCTTATTCTTCATCCTTTCTAAACCCTACGCCTCAGGATTCACCCTTACTGCCCAACACCGCTGCTCCTGAACCTGGGACAAGGCACAACTCAGATCCCCAGGAGCGAATTCCCTGGTCTCAGGTGAAGCAGGTGTTCATCTGGTTTGTCTGCAGTGACACCTTCTTTCCTGTCCAAGACCAAAACCTGGGGCCTCCAGTCCCAGTTCAAAGACAAAGTGTGTTTGTCACAAGGACACTCCCACCCGATAAACCACCTAAAGTTTCTTTCTTTTTTTTTTTTTTTGTAGGTCGTGGGGCTTGAACTCTGGGCTTGGGCGCTGTCCCTCAGCTCTTCAGCTCAAGGCGAGCGCTCTACCACTTGAGCTACAGCGCCACTTCCGGTTTTCTGGTGGTTTTATTGGAGATAGGAGTCTCACAGTCTTTCCTGCCCTGGCTGGCTTTGAACCATGATCTTCAGATCTCAGCCTCCTGAGTAGCTAGGATTACAGGCGTGAGCCACCAGCGCCGGCCCTAAAGTTTCTTTTGAAGCAAAAAAGAAGACAGAAAGAGTAGCTGAAAGATACAAGTCTTACTTTCTTTCCTTTGTCCTTCAGTCCTGAGGATCTGAACTCAGTCTCTGGCTTTCTAGGCTGGTGACCTACGGCTGAGCCATGCCTCCAGCCCTGCTTGTTTCACGGGTTCCTTTTGGGACAGGGGTTCCCATCTTCTGGGCTTGCGCCTGGGCCACCCTCTGCCTACTTTCAGGTATGGAATGTCGCTGGGACCATGGGTGTGCGCCACGGCATCCAGCTGCCCTCCACGGAGACGGGTCCGGCGGGCTTCTCCCGTCCCCAAGCCTGTGCCGCCATCCAGCGACCTCAGCCCCGGGTGACATCTGCGCCCCCCCAGCCCCTCCCCCGTGGCCCACAGGCTGCGCTGCGCTCACCCCGCTAAGCAGCTGGGACTGCAGGGGACCCGGGTGCCCAGCTTTGGTCTGGTTTGGTTTTTCCGTTTCTGAGAGAGGATGTCTTAGAGGCTCGCGGCCTCGCGTCTTCGTGCTCCTCCCAAAGTCTGCTTTGTGCTTTCTTTAAAAACAAAACAACAAAAGTTCGTCCCAACTTTAGATTTAACATTTCTTTCTTCAAACCAACTAAGCACCTCCTGGAGGAGGGGGATGGCGAACAGAGAGAGCAGCGAGGCTGGAGGGCCCCCCCCCCCGACGGCTCATCTCCAACAGGGCTGTCCCAGCTGTGATCTCCGCCGGGCACGGGTGAGGCCCCGCCGGGAGGATGTGGGGGGCTGAGCTCCCCCTCACCCCAGTCCGCCTCCGGCCTTCCCATGCAGGCGGCTGAAGCCCGGGCCGCGGCGGAGCGCGCCATTCCCCTCGGGACAGACGCAGTGCCCGGCCCCTCTCCAAACTCCCGACGTGCCTCCCCACGGGGCCTGGAGTCCTTCCTCACCGTGCGTGTGCGTGCGTGCGTGCATGTGTGTGCACAGTGCATGCGTGTGCGTGTGCGTATGTGTGTATAGGTGTGTGAGCGTATATATGTATGTGCGCACGTGCGCGTGCCCCAACTCCCCAGCGCGAGGGGCCGGTGCATCCCCACCGGTGACCGGGTCCTGTGACCCGGGGCCCCGGCCGGGGAGGGCGGGGGGGGGGGCGCCGCCCGCGGCAGTTCCGGGCCAGGCGCCTTCCCCTGGGCGGCACAGGGCGCTCTGGCCGCGGAGGGGCGCTTGTGGGGGGCCGGGTCCCCCCCCCGCCGTCCTCGGGGGCTCGGTCTCCCCTCATCCTCCGGGGGCCTGGGTCTCCCTCCCCCCCCCCCCCCCGCCATCCTCGGGGACCGCGGGGACCCACGCCGGGCCAGGCTCTGCCCGGCTGGACGGCTGCGTCCCGGCACTGGCGGCGTCCGGGCCCCGCGGGCCGAGGCGGCGGCGGAGGCGGGGGCGTGGGCGGTGACGGTGACGGTGACGCGGACTCCGCACCGATAAATAACGGCGGCGGTGGCTTGGGCCGCGGACGCTCGGGACCCGCACCTCGCCCGCCGGCCATGTGCTGAGCGCCGCCCGCCCGCCCAGCCACCGACGCCCGCTCCGCCACCGCACCCGGCCCCGCCGCGCTCCGCCCCGCGCCGCTCACGGTACCCGCGCCCCGGCCCCACCGCCGCGCCCCGCATCATCCCGCGCCCCGCATCACCCCGCGCCCCGCGTCGCCCCGCGCCCCGGCCCCACCGCTGCGCCCCGCATCATCCCGCGCCCCGCATCACCCCGCGCCCCGCGTCGCCCCGCGCCCCGGCCCCACCGCTGCGCCCCGCATCATCCCGCGCCCCGGCCTCACCGCCGCGCCCCGCATCATCCCGCGCCCCGCGTCGCCCCGCGCCCCGGCCCCACCGCCCCGCCCCGCATCACTCCGCGCCCCGGCCCCACCGCCCCGCCCCGCATCACCCCGCGCCCCGGCCCCACCGCCGCGCCCCGGCCCCACCGCCACGCCCCGCATCACCCCGCGCCCCGCGTCGCCCCGCGCCCCACCCCGCCCCGCGTCACCCCGCGCCCCGCGTCACCCCGCGTCCTGTGCCCCACCCCGCCCCGCGTCACCCCGCGCCCCGTGCCCCGCAGATGGCCCGGGTCCGCGCGCTCCTGCTTGCCGCGCTCCTGCTCGCCGCCGCCCTGTCGACCACTACGGGGCTCGGGACAGCGGTGAGTGCGGGGCGCGCGGAACGCACGGACGGCTACGGACAGCCGCACCTCGGGACAAGGCGGCGGGAGAAAGGGTCCCCAGGCCGCTGGAGCGCACGGCGGGTCCGGGAGGGACGGGGGCCGACGGCAGGACGGGGCGGGGAGCGCGCGGGGCCGAAGGGCCCGGGGCTGGCGGGCTGGGCCCCACCGAGGGGAGCGCGCTGCGCCGTCCGCCTCGGCGCCCCGCCGCCCCGCCGACCCCTTCCTTGTTCCCCGCCCAGGCCAAGGAGAAGCGGGGCTGGACCCTCAACAGCGCCGGCTACCTCCTGGGCCCCCGTGAGTGCCGCGGCCCCTCGCCCCCCTCTTCCTCAGCTTCCCAGGGCCCGGGGCCTCTCCGTCTCCTGCCCACCAGGATGTCCGCACGCCGCGCTGCACATTTGACCCAAGCACCTGTTCCAGAAGCTTCCCCGCCTCTTAGTGGGGTCCCTCCAGGCTTTGCTTCAGCCTCCCCCGCCCAACACCGGGGCCACGCTGCTCCCGAGCCCCCGAGCGCCCCGGAGCCCATGCGGTGACCCGAGACCAGACCGGGCCCCTCCCGAGCCCCGGGCCGGGCCGAGCCGGGCTCTGCGCTCCCCCAGGGTCCCCGCTTCATTAGGTGGAGCAGGACCTAGGCGTGGAGGGAACCAGAGCAGAGGGCAGAGGGCAGAGGGCAGAGGGCAGAGGGCGGGGCCGCGGTCCGTGTCCCCCTCCCGCTGCCCTGGCCTGGGCAGTGGTGTTTGATGGTAACTGTCCCGAAGTAGCCGGCTCTCCACGGTGGACGGGCGCATTCATGTCTGGACGGCCGCCCCCTAAAATTGCCCCTGCCTCCAGGCGCCCAGCGCGCAGCCTCCCTCCTCCTCACCCCCCAGCAGAGGGGTCGCGGCAGCCCGGGCTCTGCTGCTCGGTGGTGTGGAGGTGACCCAGAGCGGCAGCGGGGCCCTGCTGTCCTGCTGTCCTGCTGCCCTTGCAGGTGGCCTGAGGTCCACACACTGTCCCCAGGCCCCACAGAAAGGAAGAGCGCCCCCAGTCCTGACCCGGTGAGGTTGTGGTGTCCGGGCCTTGCCCTCTGCCCCGCACCCCCATCCCCATTGCTGTTCTCTGGGGCGCAGCCTGGCTCTTTGTGTTCCGTTGTTTTGTGACCTCCACTTGGCTTTCCCTTTCAAGGCCCCCCAGGGGTGTCCGTCCCTGTTTGCACACAGCCCCCTCCCCTCCCCTCCCTCCTTCCCTCCCTCTTCCTCTGACTCCAGTCCACCTGTTCTTTGGGGGGAAAAAAAGTCCAGTTCCATCGCAGTTCACAGTTTTTGAGCGCCCACTTGTTTTCGGGGTTGCGGGTCCCCACCCTGTGGTGGTTCTGGGTGGTCCGGCCCGCGGGCTCGGCCGGGGTCTCCACAGGGGCAGAGCCAGTGGCAGCAGCCGGACTCCGCCCTCTCCGCAGATGCCGTGGACAGCCACCAGTCGTTCAGTGACAAGCAGGGCCTCACCGGCAAGAGGGAGCTGCAGGCGGAGGCCGGGGCGGCGGCCAAGCCCGGTGAGGCCCAAGCTGGAAGCAGCGAGCCCGGGGGGCGAGGGCCAGGGAGCGACCACGGCGGCCTCGCAGCGCTGCCGGCCGGCTCCTCCCCTCCTCCGCAGGCTGTGACAGGCGATCTCTCTGTCCCCCAGGGAGCTACGACCCTGCTCTGCCTGAGAACAATATCGTGCGCACCCTGGTCGAATTTCTGACTTTCTTGCATCTCAAAGGTTCGTGGAAGGCTCTGGCCTGGGGGGTGCTGGGGCGGAGGGGACCCACGGCAGAGCGTGGGGGCACCCAGCGTCGCTGCAGAATGGGGGCGGGGGGGGGGGAAATGAGATTTTATTTTTTAATGAAAGGGTTGCAGAAGACCCTCGGGGAAGGGGCAGACTCCTGCCGCCGCCCTGCATGCTGGGCCATACCTTCCCAGGGGAGGGAGCTCTGGGACACAGCTTTCTCCTGGCCCACATTTGGGCCTGGTGACCCAATGCCCAGCCCAGTTCTTTGGTGGCCGTGTGGAACCGAGTTCTCCACCTGGCCACCCACGAGCCGGATCTCAGCGCACAGGGCTTTTCCAGAAGCTTCGGGCAGCCTTTGAGCCCCAGTGAGCGGGCTCTGGTCCTGGACGGTCTTTGACCCCCGCAGTCAGCACCTGTGGTGGAGGGATCCCCAAGACGGGGCAGCAGCCAGCACTTGGAGGCCGGGCCCGGCCCGGGACACCGGCTGGCATGGAATTGCCACTTTGTCCCTCCAGCAGGCATTGGCTGCCAATGTGTGCCGGTCAGTTTTCTGGTGGTTTGGCAAAGCCCTGCTGGCTCTTGGCATCTCTCTCTGGGGTGGCTCTCATCAGCGGCCAGCTGGCACCACAGCTCCTCCTGACTTGGCTGAAGGACTTGGGTGCATGTAGGGGAGGGGCTTAGGGACCCTGATGCTACAGGGTGACCCAGTTTCCTGGGGGGGCACAGCGTGGGGGGGCCCAGCGCGGGGGGGGGGGGGCCCAGCGTGGGGGGGGCCAGCGCGGGCGGGGGGCCCAGCGCGGGGGGAGTGCAGCGTTCCTGCAGCGGCAGGCCTGCTCCGTTTGTCATCGTGTGAGCTGGAAGTCTTTCTGCCAGGAGACACAGTCATTGCTCAAGCAGGTGCTTCGTCAAAGCGCCACTGAGGACTGAGGCTCGGCTGTGTCAAGCTCTTGAAGTGCAGGATTGAGTCATTCAAACTGGGGGTGGAGGGTGCTGAGCTAAGTTAGGACAGAAGCCTGGGCTTTGGAGAAGAGCTCCCCTGGATTCCAGCGGGGGGTGCGGGGTGCGGGGTGCTGGGTGCAGGGTGCGGGGTGCGGGGTGCGGGGTGCGGGGTGGGTGGCATGTAGCTCTCTGGAACTTGCCACCTATGTGCACTCCTTTGCTCTCCAGAAGCCGGGGCCCTCGACAGCCTGCCTGGCCTGCCCTGGGCCGCGTCCTTAGAAGACCCAGAAGACCCAGAATAGCCCCAAGACGTGGCTGCCACCCTGGCCACGCCCACCTGTGTGACCTTCAGAGCCACACTTGAAGATGACACCCGCCCGTCCGTCCGTCTGGCAGTCCCTCTTCTCTGCTTTGTTTTTGGTTTGGGTTTTGAGTGATAAATAAAACAGCAGCTATTTGAGTGGTCTGGCTCTTGCAGCAGCAGCAGCAGCAGCAGCACAATGTGTTTAAGAGACACATCTTGTTGAGGGTTATAAATCATTTTCTGTGATTATGTTTATTTTTTGTTGGTTGTGGGGCTTGAACTCAGGGCCTGGGCGCTGTCCCTGAGTTTCTTTTGCTCGGGGCTGGCGCTCTACCACTCGAGCCACAGCGCCACTGCGGCTTCTTCTGCACAGTTGGTTGGAGGTGGGACTGTCGGGTCTGTCTTGTCCTTGCTGGCTTCCAGCAGGGTCCCTGCAGGTCAGCCCAGCTCACGATGCGCCATCTTCCTAACAGAAGACTAGTGTGTGGCCGCCACGAACAAAGCACACAGGCGAACGGTGCCTGCCTGGAGGTGCAGGCGCCCTGGGTGTGGGGGACAGAGGAGAGGGTGAGCCAGCGGGGCTTGAGAAGAGGCCAAGCAGGGCCATGCGGTGCGCAGGGGTGAGGGGAGGCCTGTGCTGGGGAGTGGAGACAGTCCACAGACGGGCCAGTGCTGAGGAAAGCCTAACAGCTCCACTAAGTTAGCGAGGCCTGGCCCGCTTGCCTGGGGAGCAGTGCCCGGCCTTTTCTCCGTTGTCCTCCGGGCAGAGGACTGGCTGCGTCTGCAGGCAACACTTCCTAGAGCAGAGTGGGGAAGACGCCAGGCCAGGTGACCCAGCGCAGCACCCCCCCCCCAGTCCCGGGGACAGAGCAGCCCACGCGCACAGTAGATCCCGATCCTGCCCAGCCGTTGCCTCTGCATAGTGAGGCTTGCGGGCTCCAGACCTGCCTTCCTCCTCTCGTGGCCCAGGAGATCCGCCCCATGTCAGGAGACTGCCTCCTCTGCCAGCCCAGGCCAGCAGCAGCAGCCACTCCCGGCCCAAGCTGTGCCGCGCCGTGTCCTTCCTGCCTCATTCCTGTCCCTGCTCAGCCCCAGCTCCGGATCCTCCAGACCTGCCCCTGCCCGGCCTCCGGCCTGTGCACGCCTCTCCAGGGCTGGCAAACTCCAGTACACCCCACAGGGCCCAGGCCAGTGCCCCATGCAAGGGTCCCCCTCCTGCCCCCTGCCCCAGCGCGTGGGGCACCACCCTAAGTAGGCGCTCAGTACCTTAGTGGCTGCCAGTCTGCCTCTCTTTACCTCGCCCCCAAGGAGCTGCCCTGGGGATCCCCCCATCATGCCGTCACCTCTCCTCCAGACTTTCCCTCAAGGACTGGGTGAAGAAGGGGAGGTGGCAGCATCTACAAGGGGGGAAGGGCGCGAGGGGGAGGGGCCTGCCAGCAAAGGGACGGAGGAGGGGATGATTCTCAGGAGAGGGTGGAAGGTGGTCCTCGGCTTCGACGCTGACTGCAGCCCAATGGACAAGTCGGGTTCTGATGAGGCCATGCCACAGGCCCGCCATCAGCTTCCAACCTCAGACTCAACCCAGAGTGGACTGAAAATATCCAGGGGAAAAAATGCATACCCAGCATGGTGGTACATGCATGTAATCCCAGCACTCAGAAGACTGAAGCAGGGATGTCAAGTTCAAGTCCTGCCTGGGCTTTGTTTCAAAAGTCCAAAGGGTGTAATAATAATAATACATGGTCTGCATTTCCAACTACGTGGGAGGCTGAGATTGGTTGGGTTGAGATTTGAGGTCAGCTCACACAAAAAGTTAGTGAGACCCCATTTCAACCGATAGTGGGCAGGGTAGCACATGCCTGCCATCCTAGCTACTTAAGGGGCATAAATAGGATGGTAGTCCAGGCCAGCTCAGGCTTAAACATGAAACCCTATTCCAAAAATAACTAAAGGAAAAGGTCTGGCCAAACCTAGTTAACAGGAAAGGCATGTGGCTCAAGTAGTAGAGCGCCTGCCTAGCAAGCACTAGGCCCTGAGTTCGACTCTCAATATAAACCAACAAAAATAAGTGGAAAAGTACAAGTGTATAAAACTGCTCATGTAGCACGTACCCTGTGCTAGCACTGGGAAATATCTGGAAATGAGTGCAGTCCCGGGAGGCTGTGCCTCGTCTCAGGCAGCAGCATGCTGTTTTCTGGAAGGCACCGGGCAGCTGTGGATTCTGGGGCTGCTGGAGGGGAGGAGTCCCGGGCTGCCCTCACCTCTTTTGAGCGACGGCTATATCTGTCTTCACCTAGGCTTCTGCTCGGAATCTGTTTTCCAACGGGCTGCAGAGGGGCTGCAAACGCAGAGACCGGGGGCCGCTCCTGCTCATCAGCAGGCTGCTCCAAATCTGGCTCTGCGAAGCCAGCTTCCCCACGCACCCCGCACCTGCAGCTGCAGCCGCCGCCAGTCTCCTTCCTCTGGCCGCTCTGTGCCCCAAGCAGCCGACATGATTTTAATCAACACAGAGACGTGGCAGAACACTATGTCAATATATTTCAGGGGAGCTATAAGATAAATACATTCTCAGTCACCAAGTTAATAATTACATATTCACTCAGCATAGAACCAAAAAAGTCAACATAATACCTAACCTTTCCTGCTGTCTCTACAAGCTAGTTTAACCATATTTTACAAGTACTAAGAATATCAGAACAATAATTATGGAGCTTTCCCACAATTCATGTACAAACATGCAAGAAACTAGACACAATCTGAAGCCCCAAAACGCTGCACTCCTGATGAGAGCCTCCTTCCCTCCCCCCACTCCACGGCCCCAGGGAGCCTGACAATCCCGTGACTTGGCGGGGGGGGGGGGGGGGGGAGGGGGACATCTCTATTGCAGAAATTTCTTGGGGTGCTCCCTAGAGGTTTCAAGTTGTATCTTAACACCCATCTGGAGAGTTTATTTCTAACCAATCTGAAAAACAAAGGTCAACAAAAACAAAGAAACCAGCCCAGTTTGCGAGCTGGCAGCCGTGCGAGGCTGACTCCAGCCTGACTTGCTCCCCGCTCACGGACCACGTCCAGCCTCCACCATGACAGGAGTTCCCTCCCCTAGCTGTCCGTGGACTTCACACCCGGCCTGGCCCTGAGGGAGCACTTAAGTAGCCTCTCTAGGCTGCCCAGAAGAACTTGGTCCTAATGGTGGCTAAGCCCTGGCCCCGGCTCCTCCAGGCCGCCATGCCGATGCTGAGGCAGAGGCTGCAAGCATTCACACTCCCCCCTGTGCATTCTACTCCATTTTCAAGCCCTTGGATTTGAACTCGATGTGGAGAATCTGGGACAAGCACCTTCCGAACTCCTCCAGGATCTTCTGCTCTGCCAGGCACTCGGAGCAGTGCTCCTTCTCCGCCTCCTCGCCTTGAGCCAGCAGGCAGGCGCACGTGGCCTCCACCACCTCCCAGGAGATGCAGGAGGAGGGCCGCCTGTGGGAGAGACGGCCACCGTCCTTACTGTCCGTGGGACACACGGCTCTCCGGGGCAGCTGAGCCTCGGTGTGTCTCATGTTTCTATCCAATACACTGAAATGCATTCATTAATGACAGCTGGCACTTCAATATGACCCATTACAAGGACCTCAAAGAAACTGTTTAAATCAAGTCTAATACAAGGAAAAATACCACTCAACCTTCAGGACCTGCCTGGGTTATAACACAGCTTCAAAACCATGGGGTGCGCAGGCTCTCCAGGAGGGGGGCCTGTGTCAGCACGGGCACTGTGGCTGCACTCAGTGAACCAGGCTGGGCAGTTGCTGCCCGAGCCAGAGATGCTCTGCTCGCTCCATTTGATCTGCACCAATGGGCGTCTCCAACAGAGAATCGCAGATCAAAGCAGCTCCCCAGTGACCCTCTGAGCAACCCGAGTGTGGCCAGAGACGGCTTCCTGCACACACCCACACCCTCGCGTGAAGCTGCTGCTTCACTCCCCTCCCACTCACTCCGTGGACCTACCTATCTTTTCTGAATTTTGGTAGTCCTGAAAATTTGCCAGGTAACAAAGGATGGTGCCCCTCAAGATCTCCAGTCTCTGTGCAGTTTGGCAGGTTCAGCAGTGATTTTCGTTCTGGACTTTCTTCATAGTTTTTGCAGCCAATGCATTTGCAGATAGAGGAGCACATAATTTTGGCCTGGTAATAGAAAGTGTATCAACAGAGTTAGGCTGTCCTATGAAGCTTTGAAGACTCTTTTTTATTTATTTTTATTTTTCTGGGGTCCGGTCATGGGGCCTGAACTCTGGGCCTGGGCGCTGTCCCTCAGCTCTTCAGCTCAAGGCTAGCGCTCTACCACTTGAGCCACAGCACCACTTCCAGCTTGTTTTCCTTTTGCTTATGTGGTGCTGAGGAATCGAACCCAGGGCCTCAGGCATGCAAGGCAAGCACTCTACCACTGAGCCACCTTCCCAGCCCCTGTGAGACTCTTTTTTAATCTTAACATTGGCTTGCATTTCTCCCGTGTGTGTGTGTGCAGTTGGTAATGTTCATGCCAAAAACCCAAGAAGAGCAGAGGTGGCGACATGGGGAGAGCAAGCTGTACCCCGCATCCTGCTGCAGGGACACGGTGGTGCTGCAGGTAAAAGTGGGGTGAGTCCCGGGGGGGCTCTGTCTCCTCACTGGGGAAGCAAAGCACCCCACTGGACAATGCCTGACGGAGCTCCCCATGCCACGGGAGGGGGGAGGTGTGCTGGACAGTCCCGCTGCCTCAGGGAATGCTGTGGAGCCTTGCTGGACACCTTGTTGGACATCTTCCTGCTCCCTCCAGCAGATAGACTCTGACTCCATCCCTCCCGATGCTGCGGTGCTGGGGGGGGCAGGGCCCGGTGCCCACCTCCCTCCCTCCCAGCAGGTAGACTCTGACTCCACCCCTCCCAACGCTGTGGTGCTGGGGGGGGCAGGGCACGAGCACCTGTGCCACCTCCCTCTTATCCATCAGGGCACTGGGGACAGTGGAGGCGCTCTGCTGAGCATGGAGCTCCCCCTGTCCTCCCCGGTATCCAGTCCTCTGTGTGGTAATGAGACCACCTCCAAGCGTGGCTGAGGTCCCTCAGAGGCATTTCTGGGCTTCTCTCTTTTGTGGTATGGAGTTTGAACTTAGCAAGCGAGGCAGCTATTCCAACACTTGATCAAGCCCCAGTTCTTTTTTCCCTAGTTGTTGAGATGGGATCTCGCTTTTTGTCCAAGCAGGCTTGAACCTTGATCCTACCATTTACATTTCTTTTGTGCAGTCCTGGGGCTTGAACTCAGGGCCTGGGGGCTGTCTCTGAGTTTCGTTTGCTCAAGGCTAGTGCTCTACCACCTAAGTCACTGCTGCTCTACTTCTGGCTTTTTGTGATTCATTAGTGTCTCAGGGATGTTTCTGCCCAGGCTGGCTTCAAACCAAGATTCTCTGATCTCAGCCTCTGGGTAAGTAGGATTACAGGCATGAGCCACCAGTGTCAGGCTTTACTCGGTTGTTTTTTTTTGTTGTTTTTTCTTTAGGGGTGGGGGGGATCTGGTCGTGGGCCTGAACTCTGGGCCTGGGCGCTGTCCCTCAGCTCTTCAGCTCAAGGCTAGCACTTTACCACTTGAGCCACAGCACCACTTCCGGCTTTTTTCTTTTTGCTTATGTGGTGCTGAGGAATGGAACCCAGGGCTTCAGGCATGCAAGGCAGGCACTCTACCACTGAGCCACCTTCCCAGCCCCTTACCCAGCTTTTTCTGATGACATGTGGTCTTGGAAGCTTTTCAGGTTGGGCTGGCGGGAACAGAGACTCCCCTGATCTCAGTCTCTGAAGCAGCTGAGATAATGGGCTCACACCCCTGCCCAGCTGTCCTCAAGCCTTTGTGAACAATTCTCAGAACTGTTCAACCTCTGCCCTTTGCCTTCATGCCTCCTTCAGAAAGTATTGGGTGCTGCCCGGAGGCTGGGCGGGGGGCTGTGCTGCCCGGAGGCTGGGCGGGGGTGCTGTGCTGCCCTCACTCCCCTCATGCCAAGGTACTCACTGCTTCAAGTCTCACTTCAGCAATGTGTTTTCTGTTTTCTCAGAAGCTTTGTGTGCTCAGATCACTTAGAGTGTGTATAGTACTGACAAGACTCCATCCCTCAAGTGTCCTCAGCCTTCTTAAGTCTCTTGTCAAGAGCACAGTGAATGTGGGCCAAGATCCAGATGCTGGAATCAGGGCTACCTGGAGGGCCACTTTCCCGCCCAGGTGCAGCTGAGAAGCAGCACACAGTGGCCTCTGGAAGAGTATCTCTCCCCATGCTGAGCCAGCTTATCCGGAGGGGGAGGGGGAAGGGAGGGAGGGGAGGGGAGGGGGAGGGGGAGGGGGAGGGGGAGGGGAGGGGGAGGAGACAGCTGGTCACACAAGGCCCTCTGGCTGGGTGGGGGCTGCCACTGCAGGTGCAGTGGACCCTGTCCTCTCCCTACACTAGGGAAAGGACAAGTGCTCCAGGTCAGCTGCCATCACTGGGCTCAGGGAGCGCTCCTTGAGGGCATGCTGAGCAGCTCTGGGTGCTGGGTGCTGGGTGCTCCTCATGGCCTCTTCCTAGTCCAGTCAGGGAACATCTGCCTTGCTAGTAAGCCATCTCCTGCTGTGAGCTTCAATAACCTGCGTCTCACACGCTACCTCCATGTGTTTTCTGTCTTCACACAGCAGGCTGCGGTGTCACAGCCTGTGTCTCCAGAATGACCAAGCCCCTTCTTCAGCATGATTGTGTGAAGCATCTTTTTCCTTCAGAGACAGGGTCCTGCCTTGAACTTAACCATCTTCCTGCCTCAGCTGCCAAGTGTTATAGAGGATTATAGCAGGATTACAGAGGCACCTACTGCACGTGGTTCTAGAACAACTTTAGAAAAGCCACAGATCCCTAAAGATGTTCGGCAAAACAGGTAGCTCCTTACTGCTTCCTATAGGGCCTAAGGTCCCCTCGTTTTTTCCTTTTTTTTTTTCTTTTTTTAAGTTTTTTTTTTTTTTTTGGGTCCCGTCGTGGGGCCTGAACTCTGGGCCTGGGGGCTGTCCCTCAGCTCTTCAGCTCAAGGCTAGCGCTCTACCACTTGAGCCACAGCACCACTTCTGGCTTTTTTCTTTTTTTGATTATGTGGTGCTGAGGAATTGAACCCAGGGCCTCAGGCATGCAAGGCAAGCACTCTACCACTGAGCCACCTTCCCAGCCCTCCCCTCATTTTTTCTTTCTAGAAGAGGGAGATAAAAGAGGAAAGCAAGTGAGTCTACCACCATGAAATGCTGGATTAAAAAAAAAACTCTGGGTTTGGAGGTGTGGCTCAGTTGGTAGAGCGCCAGCCAGTGAGCAATAGCATCAGGTTCTAGACCTAAAAAAAAAAGAAAAAAAAAAAAGAAAAAGAAAAAGGAAAAAAAAGTCTCTGTCCAAGAACAGGTGCTGGCTTTGCTGGCTAGTCCTCCATCCTGGCTTCTGAGACAGTGGTGAGACACGCTGGAGTTACCCTGGAAAACAGAGGATGAGGATGCCCTGGTGCACACGGGGAGTGTTCTGTCCCTGCTCAGGATGGAGGGGGCAGCTGCGGACAGCGCGGCGCGCGGGCCTCCCACTGGACACACAGGGGCGCTCTGGGAACAGCACAGACTCCAGAGGACTTTCAGCTCATGTTCTCAACACACAGCTCAGCTCCTAGTTGAGAAATTAATTTGAACTAGTGCGAGAAGCCTTTCAGAAAGCCTGTAAAGAAGAAAGGGATTGGGTTTCTTTCTAGACGTGGTGACGTTTTTCTGACCACAAAATGGACTTAGGCCCAAGTGTGTGCTTGTGCGCTCTGACCCCGCGGGGCGCTGGCCGACCTCATAGCACTCGCAGTAGTTCTTCAGGCAGCCCGACCGCTTGCAGTTGCAGCCCTTGTTGTGCCGTGGCTTGACATCACCCAACTTGCCTTTCCCAATTTTGGGTTGGAAAGCTTCTGGATTTCTATCAAGGCACGCCTAAGAGAGAAAATGGGAAACACTGTAAGACTGTTATTCATAGATGGGTGCAGCGGCCTGTGACTGTAACTCAGCTCATGGAGGAGCAGCATGAGGTCAAAGCTAGCCTGGACGACATAGTGATAGAAACATAAGCTGGGTGCTGGTGGCTCAGGGCTGTAATCCTAGCTTCTCAGGAGGCTGAGATCTGAGGATCTAGATTCCAAGCTAGCCTGGGCAGGAAAGTCTGTGAAACTCTTATTTCCAATTAACCACCTAAAAGCTGGAAATGAAGCTGTGGCTCAAATGGTAGAGGGCTAACCTTGAGCAAAAAAAACTCAGGGACAGTTCCCAGACCCTGAGTTCAAGCCCGAGGACCAGCACTCTCACACACATGCACACACATACACACGCACGCACACACGCACGCACAAAGATTGAAAAAGAAAATAAAGCAGTGTTTTATGATTCAGACTCAGCTGAACCAGCTGCTGTTTTGTGAGGAGCACAGATGGGGAAAAGGAGCCTCTGGCTCAGCTACAACGCGCATGCTCTCTGTCTCTGCCATCCATTTCCACACTGAGCCTGATGCAGCCACAGTTTCTTCACAAATACCTTTTTCTGAGTTTCAAACTCTTGCATATTTATCATAGAAAATAAAGATGCAGACAATCAGGATGCAGAGCAGATCACTGCTCACATAAGGGAGTTCTCCAAAGACATCTCGTACCATCTTCCTAAGGCCACTGAGACCAGCACCAATGGGCCATGACTGAATGGGCCATGTCCCAGGCACCGTGACTGAACACGCCTTGTCCCAGCACCTTTCTCCGTGACTGATATTTCTCTCATTGAGCTTTGGCAGCAATCTTGGAAGGTAAAAGGTGCTACACTTATTACTCTTACAGATAAGGAAACTGAGTCACCCAGAGGCCAGCTAACCCACAGAGAGCAGCACAGCCTAGTGCCCAAGTTCCCCTGCAGACTTCAGAGCACAGGTTAAAATCACAGGACCACACCTCCCTTGTAGTGCATACCACCGATTTCAGGTTGGGTTTGTTTCCCTAGGGTTCTAGGAATGGTGCCTAGGGCCTAGGGCTCACCACTGAGCTACCCCTGAGTCTTGTGAGCATGACATTTCATCCTGGTTTATCCTTGTTGGCCTGTCTTTCCCTTTCCCTTTCCCTTTCCCTTCCTTCTTCCTTCCTTCCTTCCTTCCTTTCTTTCTCTTTCCTTTTTTTCTTTTCCTTTCTTTCCTTCCTTCCTACCTTCCTTTCTTCCTTTCTTTCTTTTCTTTTTTCTTTCTTTTTCTTCCTTCCTTCCTTCCTTCCTCCTCTCTCTTTTCTGACATAGGGTGTGAACTTAGGACCTTGCACTTGATAGACTTGTGCTCTACCACTTGAGCCACAGCTCCAATTTTTTTTCCCCACAGCTTTTAGGTGGTTAATTGCAAATAAAAGCGTCACAGACGCTCCTGCCCAGGCCAGCTTCAACTCTTGATCCTCAGATCTCAGCCTCCTGAGTAGTTCAGATTATAAGCATGAGCTGCTGACCCCTGGCTCCTGGCTATAACTTCAGGAAAGCAAGTGATGGGTCATAGTCTAGACAAAGATTTACTAAAGCCGGGCGCTGGTGGCTCACGCCTGTAATCCTAGCTACTCAGGAGGCTGAGATCTGAGGATCGCGGTTCAAAGCCAGCCCGGGCAGGAGAGACCGTGAGACTCCTATCTCCAATAAACCACCAGAAAACCGGAAGTGGCGCTGTAGCTCAAGTGGTAGAGCGCTCGCCTTGAGCTGAAGAGCTGAGGGACAGCGCCCAGGCCCAGAGTTCAGGCCCCATGACCGACAAAAAAAAAAAAAAAAAAAGATTTACCTGTTACTAGCTATTTGCCAAAGACGTTTCCAAGTAGCCATACCAATTTATAGTCCTATCAGCAATGCATGGAAATTCTAACTTCCAAAATAAAACTTTTGCTCTATATTTTACCTCAAAATAAATTGTGACTCTTCTGAAGTCACTTAGAGGCAGCCTAAGTTTCCTCTGTCATATGGGTCTGGCTAAAGCAAAATCAATATCCTGCGTGATTATCCCATAACTCAAGAGAGAAATTACTTTAGGGAAAATAAACAATCCAGCAACGGCACACCATTGGTCCCATTTGCACGGGCGGGGCGCGGGCCCTCCCTGGAGAGGCCACAGCTCCTGGCTGTCACCCCCTCCCCATGGAGATCTTCCTGTTCCCGCAAAGGAGTATGGGCAGGCTCCAGCGGCTTGAGCCTCCAGCAGGGAGGTCTTGAGCACGCAGAAGTCCATTGTGCTTCAGGATAGTCCATTCCCGTCTCCACCCGCGGCTGCTCACATGTGAGGCTGAGTGTGTCGTGTTGAGGTGGGATAAATGGAGGAAAATGAGGCCTGGTAAAGGAACTCAGAAACAGGCATTTAGAAACACAGAAGCACTATCTTTGCTTCAAAGAGAGACAACATGATGCATTCCTTCCTGAGAGCTATTTGATGGGGTGTATACCTTCCTGACAGAAATGCTCCCCAAAACGCCAAATAACCAAATGGTAAACAAGAGCCAAAAACTTAGAAATAACACCAAGAGTGACCGAGAACAAAGATAAACTCCTATTTTTTCCTATCTTTAAGTCAGACTCCCCGCTTTAGCACATAAACACTCCTGACAGCCAAAGAGCTGTGTGTCTCTCCCTTGGAGAGCAGAGCGCTACTCTGTCAGTGTGTCCCTGCCTTCCTGCCTGTCTGTCCGCTTGCCTGCTTGCTTGTGTACTCACTAATGCTCTGCCAAGTTTTCGTACCATTGTGACTTGTCCAGAAATTCTTATTCTGCAGTCAAGGTCAAGGACCCTAAGTGAAGCCTCTACTTTTTGTTCTTGTTCTTGTTGGTTTGGGTTGTGGGGCTTGAACTCAGGGCCTGGGCACTGTCCTTGAGCCTTTTTGTGATCAAGGTTAGTGCTCTACTACTTGGGCCACAGCACCACTTCCAGTTTGGGAGTGGTTAATTGGACCGAGTCTCTACTTTTAAAGGGAAATGTTACTAACCTTCACCTGCTTCTGGTGACACTGTCTTTGTGGAGGATGGTCTCTCTTTCCCATATTACCACTACCACTCAAGCTACTCAGCCCAAGTCACCAAGCCTCAAACGTGTTTCTGAATGAGAATCCTGAAACTACCCAGTGCTGGCAGGGGATAAAGATCTTTCCCTGTTCCTTGAAATGGTACCACATGCCAATAACAGGATCAGAACCAATGAATGTGCTCTTCAACACCTTGGGTTTTCCCAGTAATGAAATGAGGGATCTCTGGAGATCATTTTATGAACATTATACACTTTTTTCTTTTGTCAGTCGTGGGGCTTGAACTCAGGGCCTGGGCACTCTCCCTTGGCTCTCACTCAAGGCTAGTGCTCTATCACTTTGAGCCACAGCGCCACTTCTGGTTTTAGGGATTTTTTTGTTGTTGTTTGTTTTTTGGGTTTTTTTTTTTTTTTTGGTGGTTAATTGGACATAAAAGAGTCTTATGGATGTTCCTGCCCGGGCTGGCTTTGAACTGTGATCCTCAGAGCTCAGCCTCCTGAGTAGCTAGGATTCCAGGCGTGAGCTACCAGCGCTTGGCTTGAACATCTCACACATTTTTAAATGCTTTTAAAATTGATTACCTTAATGGCTTTAAACCGTTCGATTTCATGGCGCAAATTGTTGCAACAATTATTACAATTGCAGTTGTTGCAAAAGTCCCCACTGGCAAAGCAGTCGCAGTACCTGTGAAGAGAACAGCAGCGTGAGTTCCAGGCCTGGCGGCTGGAGGTCAGGGAGGGGCACACAGGCAGGAAAGGGACCGCGCCATGCCGCCGCACAGCAACTTCACTCAGGGGCTGCCTTCTGGCTTCTTTTGTATATGAAAAGTAGATCAGTAGGGATACTGTCTTGCTGTGTCTAAGCCAGAAAAAGAGAAACTAGCTAAAGCTGTTGGTGAACAACACAGGATTTTGCAAAACTTAAACCAACATCCTGGAAGATGTCCGCCGCTGCTGTCCATGGCTTCCAGCCCCAGTGTCCTGTCATTTCCCCTGAAGCACATAAGCTAGTGAGTAGGGTTTATCAAAGAATAACTGAAGGGGAAGAGTAGACACACAGGATCCACGAGCGAGTGGGAGAGGAGGAGGAGAGGCCTGGGTGAGGCATGGTGTCCTGCAAGGGCTGCTCACCCTTGGAGATCCCTCCTAACAGCTCTGTGACTGCAACGCTGTGAGGAGGTCCACGTGCCCTGTGGCTCCTGTCCCACTTACTGCTCCCCTCCCCCATCAGACGCCCATGCTGCACACAGAGGTATCCACAAGCTGGGCTTACTTTTCTCAATGTGGGAAAACACCCAACGTCAGCTTTGAGATAGGGACTCCTGAGACCCTGCCTACACCTGCACTGCCAGCAGTGCCAGGAAGCCCACCAGCCACTCCACGGCTTCCGTCTGTGGGGAGGAAGGGAGGAGTGTGAGGAATCGACCACTGCTCCCCACGTTGTCTGGTACAGGTGATCACCTGGGAAGAAGGAACCTGGCTTTAGCCTGCCATTGTGGGGGAAACACAGACAGTGAACTGAGTGAACCCATGTCCTCACCACAGTGGATACAGGAAGACCCTGTGCCTGGCACTCGGGGACAAGATGTCTGCAGAACCCTCGGTGGGGGTCTCGGGCACAATTCATAGTGTTCCATAATATTGGTTAAACGCGTGTCAAGGCAGCAGGAGAACCGCGATCAGGAGAGGCCCGCAGAGAGGCCCGCAGAGAGGCCAGCAGAGAGGCCAGCAGAGAGGCCCGCAGAGAGGCCCTCAGAGAGGCCAGCAGAGAGGCCCTCAGAGAGACCCGCAGAGAGGCCCTCAGAGAGGCCCGCAGAGAGGCCAGCAGAGAGGCCCTCAGAGAGACCCGCAGAGAGGCCCTCAGAGAGGCCCGCAGAGAGACCCACAGAGAGACCCGCAGAGAGACCAGCAGAGAGGCCCGCAGAGAGGCCCGCAGAGAGACCAGCAGAGAGGCCCGCAGAGAGGCCAGCAGAGAGGCCAGCAGAGAGACCAGCAGAGAGGCCTGCAGAGAGGCCCGCAGAGAGACCAGCAGAGAGGCCCGCAGAGAGGCCAGCAGAGAGGCCAGCAGAGAGGCCCGCAGAGAGGCCAGCAGAGAGGCCAGCAGAGAGGCCAGCAGAGAGGCCCGCAGAGAGGCCCGCAGAGAGGCCCACAGAGAGGCCATCAGAGAGGCCAGCAGAGAGGCCCGCAGAGAGACCCGCAGAGAGGCCAGCAGAGAGGCCCGCAGAGAGGCCCGCAGAGAGGCCCGCAGAGAGACCAGCAGAGAGGCCCGCAGAGAGGCCAGCAGAGAGGCCCGCAGAGAGGCCCACAGAGAGGCCAGCAGAGAGGCCAGCAGAGAGGCCAGCAGAGAGGCCCGCAGAGAGACCCGCAGAGAGGCCAGCAGAGAGGCCCGCAGAGAGGCCCGCAGAGAGACCAGCAGAGAGGCCCGCAGAGAGGCCCGCAGAGAGGCCCGCAGAGAGGCCTGCAGAGAGACCCGCAGAGAGGCCAGCAGAGAGGCCAGCAGAGAGACCCGCAGAGAGACCCGCAGAGAGGCCAGCAGAGAGACCCGCAGAGAGACCCGCAGAGAGGCCAGCAGAGAGGCCCGCAGAGAGGTCTGCAGAGAGGCCAGCAGAGAGGCCAGCAGAGAGGCCCGCAGAGAGGCCAGCAGAGAGGCGAGCCTGTGGCCTAAGGTAGTCCTGGCACCTAGCTCCCCGGAGACTCAGAGCTTGCCCACACACAAGCTGTTTAGACAGGAGAAAGGGAACAAAGTTTGGGCTATGAAAGGTGAGTTAGGCCAGAGTACCCCCATCTAAATGAGGATGCCTGAAGGGGGCCACCTGCTGGGGGACTGGAAACAGGCAAGGGAAGAATGGAGCGGCTGAGAGTGCTCAGGTGGTAGAGCACCAGGCAATGAGCGAAAGCATTAGATACTGAGTTTGAGTCCCAGTTTCAGAAACTTAAAAAAAAAAATAAATAAAGCAAGGCAAGAATAGAAACAGTTGATCTTTGGGGCACCACACAGGTCTTTTGTGGGCTGCCAGGATGGAAAGAAGGGAGGAGATAGTGACAGGAGGTGTAACAGTGGGAAGTGGGCATGGGACTGGGTGCTGTAGTGTGCGAAGGGCAGAGGAGAAGCCCTGCATCAGCAGGAAGAGCCGCGAGGCAGCTTTGGGCACCGTTGGGGCAGATGAGGGGGTACACCTGAAGGGCTCAGAGGAGCCAGGGCTACTGCTTTGTGCAGCAGGCCCCGAGTCCACAGCCCTCTCTGTACCTGGCACTGGTGATTCCTACCACCACGTGGCAAAGCTTAGCAAGCATCTCTGGGTACAATGATGGAAGAGTGGGGTGCTGCAATATGAAAAAGGCAGGAGGCGAGGCCCTACGTTTCTTTTCCTATTCAGCTTCTGAAATTCCGGCAAGAGGTAGGTAAAGCCAGCCCAAGAGGAAATACCTAGAGAGGTTGACACTGGGTTCCCCAGCATGGCTGCATCCCTTCACCCTGAAGCCACTGTGAGCCTCAACAAGTCACCCTGAATTGCCCAGTCAGCCCACGCCTCACCCTTCACATGAGCAGATCACCCCCCAAAGGCCAGCGGACAAGCAAGGGACCTCCCAGTGTGACGGACAGGCTACAGAAGCACAGGCTGATGAGGGGATGGGAGGGAAGAAAGCTAGGAGGGAGACGCGCCTGCGGCCTGAGGAGATCAAACCAGGGCTGAATTCCTCAGTAAGAACAAGACACTGAGGAAACCAGCCTCTAAAGAAGATATTCTAGAAAATGACTGATCACAGAGATGAACATTTTTAAAGATTTACATAAACTAGAATCAATAAAACATAAAAATTGATAGACGGCAGCAGCAGGTCGGACCAGAAGCCCCACCATATAAAAAACAAAGACTTCCAGAAATAGAGAGCTCTAGGAAAGAAGGGGAAAGGTAATGTAAGCTCATACCTAGCACTGAACACAGTAGTGAACTCAACCTAGATGTAGCATCTTTATATTTGGGCGCCAGGGGGAGGTTCAGGCCCATTGCTTAGGGCTATTGAGGCAAACATTAAAAGTACTGAAGGTTTTGAAGAAGAGGAAATGAAGAAACATTGTCAGAGAAATACTTTTGGTCATGACAATTGTACAATAAATGGATTTTTAAAACTGTATATGTGATCTAGATATACCTAGGTAAACTAAGAGAGAGAGAAAAAAAATTCCACAGACTTTAGTGGCTTGGCTTCAAACCATGATCCTCAAATCTTAAGAGTTCTGAGTCCTCAGATTACAGGTGAGCCACTGGTGCCCAGCTTTAATGTGTTTTTGATCTATGATAGTTTCAACTTGCGCCAGGTTTCCTGGGACACAACCCATGGCAAGTTGGGGAGCATCATGTAAATAGTGCGCAGGACTGCTGCCTTTCTGGTCTGAGGTCCAGCTACCCTACTCTCTCTCTCTGTCACAGGGAAGGTTTTGCACCTGCTGTCTCCCTGCCTGGAACCTTCTGGGCAGCTGTTCCCACTCACCTTGACCTAATGAACTGTCTTGGCAAAGCCCTTCACTGCCACACTTTCTCAACACACCTGCCAAGTACTTGGACGCAGTTGTGCGACTGGCTCACTGGTGCTCTCCCTGTGCCTACAATCATGGCTGTCCCAAAGAATTTGTGCCATGAACAGATCTGTGGGTAAGAAACTGCTAGCACACGCTTCCCTCATGTCACCAGCCCTGCCTGAGCAGGCACCTCCTGTCTGACCCACGCCTAGGGAAGGAAGCAAGCCGCTGGACTGACCTCACCTCAGTTCCCCTGCTTCACCATCAGTGCAGATTCCCTAAACCACTTGTGAGGCAAAAAGAAGCCAAGAGAAAAGCAAGGCGGACCATGCGCTCCAGGCAGCAGTGCAAGTTGTGCCCCTGCTGTGGAAGACAATGCGGTTCTTCAAAATGTTCTGCCTGGAATGATCCTGAGGCCCAGCGATCATGCCTGGGTGTACCCCAAACAACTGCTAGGCAGACACGTACCCCAGTGTTCACGGCAGCACTGGAGACAACCCGTGTCCACCAACAGAACATATTGTAAAATGTAGTGTGAACAATGGAAAAAGGAGTGAAGCACTGACGCGTGCCGCAGCACGATGGTAGCTGGGAAACAGAAGCCACAAAAGAGCAGACACAGGTGCGGTTGCTAGAAGAGACAATTCAGAGACAGACAGTAGAACAGAGGCACCAGAGCCAGGGAAAGGGACTGGGCTGATGGAAACACCTGGAAGTGGATGGCGGTGGGCCAACGTTGTCAACATCGAGCATGTCTTTATTTGTTTATTTTGAGGCAGGGTCTCACTATACAGCCAAGGCTGCCCTTGAGCGTTCAGCCCTCTCACCTCAGCCTGAGCGTTGAGGATGACAGGGGTGAGTCACCAGACAGCTGTGCATGTCTTAGTAACACTTAATCACACACTTACAAAGGGTTGCAACAGTCGATTTTATGTAATAACTTATTTTACCACAATTTTTAAAAGTAGGGAGCAGAGAAGAATAAATGGAAGGCTGCCATTTACATGAAAAAACTTAAATGGTTAAAATTTAAAACTTGAAAAATAGGATGGCACAAAACAAGTCCAGCTATACCAATAATTACATGAAAATGCCAACAGGTGAAAGAAAACCATTAAAATGGATTATTTGCTTTTTAAAATCCAGCTATGTTTAATGTACAGGAGACACACCTGTAACCAACACATAAAAAGGGCATCTAAGTGGCAGTGGTCAGTGTTGGCTGAAAAAACATTCATGTTAGACAAAGAGTCTAAGGCAGAAGCATTGGGGTACAAGGTATAATGATGAACACCGATGGAAGGATCATCAAAAAGACATTAACAACAACTGTGTCCCCTCCATTTGACAGACTCAAAATAAACACCCCAAACTGGTATTGGAAATGGAATATAAGAAACAAACAAGCTTACAACTTCAAGTAAAAGATCTTAACACTTATCAAAAATAGATAGAACACATATATTTAACAATCATTTACTATATTTAAACAATAAAATTAACAGATGAGCTAAGGGATAGATAACTGTACCCCAATGAATAGAGAATATATATTTTAATTAACAAATATTTCCAAAATAGATTAAGGATTATAGAGGAAATCTTCATTAACTTCAAAGAACTGTAACATACAAGATAACACTATCTGACTAGTGTAATTTAATTTAAAAATTAACAATAAGAATGTAGTTTTAAAGTACATAAAGGGGTGACATTGTCCAAAAAAGAAATGTGCTCATTACTTCACTTATAAAATGGTAACCCCTCTATACAAAACCTTGATAACAATAAAATTATACTTAAAATACATAAATAATACACATATATGCATATATACACATTTGAATACTTTGAAGAGTATATCTAAGTAATTCATAAGGTAAAAAGAGCATTACAACAAAGGTTACAAAATTATTTTGAGTGAATGACAATGAACGCCCTTTATTCACTCTTCTAGGATTCAGCAAAGCTGTACATAGGAGTAATTCGTAGCTTTAAATACATGTTAAAAATAATAAAAAGATTGAAAATAAGAAGGTAACACAAAATTCTGGCAAAACATGAATGTGAAATAATAAAGACAGAAGGGAGAGAATAGTTAAGAGGGAAAAATTAATGTACTTCATGTAATTGGGAACAAATGCAAGCAAGAGAAACAATAAAACCAAAAACTGGGGCTCTGAGAAGATGTACAAAATAGATATGTCATGAGGCTGGTCCAAAAAAAGCACGAGTAATCAATGGCAGAATAAAATGAGAAAATTAAAAGGGCTACAACTACAGAGGCAGAGGTAGTTTTATTTTGCTTTTGTTTTGTGCTGGTCCTGATAAGAAATCAGGGCTGGGCACTGTCCTTGAGATGTTTTGCTCAAGGCTAGTGCCTTGAATCACAACTCCACTTTTGGCTTTTTTTTTTTTTTTTTTTTTTTTTGGTGCTTAATTGAAGATAAGAGTCTTGTGGACTTCCCTGCCCTAGCTGACTTTGAACTACAATCCTCAGATCTCAGCCTCCTGAGTAGCTAGGATTACAGTTATGAGCCACCAGGGCCCAGCCAGAGAAGTTTTTGAATAAAAGGCTACATAATTCATTTGAAAAGGTAAAGAATTCAATACTTTTCAAGAAAAATATGAAAACTCAAGAAGAAATACAAAGTTTAAAGAAAACAGAAAATGAACAGGTAATCCATCTTTCCCACTCTAATCCCAAGATACCTTAGAGTTGTGCAGGCAAGGTTTTATCAACAAGCAAGCAAGCCCTACCTTAAGGATACTTTGAGAGCTATATAAAAAGGGAGAAGTCTGTGTATGAGGGGTAGATAATGTACTTTATTAAGCAGTACAACACCAACAACATAAAAAAACAAAGATATATCTTGTGTAGGGGCTGGGAAGGTGGCTCAGTGGTAGAGTGCTTGCCTTGCATGCCTGAGGCCCTGGGTTCAATTCCTCATCACCACATAAGCAGAAAAAGCCAGAAGTGGGGCTGACGCTCAAGTGGTAGAGCACTAGCCTTGAGCTGAAGAGCTGAGGGACAGCGCCCAGGCCCAGAGTTCAGGCCCCACAACTGGACCAAAAAAAAAAAAAAAATCTTGTTTAAAAACACCTCGACTGGGTGTGGTGCCGACAATATAGGACACAGCATGCTCTAAAAGCCCCACAGGTACATTCACCAGCCTGCAGCACCGAGGACGTACAGCCAGACCAGTGCACATCAGCTATAGCTGCTGACAATGAGCTTTCCATTCACAAAATTTTGCTGCAGTTGTGTTGATTCATTAACAAAAACAAACTTGTAACATCTTTAGAAGAACTCTAATGGCGCATGTCTCTAACCTGGGGATTGTAGGATTTTGGCTTTTCTGGATTTGAACTCAGGGCTGTAACAGTGTGTCCAGTATCAGATTTCTTGAGAGCAGGGCTGGCCAGCTCAGCTTGGGCTCTAATCTTCTGCCCTGTGCTAGGTTCCCTGCCACAGGCACATTCCATCCTACAGCGGAGCCCCATGAGGACACATGTTCTTCATATTTTCTTTTCCTTCCTTCTTTCCTTCCTCCCTCCCTTCCTTCCATCTTCCTTCCTTCCCTCCCTTCCTCCTGTCTTCCCTCCCTCCCCTCCCTTCCGCCCGCCCTCCCTTCCTTCCTTCTTTCCTTCTTTCTCTTTTCTTTTCTTCTGTCACTTCTAGGGCTCCTAGGACTTGAACTCAGGACCTGGGTGCTGCCCTTGAGTTTTTGTTTTGTCAGTCGTGGGTCTTGAACTCTGGGCCTGAGCACTGTCCCTCAGCTATTCAGCACAAGGCTAGTGCCCTACCACTTGAGCCACAGCTCCACTTCTGGCTTTTATCTGTTTATGTGGTGCTGAGGAATCGACCCCAGGGCCTCAGGCATACAAGGCAAGCACTCTGCCACTCAGCCACCTTCCCAGCCTGCCCTTGAAGTTTTTTATTTGTTTGGTTTTTCTCAAAGCTAGCACTCTACCACTGAATCACAGCTTCACTTTTGGCTTTTTGGTGGTTAACTGGAGAAAAGTCTCATGGACTTTTCTGCCCAGGCTGGCTTCAAACAGTCATCCTCAGATCTCAGCCTCCTGAGTAGCTAGGATTACAGATGTGAGCCATCAGTGCCTGCCAATTCTTAATTCATTGACCATTCTGACAAATCATCTAATATAAAAGTTATCAAAATATTCAAATAGTTAAAATAGTTAAATAAAATAGTTATTTAAAATACCACTGGATGTGGTAGTGCACACCTGTAATCCTAGCAGGTGAGGCAGGAGGGGTTACATAATGAGACCTTGTCTCAATCAATCAATCAATCAATCAATATTTTAAACATTTTAGATCTATCTTTGAGCTGGCTTGGGTTCCGTCCCTCACGCTTGCCAGGCAGGCGCTCTACCACTTGTGCCACTCTTCCAACCCCTTTTGCTTTCTAACCAGTCTTGTGGGTTTTTTTTAATGCCAGGTCACCTTGAATCATGATCCTCTTATTCGTGCCACCCACGTAAGGTGAGATCTCACGTGCATCCTTTTTTGTTGAAACGGGGTTTTGCTAAATTTTCGACTGGGCTGGCCTCAAACCACCTTGACCCTTCTTCTACTGCCTCCCAAGTAGCAGGGATTATAGGCATGAGACAGTGTGTCAGTGTGTGTGTGTGTGTGTGTGTGTGTGTGTGTGTAAATAAGGAAACTTCTTGGAGAATAAAAAATAAAAACAGAAGCAGAGATTCCGAAGGCAAGCTAAACTGAAGGCTACAGCTTCATGAGGGTGTCTACTGGTCCCAACAGTCAGAGGCTTTAGTTTTACCGAAGGAAAGGGGACAACAGCTATAAGAGCAAACAGACACCAGTACATCACAGACTGTTCCGTATAACCCAAAGGCTGGGGGCACACTCAGAGCGGGGAGTCTGCTCCCTGAATCTGTATATGGGTATGTTATGTGCATATGTGCATGTGTGCGTGTGCGTGTGTGCGTGTGCGTGTGTGTGTGTGTAGGGACTCAATGCCCTGCTGACAAATAGCAAAGACAAGTGTCCCTGGGTGTTGGCTGGAGGAGGGAGGACTCGCTTGATATTTACAGTCATACTGTGCTGCCGAAAAGAAAAAATCTTAGCCAAAATTTTACAATGTCCAAGTTAGCACCAGGTAAAAGCAAACACACACACTCTCTCTGTCTCTGTCTCTCTCTCTCTGTCTCTCTGTCTCTCTCTGTCTCTGTTTCTGTCTCTGTCTCTCTCTCTCTCTCTCACACACACACACACACAATCACAAGAACAATCAGTAAAACCCAATAAATAGCAGATGGAGAGGAGAGAAGCAGGGTCTTGAAATATGAGAATTGTAAGCTATAAGGTACAACTATAAGGTACAGCTATAAGGTAACTATGTAACCAAACAAATAAGCAAGCAACAGAAGACTATAAAAATACCATTCTGACTTGACTTTGTATTCCACAGGATTCTGGTGTCAATAGTTAATCTAGTTAGTCAGAGACAAAAGACCACAGGAAAGTAGCAATAAGGAAGACTGCTTAATAACTGAAATCTTAGGGTTAAAAAAAAAGTTCAGAAAGGATCTAGGCATGGTGATATACACTGTGATGCCAGCACATGGGAAACTGAGGCAGGAGGCTTGTGAGTTCTAAGCCAGCCTGGGCTACACACAGAGACCTTGTCTCAAAAAAGCCAAGATAATAAAACATAGACAAATAGTAGAACAACAGCTCCCAACCAGACCTATTCAACATGTCAGCAAAAACTGGAATGGAAGATACTTTAAAAGCCGAGAGTTTGGATCTGTTCAAACAAAGCTAATATAAACGGGTCAATTAAACCCGTCCTGAAAAACATCTGGTCCATGGTATGTAACCACCTCCTACTTCCTGAAGTCCTAGGAGAGGAAGAACACCCTTCCTCCCAGGGGAGAGTCTCTCTTGCCCTATGAAATTATTGTGCAAAGCCTTAGAATCTAACATTACATTGCGGCTCTCTGATCTTTCATGAAAATACATTTTACAGTGGACACATTTAAAAGCTAATTATGAAACAAATCATTGTTTCAAATACATTCAAATTAAGAAAAGCCTAGTTACAGTTTGTACCCGCGCTGACCTGCCAGTCCCCCAACCTGGCCAGCAGCAGAGCAGCTCTGTCCACACGAGACCCTGCCCTGCCGCTTTGCCTCTGCGCTCCCACCTCCTCGCTCCTCACCCACAGCTGCACTTCTATGCTTTCCTGATCAGCTGCCTCACGTGGCTCACATTCACAGGTCAACCCAGTGGCAACTCAATAGTTTCAGTCACCCTCAGATTTCAGCATTAATTTTTAAACCATCAATGTTTGTCTTTTCAGTTTTGTTTTGTGGACAAGTTTCAGACTTCCTTCTGGGTTTTACCCGTGGGCACCCACATCACTGTCCCATCAATGGAGCTCTCAGCGACCGCGGTGGAGCTCTGCAATGGAGAAATTGTGTGGAGACTATGGTTAGGGTTGTCAGACATTGCACTAGGACACGCTCTCCCCTTCCAACATGGAACTAAAGCTAGGCAGGCATTAGGTAAGAAAGCAGCAGCCCTGGCAAGAGCTGAGTGCAGAGCAGGCAACACATTACAGATTCTGACAGGTTGAAAGGAGCGGAAGTTCACAGCGTGGCCTCCGATTTTGGCCATACTGTCTTCTTCCACCCAAGATTCTGAAGGACAGCCTTCCCTACCGCCCCCTGAACTGAGCCTCCTGGGAAGAAGCTGCCACCCTAGGGGCAGACCTTTCTGATAAAATTTCAATAGAGAATAAACCAATTCTCAGGCTTTTTAGAAAGTAGGGTGTGGAAATGTTACAGTTAATGCTCAACAAGATCCAATTAGCCCTTGCCAGAGTAGACTGATGGTGTTTGTAAACCACAACCAAGAAAATGACATCTACCTCCTCCCCCCACCACCCCCCAAGAGTACGAGCAGTGCCGTTCTTGGTTTGAACTGGCTAAGGGATTGGAAACAGGTTCAAGCTAGTGTGATTCCTCCCTGCTCAGATTTAAATGTGCGATCTGCGTTAGGAAACTGCCGCTGACAACTGCAGCATGCACACGGCTTGCCATTCCAATTCGTCTACACTGCACTCTACTTACTGACTTCTAAACACCTTATTCATATTTAATAATGAAGGATTTGTGATTACTTACAATTTCAGACACTGGGATTTGGTACAGTTACATGGCTTTCTAGACTTTGTGTCCCATGAACTAAGAGTTACTCTATAAAGATTAAAAAAGAAAATGTATTCAGATGGTTACCCTTTAATAAGAAGATTAGCTAAAAACTGGTGTTTCTGAACAAACACTAAGAATCTCACACCAGCCAATTATAGGTATTATCTACAGGCGTCTAATTATGAAAATGGCATGCCATTATGTGCCTGCTGACCTGGGCAGGGGGAGGGGGTGTTACTATCACTTTCACACTTCTAGAATGCTCCCTGCAGTTTCTCCCCTATTTAAATCCTTGTTCTGTATGCCTCCCATAAACAGCCTCCCCCTACCAAATCAGAACACTGGGAAGTACGCCTCAGAGAACAGCAGACAGCAGATAAGCCTAGGTCACTGCTGTTTGTCAGTGGTAAAGCTGCTGCACTGTAGCTTACCAACAGTATCAACGTGTGTGAGTGTTTGAGTAGTCTTGGCAACCGCTCTCATTTTAGGGAGGGATTTCGATAACTGCCCCCTAACTGCAGTGTGGGTGGGTAGAACAGCCTGGCGGTGGTCTTCAGGGATGAGGGGAAACAATGCCTCCTCTGGCGTCTCTGGATACTGCTAACTACAGCCATGGCAGCTTCCTAAGCACTATGCAGAAGTACTGCTCGCTTGGGAACAGAAACAGCGATGCTCTGGGGGAGGGGAGTTGTGACGAAAAGGAGGTCACAGGAAGAAAGCCCAGGTGGTGCCGGGCAAAGTGCCCTAAGAGTATGCCACAGGCTTCGCCTATGCAGGGCCTGGCCACCTCCGGACGTGGACTCCTTAGGTCTGAGGATTTCTACAAGAACGAGACCAGCACCTGGCACATGAATGCCATGCTGTTTGCTGTATGGTTGTAATTCCTGCAAATGCCCAAAGACAAGCAAAGCCTTTGCCTGTCTTCCATCCTTGAGCCCCTACATTCCACGCTGGTCTCCATGAAGCCTACCACTCTCCTCCTCGCTGCTCCGCCCCGCCATGGACTCCACCTGTGCAAGCCTTTCATCTTCCATCCCTGTCTCAGTCTGTGCCTGTTTAATCTGTTTCTGTCTCTTTCACATGGTGTGCATGTGCCTGTACACACATATCCACACAGACATAAACAGTGAGGTACTTGATACATGAGCAGAACTTGTTAGTGGTTACTTCTGGGGATAATTCCCATTTTCAAGATTATGTCTGTAAATGCTGCATTGCATTTACAATAGACGTATCCCTCTAAATTGGTTTTATGTCCTCATGGGTGCTAGAGGCAGCGGGCCTGCATTTGCACATTGAGGCGGACCTGGGCCTGTTCCAGAGAGGCTCTGAAACTGCCCTCAGCCCTCTCAGACCTGTCCTAAGCTGGGCACAGCTCAGCCTGGTGCTTCCGATGCAAAGGAAGCAAAGCCCTTCCTTGAGAATACAGGTCTAGCTATGGGGAGGCTCTGCACACTGCTGACAGGGAGGACCCTGGGGGCATATGCACTGTCAGGAGAGCCAGGATTCTTTGAATAAGAGACAATTTGTGGCCAGGAAGTGATAAATGCTTCAGAGGACACCAGAAATAATAACTTCTACACTCAGAGCATCTATCTTGAAAGAGGCTCTTAATAATGGGGGCATGAGACATATACAATTGAAAAGTAGGAGAACATAACATAGGATATGGTTTTTGAGAACTATAACTGAAATGATGTTCAGAGGCAGGAAGTTTAACACGATGAAAGTGGTTAAAGAGAACTGCTGTGGAAAGAGGTGGACTTCGATGCTAATGTCTACAGTGGTAGGCCTTGTTGCTGGTAGTTACAAGGACATCTGAACAGAGATGTAACATGAAGAAGGAACAGAGAACACGAAGCTCAGGCAGGGGACCTGTGGACTGCAGTGGAAATTAGGTGGCAAAAACTTGCATGCTCTAAATAACTTGATTATCCTGTAAGTGTTAAGCTAAAAATTAAAGAGTAGAAGGATTAATCAAGACCTTGAAAACCCTGCCTCAGAGCAGCATTATAAACAAATTATACTAAGGCAAGATAAAAGCTCATCTTTAAAGAAAAAACAATCCAGAGACTTGGGCTCGTCTTCTTTATTATGATATTCAGTATGTTACCCAAAGTAATAGTATCAACTACACATCATGATTCATACTCATTATCTGACTGATAATCAGAGCAATAGGAAATGAATTTTTATTCCAAGAGGATAAATGGTTAATAACTTAGCCAGTGGCCACACAACTCTGAGAATGAGTGGGTCAACCCATACGGTTCACCATAAGGCCCAACCAAGCCGCTTCTGTGTTATCTAGTAGCTTAGATATGCTGGAACCATTCCGGATTGATAGTTTCCTTTCTGGTAGACGTAGTTTGACCCTGTTATCTTGTAGAAGTCTGACAAGGGCTAAAGAAGCATTATGAAAAAGAGGTCATTTGCTAAGTACTCCTGATTAGAAACTCCTAGGAATGAAACAAAGCCACTCAACATTCTCTGCCTGCCCTTCTTATGGGTCACATATTGGCAGTGGTTCTAGTATGCTATCAGTATTAGGGATGTTGAGATTCAGTAGTGGGATGGTGACTCAAGTATTTGGTTCCAGCAAAATTATACAAACACAAAACTATGTTGTTCCTGACACATTTTGTAAAAGGCCCAGAACTACTTAAAAATAAAAAAATATGTGAAAAGTGGACGGAAATAAAAGAAACAATATGATGCCAAGGAAAGAGTTCCTTTGTGGAAATGCACATTAACTGCGATATGGCTAAGCTTCAGCGGGCACAGCGTGAGAACACTAAGTTCCCTTGAATGTCCTAGACACGATGAAGCGCATGGCGGTACGGCACAGATGACCACATGGCCCAGATTACAAGGAAGTCACAAGGAGCATCGCGCAGTCCTGACACCTCAGACCACTCTGCAGCCAGACACACAGCACCACCAGCGGGGTGCTTAGGACGCCATCGGTTTAGGACACCCTTGTCTCACCCAGAAACGCTAACAAGCACAATGAGATGACATCTATGATGACCTCATAGCAACGATAGCGTCCCAGTCGTGACGCTAAAGTGAAGCAAGTATGGCTCTGCATTCTCATCCCAGCTCATTCATTCAAAGTCCTCAGACACAGCACTGCGCCAGCTGAAAGAACCACTCCTAAAACTCACATAGCAGGTCCCAGCGATACCAGAGGCCATAGTGTGGACTCAACTCCTGTCTGACTCCAGAGCCCTAGAGCCCCAGAGTCCTGTGGATGACTGTTGGCTCACTTGTTCCAGCCCCTGATGCGTCTAGCCTCACACCGAACATGGCCAGGACAGGGTACTAGGGGCCCTCATGTCACATTTCACAAGAGCTTGCCTGGTGTCTCTCTTCACACCAGCATCGACTGTGGCCCAACTCATCTCCACAGGCCAACACTGTACATGAACATGAACACAGCAGTGCTCCAACCAGTGTGGTTAGTTTAATTAGTTACATGAAGTTATAAATACAACTTTGAAACGGCAAGGCAAGGTCCTGGCTGAGTGCAGCCCATGTTCACTGGAGTTACGAGAACAGACTTAGCAGCGACCCTGCCACAGAGCAGGTGCTGGCTCTCAGCACAGAAGGGATTGGGTAGAAGCAGCTCTGGAGACTCCACATTAAGCAGCTGGTGCTGCATAACTTGCATTGATGACCACAAAAAATGGAACAGACCAGCACTGCTGGAATCCATATGATACCAAGACACAGCTAGAAGTGGCCACCAGCCCTGAACCACCGGCCCAGGACAGCAGGGACAGATTGGCCTTTCAGCTGCCAACATAAAGGCATGTAGCTTGCCAGCAACACTGCTCAGGGGAAATTAACCTTTCTGGATCAAGGAAGATTTACAGGTGAGGCTAATTCTACAGTACAGAAAGAAATCCCAAGTACACAAAAGCAACTTAGCCTCTTTAAAAAAACGTTACAATTGATTGCATTTAATCCTTACCCAGCCAAAGTTATTTTGGGTGGTCCTGGCAGGGTTGGTCCTGAGGGGAAAGCAGGCCCGTTGACTGCTGATGGAAGGGCGCCATTATCAAGCTGTATAAAGGCAAAGGCAAACATGTTTTCTATTAGGATGCTTACTTAAAGTGCCAGCCAATCCCAATGTAGAGTTAAAATGATTCTTTTTCATCTAGAGGTATATGCCACAATCCTTTATAGCCAGCTCCGTTCTTGATGGCATACAACTGCACTAACGTGTGAGCACACAACCCCAGAGGGTTTCACAGACCTTTCTGGCTACAGGCCTCAAGAACTGCAGTCACCTTGTCCTCCTTTCCAGGCCCTCAACCCATGTACCATACAATTTGTCAACTGCACTAAAATGTAAGCTCTGCAGGTCAAGGGCATTCTGTTTTGTTTGGGGGTCACTTGGCTTACTGATACCTCAGACAGGCCTACCCTGTGGCAGTGTGGGAATGCCCTATGTGCCAAGGGCTAGCACCAAGTGTAGCTTACAGAGGTAGGAAAGACCTACCTAAAGAGGTAGGAAGTGCAGAAACTGCACTTCCACACAGCCTGCGTTCTTTTTTTTTTTTTGGTCCAGTTGTGGGGCCTGAACTCTGGGCCTGGGCACTGTCCCTCATGCCTGCAATTCTAGCTATTCAGGAGGCTGAGATCTGAGGATCGCAGTTCAAAGCCAGTCTGGGCAGAAAAATCACTGTGAGACTCTTATTTCCAATTAGCCACTCAAAAACTCAGAAGTGTCACTGTGGCTCAAAGTGGTAGAGCACTAGCCTTGAGCACAGAGGCTCAGGGACAGTGCCCAGGCCCTGAGTTCAAGCCCCATGACCAATAAAAACAAACAATCAAACAGATGCTCAGGTTAGGCACTGGTGTCTCCCACCTGTAATCCTAGCTATTCAGGAGGCTGAGATCTGAGGACCATATCAAAGACATCCTAGGCAGGAAATTCTAAGAGTCTCTTATCTCTAAGCACCAGAAAGCTGGAAGTGGAGCTGTGGCTCAAATGGTAGAGTGCCAGCCTTGAGTGAAAAGGCTAAGGGACAGTGAGTTCAAACCTCAGTACTGGTGTGTGCACACAAAAATGCATGTCCGTAACACTGAGGAGGTGACTGTAGCACAACCACAAGCACAAGGCCAGCAGTAGGCAGGCAGAGACCTGGAGACCAAAGGAAAGGGTAACATGGACCATAGTGTGGCCAAGATGCACAGCTACCATGACTCCCTTGCCCAGAGTCTAGCACAGAGATGAAAGAACCCAGTACAGGATACATTTTTTACTGTTGACTTCTTTTTTTGGTCAGTCTTGGAGGCTGAACTCTGGGCCTGGGCGCTGTCCCTCAGCTCTTTAGCTCAAGGCTAGCGCTCTACCACTTGAGCCACAGCACCACTTCTGGCTTTTTTCTGCTTATGTGGTGCTGAGGAATGGAACCCAGGGCCTCATGCATATGAGGCAAGCACTCTACCACTGAGCCACCTTCCCAGCCCCTACTGTTGACTTTTAGCTAGAGGATGAAGAATGTTCTTGAGTTATTCCAACTGCAACAATTGAAATTTCAAGAAACACTAATATAGTTTTATATTTAAACAATGACTCACTTGTTGTGTAATGAGATTTAATTTTGCTGGTAGTGGCAAAAATCTTCCTACCAAAGCAGTCATTGGCTTAGGGACATCTGTAAGGAAGACAGTTAAAGTTATTGATAGCAGATATTCCTTCTCTTCCATACACATGTGAAAGAAAGTATAGCAGCTTATTATAGATTTATCATGTACAAAGTTATTCAAGCATTATAGTTCTATTTTTTTGTATTTCTAAAGCCTCTCAGGTCAGTGTGTTTTTATGTTGTTCTTTCAGCATTTTAAAGCTATTTGACCTGAGCTTCCACAGGAGTCTGCTATGCTAAAAAATGCTATTAGTACCTATATTTCCAAATTGTGTACTAAGGTGCCCTTTGAAGGCCACAAAAATTCACCAAGACCCTAGTGGGTCCTGGGCATTTTATTTATTTTTATTTATTAATTAATTAATTTTTTTTTTTTTTTTGTCGGTTGTGGGGCTTGAACTCGGCCTGGGCGCTGTCCCTCAGCTCTTCAGCTCAAGGCGAGCGCTCTACCACTTGAGCTACAGCACCACTTCCGGTTTTCTGGTGGTTTATTGGAGATAGGAGTCTCACGGTCTCTCCTGCCTGGGCTGGCTTTGAACCACGATCCTCAGATCTCAGCCTCCTGAGTAGCTAGGATTACAGGCGTGAGCCCCCAGCGTCCGGCGGCATTTTATATTTTTAAAGAAAGCCCAGTGACAGCTGTTGGACACTATGTGAACTACTTTCAACTCATGTGCCTGCTTTTCTTGGAATGGATTCTAAGTTGGGGGGATATAATTCCTAAACTACGGGCTCTGTGGAATGCTGAGATACTAACAGTGCTGTAGACCTCCTGCTCCTGAGTCCATGAAGAAAGAAAGGCGTTCTCCTCTCTTTTACTTGCATTCTAAGCAAAAGCCAAACATATTCACTCACCAATTAACACATGATAAATGATAACTTTCATTCATTACTCCATACCTGACTGTAGATAATTATTTTGATCTTGATACTGAGGAACCAGATGAAGTGCTTTTAGCTCTCTGGTGCCAGAGTTGTCAATACACAGCATTTGGGTGCCCCCTTTCAGCTGACAAATCACCTAAAATGAAATCAACAATCAGGTTTCATCAGTCAAGAAATGTGAACTTACATAAACGAATGCCTGAGAAACAAGTTCTAATCCAGGACTTACATCTGAGGGTAAGAAAGAAAACTACATCTTTGTTCTTGATTTCTTCTTCTGTAATAACATTTACTGCTCCCTAAAAATTCTCCAGCAGTGTTTCCTTCCACAGAAGTTCCTTCTCCTGTCTTCCTCCACAGTGATCTGACTACTGAGACTTAGTTCAAGGACCAGCTGGCATTCAAGAGCTTCTCTGTCCTGTCCTTCACTCCTCTGCTCACATTAACAGACAACCCAAATTTAGGAGGGAGAGCTCATTTCAAGAACTTCCTGAGCATCACCTCTGCCTTAGAGCCAGGATCTCATTCTCTAAATGAAGAAGTGTGGGAGGGTTAGATAATGATGGCTCCAACTTGTAATCTTAGCTATTCAGGAGGCTGAGATCTGAGGATTGCGGTTCAAAACCAGCCTGGGCAGGGAAGTCTTGAGCCTCTTATCTTTTAAGTAACCAGCAAAAGCCAGAAGTGGAGCTGTGGCTGAAGTGGTAGAGTGCCAGTCTTGAGCCAAAAGCTCAAGGACAGTGCCCAGACCCAAGACTGAAACAAAGCAAAGAAAGGGAGTGAGAGGAAAGGTGCTCACTGGCCGTGTGGACTTTAACACTTTGCTACAGGAGTATGGAGGGGGTTCCCTGACAGTTCAGGCCTAGACCTCACTGCAGTGACTCTGGTGCTCTGGACACACCACTTAGAACGAAGAAGACAAACGCAGGCAAGGTCATATTTCTGTTGCTTTGGCTCATGAAATGGAGATAAAAATTAATACCTGCCCTAGGGTTGCTAGGATGAAATGACGTACCACAGTTGTAAACATATATACCCTCAGAGGTACCTATATGTTAGCTACTGGTAAAAGAACTCCAGAGGCAGGAAGAGAGAATGGGGCTTCTGTCCAGAAACCAGCGAACCACACAATGTAGACTAATATGACTTGTGGTTACTCTCCTTAAGTTCAGTAGAGCTCTAAACCTCTCCCAACTTGCTACGGCTGAGTGGAAATAGAACCTTAGGGATGAAAAGCACCAGATGACAACCCAAGTGTGACCCAACAAGGAAGCCAGTGAGAGGCAGCACGTGGCTACTGGCGGGCTTGGTTACCATCGGGCTGGAATCCTTCTTGCGAGAGCAGCTGGAGGTGTCCTCTGCTTCCTGGGATGAAGGGAACTTGCAGCAGGATTCCTGAGCCAGAGGGTTCTGAAAAGCTGCCTCCTCCGGGTTGTTACTTGCAACAGTGCCACCAGCTTCCTTTATTTCAACCTGAAAGGCACAAAGCAGTGGTTGTTTCAGAGGATACCTAGACATTGTCTTTTGCAGCTGCACAGCCCAGAAAATTCAAATTTGAGTGTTGTGTCCAAATTAAAAAAAAAATGGAGCTATGGTTCAAGTGGTAGAGTGCCAACCTTGAGCGAAAACTCTCAGGGATAGTGACCAGGCTCTGCGTTCAAGTCCTCTGCCCTGGGATGAGGGTGGAGGTTCTGTGGGCAAGCTGAGATTGGAGGAGGCCGCACCTTTGTCCAACCTTTCCAGTTCACTAAGGAGTAGTGATCAGGATTTTAGGAGATGCCAAAGTCCCAATCTCTCAGCTTTTCTGGTTTTCAAGCCCCAAGCCTCTGAGCATCAACTCAAAAATTTCCCACAAAGTCTTACACCAAGAGCTTATGGAAACACTTGAATGGATGAAGAATCTAAATTCCCATCCTTCTGGGGATCCTTTAGGAGGACCAATTTACATCTTTTTTTTCTTTTTTCTTTCCTTTCAGTGGGGCTAACTGGAAAGCAGGAAGTGCTTGGTGGCTGCCCAAGGCGACCGTGTATCCAGCTGACCACTATCCCATACCCATCTGTCCCCAGCAGCCAAGACCCCAACACCAGGGCAGGGGCAAATCCCACGACTCACTGGGAGCCCCACCAGGGCAGGGCAGGGCAGGGTGCTTGCCTGGTATGCCTGAGGCCCGGGTCCCCCCTTCCTCCCTGCCCCCCAGCGTGGGATGGAAGGCACCAGAATCCAAACCTCTGACACACATCTGACCTCCGGCAGGGCCAGCTCTTCGCCTGAGCAGGGGCAGGGGTGGACGAGGCCGCCCTGCCGTCTAGGGGGTCCCCGCACCTGTGTGGGAGGCGGCTCTTACCGGGATCACGCGCACGCCGGCCGCCAGCGGCAGCAGCGCGGGGCCGCGCGCCGCGGGCAGCAGCGACGACAGCACGTGCACGCTGTAGGCGGGCGGCGGCGCCGCCTCGTCCGGGGCGCGGAGCTCGGGGAGCCCCGCCAGGTCCCCGAGGAGCGCGGCCGGTAGGTCGGCCGAGCCGTCGGCGCCCGGCGGGGGGCTGAGCGCGCGCAGCAGCGGATCCCCGGGGTCGGCGGCGCCCAGGTAGGCGTCGGCCAGCACGGGCAGCTCGTCCTGCTCCGACTTCACCACCACGGCGGGGCTCAGCGCCAGGCCGTCGGGCGCGAACGGCCGCTCGGCGCTGAAGAGCTCCGTCACCATCTCATCGTCGGGGCCCGGCATGGCGCCCAGCAGGGACGTCTCCTCCATGGCCACGCATCGCCCCGCGCCCAGCTCCCTGGCGAGGGCGGGCGGCGCACCTGCGCGGGGAGAGCGGGCGGCGTGAGCCAGGCGCCGGGAGCCGGGGAGACCACTCCGCACCGAGGGCCGCCGCGGGCGGGCGCCTCCGGGCCCGGGCGGGGACGGGAGGGGGGGGAAGGGGGGGCGCCTCCGGGCCCGGGACGGGACGGGGGGGGGGGGGGAAGGGGGGGCGCCTCCGGGCCTGGGCGGGGACGGGACGGGGGGGGGGGGAGAAGGGGGGCGGGGGGGCGCCTCCGGGCCCGGGCGGGGACGGGACGGGGGGAGGGGGGGAAGGGGGGCGCCTCCGGGCCCGGGCGGGGACGGGAGGGGGGGGTCTGGGGGGCGGGGGTGGGGGGGCGCCTCCGGGCCCGGGCGGGGACGGGAGGGGGGGGTCTGGGGGGCGGGGGTGGGGGGGCGCCTCCGGGCCCTGGCGGGGACGGGAGGGGGGGTCTGGGGGGCGGGGGTGGGGGGGCGCCTCCGGGCCCGGGCGGGGACGGGAGGGGGGGAGGGGGCGGGGGTGGGGGGTGGAGGGGCACCTCCGGGCTCCGGACCTGGGACGGGACGGGGTGGCCCTGGCGGGGGACGGGAGGGGGTACGGGGGGGGGCGCCTCCGGGCTCCCGGCCGGGACGGGACGGGGGTGGGGGGCCGCCTCCAGGCTCAGGACCTGGGACGGGGGGCCGCCTCCGGGCTCCGGGGCCCCGAGCGGACACCTGGGTCTCCTCAAGGCACTCGGGCTAGGACAGCGGGCCGCCTCAGGGGATGGCCGGGCCCTGGGTCGCTCAGCGGACACCGGGGCCGCCTCAGAGCCACACCTGGGCCGCCCGGGCCGCTGCAGGGACGCACCTGGCCGACCGGCTGCAGCTGCGTCAACGCTGTGGCCAGGCAGGGCAGCCCGACTGGACGACCGACCGTCGACGGTTGGAAGGGGCGGGGCCTTGGCACGGGATGGGCGGGGTCAGAGAATGGTGGCGGAGGGGCCTGGAGAAGGGAAGGGGCGGAGCCTGTGTAAGAACAGGGGTGGAGTCTGTCAGAACAGGGAACCATTGGTGAGAGGGGAGAGGCAGGGCCAGGGAATCTGGTGGGAGGAGCCTGGAGAAGGAAAGAGGCGGGGCAGGGAATCATTGGTGGGAGGAGCCTGGAGGAGGGAAGAGGCGGGGCAGGGAATCATTGGTGGGAGGAGCCTGGAGAAGGGAAGAGGCGGGGCAGGGAATCATTGGTGGGAGGAGCCTGGAGGAGGGAAGAGGCGGGGCAGGGAATCTGGTGGGATTAGCCTGGAGAAGGGAAGAGGCGGGGCAGGGAATCATTGGTGGGAGGAGCCTGGAGAAGGGAAGAGGCGGGGCAGGGAATCATTGGTGGGAGGAGCCTGGAGGAGGGAAGAGGCGGGGCAGGGAATCATTGGCGGAGGAGCCTGGAGGAGGGACAGGGCAGAAGTTTCGGATGGAGGCAGGGCCAGGATTCGCGAGTGGGGTTGTGTAGAAGCAGCGATGCTCATGGGGAGGGGCTGGAGGAAGGGGTGTATGCAGCCTTACAGGGTGAAGATGAAGAACTCTGCTCCTGCTTAGGGTGGGGAAACTGAAGCCCCCAGAGACCAAAGCAGGACTAGACAAACCCTTCCTTGACCTTTGAGCTTTTCTCTTAGGGTTTTGTTTTGTTTTGTAGTGATAAGGATAGACTCAAGGCGGCCACTTGAGCCATACTCCTAGCCATTCTCTATTGTTTTTTTTTTGGGGGGGAGGGTCCGGCCGTGGGGCCTGAACTCTGGGCCTGGGCGCTGTCCCTCAGCTCTTCAGCTCAAGGCTAGCGCTCTACCACTTGAGCCACAGCGCCACTTCCGGCTTTTTTCTTTTTGCTTATGGGGTGCTGAGGAATCGAACCCAAGGCCTCAGGCATGCAAGGCAAGCGCTCTACCACTGAGCCACCTTCCCAGCCCCCTCTCTATTGCTTTTTTTTTTTTTTTTTTGTCTTTTCTTTTTTGGTACTGGGGATCGAACCCAGGACGTTGCACTTGCTAGGCAAGCGCTTTGCCACTGAGCTACATCCCAGCCCTCTCTATTGCTTTTGAGACAGGGTCTTCACCAAACTTTGCCTGGTCTAGCCTTGAACTCTTTTGAGACTAGCCTAGACAAATAAAAAAGTTAAGGATCCTATCTCCATCTATAGCTGGGGGAGGGTGGTATACACTTGTTATAGCAGCTGGATGGGAGGCTGAGATTGGGAGGATCACAATTCAAGGCCAGCTGGGGCATAAACATTCATTTCTGCTGGGTACCGGTGACTCACATCTGTAACCCTAGCTACTCAGGAGGCTGAGATGAGATCTGAGAATCAAGGTTCAAAGCTAGCTCAAGCAGGAACATCCATGAGACTCTGATCTCCAACTAACCACCAACAAGCCAGAAGTGGAACTGTGGCTCAAGTGGTAGAGTGCTAACCTTGAGCAAAAAGGCTCAGAGACAGTGCCCAGGCCCTGAGTTCAAGCCCCAGGACTAGCACCAAGGAAAAAGAAAAAAAAGTCCATTTCCATGGAAGAAACTGAGAGTAGTGCTGCATGCCTGTTATCCCAGCGATGGTAGATGGTGGGAATCAAAGAATAGGAGAATCACAGTCCAGGCTGGACTGGGTAGGACATGCGACCCTATCAAAAATAGCTAGCACAAGGCAGACAATGATGGCTCACACCTGTAATCTTACTCAGGAGGCTGATATCTGAGGATTGTAGTTCTAAGCCAGCTGAGGTTGGAAGTGGGGCTGTGGCTCAAGTGGTAAAGCACTAACCTTGAGCAAAACTCAGAGACAGCACCTAGGCCTTGAGTTTAAGACAGAACGTACGCATGAGCACACGCACACACACACACACAGGCTGGAGTTTAAGACAGAACCTACGCATGAGCACACACACACACACACACACACACACACACACACACACACACACACACACACACACACACACACACACACACACACACACACACACACACACACACACACACACACACACACACACACACACACACACACACACACACACACACACACACACACACAGGCTGGAGGCATGGCTCCGAGAGTGCTTTCCTAACCAGCCTGAAGCCTGGGGGTGGGGAAGGAGACAGACTAAGTAAGTCAAATGACTAAGATACAGCAGCACTGTTTATTAGGCACCTACTATGTGCCAGGCACTGGAGGAAGGAAGGTGAGTGATACAAGTTAACAGTCCACAGGCTCCTCCCTCCCTTTAATAGTTCTCCTCCTGATTGGAGGCTGGTCCCTGACAAAGGCGCCCAGAACAGTAACATAGTAGACAGACAGTGCTTTATTAAGGGTTGCCTACTCATAGTGCGCGTTTCTAAGACTTATACCAGAAGAGCACATGGTATTTACATACAATGGACCGATTAAGGTAGTGATTTCAAGCCATGGCTGCAATAAGACTAGTTTGTTCCAAATTAAAATACATGATACTCTTACCTCCCCCTTCCCACATATACAATAAAAACCCACTCTCCCTCTTAAGGAATAGAAAATTGCATTGATAACTGCGGGATCAGCCACAGAGACGCTGGGGTCATCAGACCCAAGAGAGAAGCACAGCCTCGCCCGCACACGCGGGCAGATCGGCCAGTGGCCACCAGCGCCTGACTGTGGCTCTGATGGTGTCCGCGGGCTGCCACCTCTCTCCCGGGGCACAGGGGGGTCATTTCCCCCACACCCTGCCTGGACGTCCACCACACAGGACCAGGCCTGGGAGCGTCGCTGCCGCCGGGGTTTCTCGGTTTTGCCTTTTGTTTTCATCCTTGCTTGTGAGAGCAAAAGGATCTTTGGGCCTTTGGGGCTGAGTTTTACCACACTGCTGTCCCCAAGACACATGCGTCTCTCACTTCCTGCAGCTGTGGAAGCAACAAGGGACGAAGCCGGCGAGGACCAGGCCAGGGCTGGGAAAAATAAATACACCACTTAGGAAGAGGCCAGCGAAGCGTGTCACCATGGGCCGGGGCGCTGGGGATGTCCCTGTGATGGGAGCTGCGGGGCGACATGGAATACTGAAGGGGACTCAGTGCGTGGCTTGCCCTGTGGCCACTCAGGCCTGCTGGCGAAAGGCACTCCTGGGACAGGGAGCCGCGGGCCTAGCACCAGTCACTGCGACCAGGGACATGTCACTACCATGTCACCGCCACTGGCCCCACCACAGAGACATGAGGGCGGCCGCCATGGACCAGGTGTGATGTCAGGGTGCCCTGCGCCCTCAAGTTCCTGGCCATCGTCACGCCAGCCCTGCGGCATGCACCCATGGCACCACTCCCATAGCCAGGCCCCCAGCCTGTGTGTCCCGGACGCCAGACACACGTCTGTCCTGTGCCTGGCTGCCAGCAGCGCTGTCCCCACGAGGGCCCTGGCCCTCTAGGGTGGGAGAAAGGAGCAGGACCCCCTCCCACCCCCGCCCCGCCGCGACCCCACCGAAGACCTCACGCCACGCCGCCTCAGTCTTTAAGGCACTGGGTTCTGAAAATGTGCAGGGTCAGTAACTGGACAGACATGGCCACCGCTTGTTCCAAACACGGCAAAGGCAGACGGATGGTGGCACGGGCCGGGAAGGACGGATCTCGCGAGCGCCCTGCCGTGGGCAGCACTGAGAGCACCGCCGACACCAGCAGCGTCTGCTCCCTCCGCGTGCGAAGCTGCAGCCCTACTAAGGACGAGCCCAGGCCGGCCTCGGGATGCCCCTGAAGTAGGAGGGCTGCGCTTCGCACAGTGGGGCTCCCACGCGAGGGAGAGACGGCCAACGCTTTCTGGAAGGAGAAGTTTTTGTTTTTTTCATCCCGAGCTAGGATCAGGATGATGCCTACTCTTCATTTGGTGTGGGCCACGCGGTTTCCCCTCGCCGTGGCCTAGTGGGATTACTTTGTGGAATTAGGTGTGAGCCCAAACAAGTTGAGGATGTCTGTCATGGCTTCTCCCAGGTGCTTTGCAAAGCGGTGAGAATCCTGGTTTAAACACAGAAAGCAAAAACACATAAGATGTAGAAATCCAGGCCGGCGCGGTGCTGCACACCTGTAATCTCCAGCCACTGGGAAGGTGGAGACAGGAGGATTGCAGCCTGAGGCTAGTGCTGGCAAAGTTGTGTGAGACCCTACGGGGGGAGGGGGAGTGAGACCTCACAGGTGACCTGTGGGTTTGAACCCCAGATTCCATGTGCCCTGTCACCTGTGAACCTGGCCCTGTCTGAGCTGCCCATGATGCACGGAGGTACCCGCCTTGGACCTGACCTTGACCTCTGTGACCCTACCCAGGCCGCCCCACGTGAACCTACACCTCCAAGCTGCCAGCAACGCCCGACTAGCAGTTTCTTACGCACATGCTCCAGAACCTGGCCTGCAGATTCAAGAGCGAGAAGTAGCGGAGGGAACAGGAGATGCCGATGGGGGCGGGCAGCCCTGACTTTCTCCCGGGGAAGGGTGGGGCCATGTCTAGAACCCTGGCTGCCCACATGTGCAGAGCCCCCGCGCAGGTCACTGCAGCTCTCACCCCACAACAGATCCGAGCCCCCGGCCGCCTGCACACCTGGCGGCTCCCGTGACTACAACGTGGGCACTGTCCGCTCTGAAAGCAGCAAGCCACAGGCAGATCCGGGGTTCTCAGGAGTCTGGGTGCTCCGGTCCCCACTAAGATGAGCAGTCTGGGTCAGTTCCTGCCCGAGGACCCACGAGGACCCTGGCCCGACACCAGGAGAGGGACTTGCCCCTCAGAGCGGGCTGAGTTGGCCGCAGGTACGCGGCATGTCACTCAATCAACAACTAGTTTTTGTGTTGGACTTTTTTGTGGTTGCATGTTTTTGATGTGTAGCCGAGGCTCCAATTTGCAATCCTCCCACCTCAGCCTCCCAAGGACCAGAGGCGTTTCTTTAGGAATGTTGCCTGCCTGTGTTTAGCGGTGAGCTCCTCCCCTCCACCCGTTCGCTAAGCCCCTCCCACAAAATTCTGCATCTAGGATAAATTCCATTCTCTTTTTGGAGGAAATGGGGTTGGATCTCCAGGCCTTATGCTTGCTAGGCAGGAACTAGAGAACACTTACGCTGTACCTCCAGCCCCCTTTGCTGCAGGGTTTATTCAGTTATCCTTAAATGTACAAAGGGGTTTCAATTTCAGAATCTGGGTCTTATTGTTGTTTTGTTGGTCATGGGACTTGAACTCGGGGCCTGGGTGCTGTCCATGAATTCTTTTGCTCAAGGCTAGTGCTCTATCACTTTGAGACACAGTGCCACTTCCTGTTTTCTGGTGGTTACTTTGAGGTAAGAGTCTCACAGACTTTCCTGCCTGGGCTGGTTTTGAACTGCGATCCTCAGCTCTCAGCCTTCTGAGAAGCTATGGTTATAGGCGTGAGCCACCATGCCCGGCTTTTTCTTTTTATAACAGGGCCTCACATTTATGCTCAGGCCAGGCTGAACTAAAGTTCTCTATTTACTCTGCGTCCACGGTGGCAGGGAAGACTGGCACTCAGTACCCGCCGCGGCTGTCAACCACTTGAGGTAGGGTTTCACTAACTCTTTGTCCCGGCTGCCCAATATCATGAACTCCCCCAATCTCAGCTTCTCAAGTAGGACGGCAGGCATGAGCCACAGCATACAGAATGGGTGTGTGTGTGTGTGTGGCACCAAGATTTGAACTCAAAGTCTTGCACTCACTAGGGAGGCATTCTACTACATGAACCACGTAGCCAGCCTAAACTCCTATTCTTTTTGTAAAACAAAAAACTGGGTGGAGGATAGACAGGGGAGCGGAAGTAGGAGAAAATGAGGCGTAACAATGTTCCACAAGAAATGTGCTCATTACCTTACCTGTGTAACCACGCTAATATCGCCTTTACAATAAAATGCAATAAAATACAATAAAATAAAATTGAAAAAAACCCTGCAAACTTTGGCATTACTTGTCAAGAGATGGACAATGTGGGAAGAAGAAGATAAGATAGGCCCATAAATAAAGTATGAATTAAATGTGCATGCAAGGCGGGAGGCCACCTGCTCCGTCACGAGGTCCAGGGTCTGTCTTCCCAACGTCACAGGTTTAGAAAGCCATGGATGCATGTGCGCATTTAGGTTTAAAACTGCTGCTACAGCAAAGGCAGGCATGTGGAACTAAATCTACGTCTTTAAAGCCAAGTGAAAGCCAGCTACCAGCGGCTCCCGCCTGTCATCCTGACTACTCAGGAGGCTGAGATCTGAGGATGTAGTTTGAAGCCAACCTGGGCAGAAAAGTCCATGAGACTCTCATCTCCAATTAACTTGCAAAAAGTTGCAAGCGCAGTTGTGTTTCAAGTGATAGAGCACCAGCTTTGAATGAAAAAGCCAAGCAAAAATGCAAGGGCCCTGAGTTCAAGCCCTGCTACCAGCACAACATAAAACACAAGAAGAGAAGGGATTTCCTCCTCCCTCACCGTCTCGGGGCTGGACAGCTTGGAGGAGATGTGGAAGTGGATGTAGTTATCGCCCATTATGATGTAGGACACGCCGTAGCCGTCATCAGCAACCTGCAGGCAGACAAGAGACAGCCTGGCTGACCCTGGGAGGGACAGAAGACAACCGGCACCGCCAGGCATGCCAGCAGCAATGCGTCAGGACCCAGCGGCCCTCAGAGCCCGGCCGGCACCGGTCCACTCACCGGCCCGAAGCCCCCACCGCCAGACACGTAGTGCGGGTTGTTCACCAGGTCAAACAGCTCCACCTGCTGGTGAGGGGTCTGGCTGGTCGACAGCCTCCAAGGCTCAGACAGCACCTGGACCGGAACGAGGCAAGGTTCGAGTAAGTGGCTCTTCTCCCCACCCCGTCCTCCAGGCTGCACCTGAGGGTGCTGCTTTGGACACCCTCAGTCTTTGTTCCTGAGGACAACACTGGCTCCGAGAAGGGGCAGGCAGGAAAGGGGCTCCAAGATGAGTGTGCCACCAGATAGAGCATACGGCGAGACGGGGAATGGCGCCACCCCGTGCTGTGATCTCAGCCTCCTGAGTCGCTAGGATCACAGGTGGGAGCCACTAGGGCCGAACAAATTTTCTAATTGTTGAATGAGGTTGAGTGTGGTAGTGTATGCCTACAGTCTCAGCCCCTTGGAAGGCAGAAGGAGGAGGAAGGCTTGAGCAATCTAACAAACGTCCATTCATAAAAATAAAGTCTATAAACTCCCCATTGAAATCATATTTAAAACAAAGGTAGGCTGAGCTCTGGTGGCCCACCTTGTAACCCTAGCTGCACAGGAGGCTGAGTGCCGAGGATGACGGTTCAAAGCCAGTCTTGACAGAGAGGCTCATTAAAAACCAGCAACAAGCCAAAATGGCGCTCTGGCTCAAGTGGTAGAGTGCCAGCCTTGAGGAGAAAAAGCCAAGTGAGAGTTTGTGGTCTTGAGTAGTTCAAGCCCCGGTACCGGCACATACACAGCAAAATGAGATGCGGGTGTCTGTGCGCATTGGCGCTGCCTAAGTGCTCGTGCCCGGTAGGTCGGGAGGTTAGTCCTCCAGCACTGCCTCCCACGCCACAGCCACGCCCGACGCCCACTGGGACCGGCGGGGCAGGAGCAACGCACGGAGACCCCTGCCCACTGGGCGAGGGCCACGTACTTCCTTCAGGAAGGGGGAGTCCACGGCCAGGTATTTGGACACGACGTAAAGGCAGAAGAGATGGCGGTCGATGCCCGCGCCCGTCATGGCCAGACGGTACAGCTGCTGATGTTTCTCGGACGCCAGCTTGAACAGCCTGAGCCTCTGCTCCACCTGCCGCATGGGGGGAAGAAGTTGGAGGAAAGAGAAGCGGGGGGCGGGGGGGGGGAAGCCGAGGGGAGAGGGCGGATGAGGAAACCGCACAGGCCCCGTGTCGCCCGCGGGCTCCCCGCGCGAGGCCGCACGGCGTGCGGCTTGGCTCGTGGCACCGTACCGTCTGCGTGGGGTCTGCCATGGCCAGCACGAAGCTGCAGGACTCCATGGTGCAGGAGCGCACGGTCTCGGTCCTCCCCTCCCGGAACAGCCGGGTCATGGAGGCCTCGTAGGTGAGGCAGAACTTGCCCATGTCCTGAGGAAGCAGAGAGGCTCCGTGAGGGCGGCCAGGCCTGTGGCGGGACGTGGACTTCGCCATGGACTCAGGCCCTCGGGCAGTGGCGGGGGGGGGAGGGGAATGAGAGGGGGTAAAGGAATGACCCTGGGGTCATACCAATGCTCCATGCTCCCCAGGTGTGGCCCTGAGCGGGTAGGGTGGCACTTGGGAGGGTGGGGGCACAGGACCCCCCATGAAACAGTCAGAAGGGCGCAGGGGTGCCGGACAGCAGAGGCGTGGGAGGGAAGGGGGCGGGAGGGTGGATGAGGGAGGGAGGGAGTCTGGGGAGGGGGTGCAGAGGGAAGCCCAGACAGAGCCCCCACAGACGGGGCGGAGCAGCCTGGGGGCCGAGAGGCAGAGGGAGAGGGGGACGAGGTGGCGTCTGGGCGGCTTCCTAAGCGCCCCAAGAGGGAGATGGAATGCAGGGCAGGGGCGGGCAGAGGGAGAGCCGCTGCAGGGCTGAGTTGGACCAAGGAGGCCAGTGTCTGGGCAAGAGCCCTGGGGAGGCCTCAACACCATGCAGCCGGGGCTCCAGGAGGGAGCAGCAGAGGCAGGGAGGCCATTCGTTAGAACCCAGGGCCTCCTGGGTGGATGGGATTAAAGGCGGGAGCTGCCAGGGCCTGGCTCCCAACACCCACTGAGTATTTCTCCCAAAATGCACCTTTTACAGGCAGCTGCCGCCGCTCGGCTTCTGCCCCCCATGTCCCTGCCCTAGGTGCCCCGTCTCCCATCATACACTGATCCAGGAGAGCCCCTCGCTCCCCACACTGGGGCCATTGCTCAATCTCTGGTCTTCTAGATCTCTCTGCACTTCGCCTATAAAGCCTGGTATAAAGTGTCTCCCTGGGAGCGAAGCTAGGAGGCAGCCTGGGCGTGGGGCCCCTGGGTGGCCACTGGCACTGAGCCACGGCCCCCAAGGACTGCCAGACACTGCATGTGTGTACACCACTCACACTGGCTGGGCGTGATGGTGGTTCACACCTGTAATCCCAGCACCCAGAAGAAAGAGGATCTCAAGTTTGAGGCCGGCTCGCCACAGAGACCCTGTCTCACAAAAACAAGCAACAGCAATAGCAAGACTAGGTCAGCGCCTAGGTCACCACCAGGACATCTCCCCCAGCAGCCCTGGCCTAGTGCAGGCACCGCTGCTCCTGGGACCAGAGCAGAAGTCAGAGTCACAATGGCACCATGGCGGGAATGCTGCCAGCCAGGTGGGGGCCCATGGAGACTCGGAGGGCTCGACTTCAGGGCCAGCGCCCTCCCCCGGCCGCCAGCGGGGATACGGCCAGGCCACGTCAGCCCGGAAGTGCTCAGGATGGACCCCACTGCTGGCCCACCTTGTAATGCGCCAGCTGCAGGGCCATCTGGATGAACGCGTCGGGGCTGGTCCGGCATTTCTTGATTAAGCCTTTGCCAAACGTGTTGAATGAGAACGAGTGGATGTCCACGTCGTCGGCCAGGAGATTGGCACTGTTCAGGGAGGTCTCGATGACCGCCTGGCACTGCGGGAGAGACAACACGTCCTCAGTGGGCACGCTGGCACAGCGGGGGACACCCGGCCAGCTCCCGGCTTGCCCCACGCGGGCTGCGCTTGTTTCCTCTTGCTCCTTCCAGAACCCCTTCTCCCCTCAGAAGTGGAGAGCAGAAGGGGGCCCGCAGGTGAGGGCCAGCTCCTGGTGACACCCCAAAGGGAACTTCAAACAACCCTGCTACAGGAAGTCTGAGGGAAGAAGAGACAAACATGCAGTAACGAAGCAGAACAACTGTAGGGCCACAACAGACCTGGAGGAGCTGGGCACTAGCGGCTCATGCCTGTAGTCCAAGCTACTTGGGAGACTGAGATCAGGAGGATGGCAGTTCAAAGCCAGCCTGGGCATACAAGCGAGGTCCCTCCTCCATTCATAGTCGGGCATGGTATATGCCTGTCGTCCTGGGAGGCTGGGACTGGAAGATCTCCGTTCCAGACCAGCCTGGGCAGAAAGTCTGCCCCGATGGCAGGAGCTGGGCATTGTGGGACACGTCTGTGACCCCAGTGACACAGGTTAGCCTGACATAAGCAGATCTCCCCCATCACAAACATAACCAGCATAGCTGGGCACTGGTGGCTCACGCCTGTAATCCTAGCTACTCAAGAGGTTAAGTTCTAAGGATCACAGTTCCAAGCCAGCCCAGGCAGGAAAGTCCATGAGACTTTTATCTCCAAGGAGCTGTGGTTCAAGTGGTAGAGCGCTGGCCTTGAGCAAAAAGAAGCTCAGGGACAGCACCCAGGCCCTGAGTTCAAACCCCAGGGCTGGCACAAAAGAAAAGCACAAAGTAGGGAGGGGTTGGAGGCATGACTTAGTATTAGAGAACCTGCCCTGAGTTCAAATCCCATTATTGCCAAAAAAAAAAAATCAAAGGCAGAGAGATGGAGGGACCTGAGAGTCAGTCCCAGAAGTCAGGCTGAAAGGACTCCTGTAAGATCCCAACTCTGATGTCCTGGGAAGGGGGAAACTGTGAAAGATGAACCGTGGCCCAGGAGGGGAGGGAAGGAATCGGGAGGGGCTGGCAGGAGGAGGGGCAGCAGATGATGCTGAGAGGCGGGGCCAGGACATCACCCAAGTCCCACCCCATACACCCCACCCACCACCATGGGCCCCCAAGTTGACCATGGCCTGGGAAGTGTCACGGGGGTGCATGAATTTATCCAGTGAACCGCTGGGGGGCAGTGCTGAGCAACAGGTTGGGCAGGCGGGGGTGTAGTGGGGAGGAAGAGCCTGAGTCCTCTGCAGAGGTGGCAGCTCTTAGTAGTGCTGGGTTACAGGGTACCAGCAATGGAACTGTACGCTGTGAAAATGTCTCCCACTATTCCAGACAGGTGCTTGCTCCCCGCACTAACCTTCCTTCCCCAGAAGGCTCCTACTTGATGGGCTGCGTCTAAGAGTCTTTGAGACAGTCTAGCCATATGCCCCGGCTGGCCTCAAACGTACAATCCTTCTGCCTCAGCCTCCTGAGTTGGCGTTTACAGGCATGTACCACCTACACCCAGTTATCAGTCTAAGAATCTTTTTTTTGTTTTGTTTTGTTTTTTTGTGCCTGACCTGGGGCTTGAACTCAGGGCCTGGGTGCTATACCTGAGCTTTTTTTCACTCAAGGCTGGTGCTTTACTGCTAGAGCCACAGCTCCACTTCCAACTCTTTTGGTAGTTACTTGGAGATGAATCTTACAAGCTTTCCTGCCCAGGCTGGCTTCAAACCTCAAACCTCAGTTCTTAGCCTCCTGAGCAGCTAGGATTGATTATAAGTATGAGCCACTGGTGCTTGGCCTAAGAGGAACAAAATGTATTTTAAGTTTTGAACATTTTAAGTTAGCCAGCAAGGATGAGATCCTGAATTCAATCCTGAGAGAGTCAGACAAGGATGAGATCCTGAATTCAATCCTGAGAGAGTCAGACAGACAAGCCAGCAAGGATGAGATCCTGAATTCAATCCTGAGAGAGTCAGACAGACAAGCCAAGTGAAGAGTAATATGATTCGATGTGCTGGGTTTTGCACTCTGCTGTGAAGCGTGTGCGGTCTCGAGGCTGCTGGGGAGCAGCTCCCTGGGTGACCCCCCCCCAGCCCGGGCGGCCTTGCTCACTTCCTCCGGGATGTCCCACTGCAGCCGAGTCGGGTGGGGGATGCTGGAGTTGGTCTCTCCTCGGCAGTGCCCATCCTCCTCGTAGCCCAGGTGAAAGACGTCCGTGGCCATGACAAACTGAAACACAAGAGGCAGAGACTGAACAAAAACCCCCACCCAGTGCCCCTCGGCCCCTCTCGGCAGAGCTCTGGGACAGAATATGGGTCCCCTACCCCAGCAACTGGTCCAACCACAGACCCCCCGCCGGCGCCTCCTAATTCATGTCTGACGCAGCTGGCTGGACCAAAGTGGCCCCCCTGCTAACAGTGCCAAGCCAAGCCCAGGTGTGGGATCTTTCCTGCTGACCCAGAAATGCCCCTCCAACTCGATAATATGTGAGGGTAGCTCAAGGCTCTGAGTTCAAATCCCAGAGCCATAAAAAATAAAATAGCCGATAGGAGTCAGGTGCCAGTGGCTCACACCTGTCATCCTAGCTTCTCAGGAAGCTGAGATCTGAGAGCACAGTTCAAAGCCAGCCCAGCAAGAAAATCCATCAGCTTTTTTTTTTTTTTTTGGTCGATTGTGGGGCTTGAACTCTGGGCCTGGGCGCTGTCCCTCAGCTCTTCACCTCAACGTGATTATTCTAAGCTTGAGCCACAGCGTCACTTACAGTTTTCTAGTGGTTCATTGGAGATAATCTCATGGACTTTCCTGCCTGGGATGGCTTTGAACCACAATCCACAGATGAGAGCCTCTGGTGCCTGGCTCCATGAGATTTTTATCTCCAATTAAGCACCAAAAATCTGGAGGTGGAGCTGTGACTCAAGTGGTAGAGGGGCAGCTTTGAACAAGAAAGCTTAACAGCAGCATCCAGGCCCTGAGTTCAAACCCCAGGACCGCCACCAAAATGAATGAATGAATGAATGAATGGATAAATAAATAAATGGGTTGGGGATAAAGTTTTTTTTTTTAATATTCTGATCATTTTAAGAACTTCAACATTTGGGCTGGGAAGGTGGCTCAGTGGTAGAGCGCTTGCCTTGCATGCTTGAGGCCCTGGGTTCCATTCCTCAGCACCACATAAGCAAAAAGAAAAAAGCTGGAAATGGTGCTGTGGCTCAAGTGGTAGAATGCTAGCCTTGAGCTGAAGATCTGAGGGACAGCGCCCAGGCCCAGAGTTCAGGCCCCACGACCGGACCCCGCCCCCCCACCCCAAAAAAAAAAAACTTCAACATTTTTCACAGCGTAAAGAGCCTCAGTGAAAGCGGCTGATCAGCAGTGGGTGGGACGGGAAAGACAGACGGGTGGGGACTGGCGGAGGGGTTGGGCTAACAAGGCTGGAGTATTTGCAAGTGTGAGAACAGAACAAGGAAGCTGTGGGAAGGGGGAGACCGGCTGGGGCACAACACTGAACCCCCCCACTCTACGACCTGGGCCTTCCCCCTTCAGTGCCAGACCGCATGCGCAGTACTGACCTGCTCAGGACTCTGACTACGACACAAGTGAAGCATCCTGGGGTTCAAGTCCAGCCTGGACCGGCCTTGACCCCCACCACGACTCACCTCCCACATGTGGGCCACGATGGGTGCGTCCGCCCACGAGTGCTCGGCGTTCATGCCCATCTTGCCGTTTTTGAAGGTGATGAAGGTGATGGACTTGTCGAACCACCTGTACGGGACACCCGCGGTGATGGCACCTCGGTGCTGGGGAACGCCCAGCCCAGGGGGCGGCTGCCACGCGTGGGGACACCGGGGCCGCAGGCCAGGACCGTACCTGTCATAACATTTGCCGTGCAGGAGCGACTTGGCGTAACTCGTCATGGACGCCACGGGGTCCTCCTTCCTGTACCCCTGCTCTGTCTCGTCCAGCGTCACGAAGAATGCCGCCTTCTCCACCGCGTCCAGGGACTGCTTGTTCCTGCCCCGTCTGAAGTACGCCTGGCGACACTTGGCCCACGGCACCCTGGGTAACGATCGAGCGTCGTGAGAGGAACCTCGGGACCACCTTCGTACTTCCAGCTTTTTGGTGGTTCACTGGAGAGAGGAATCTCAGGTCCTTTCCTCCCCGGGGCTGGCTTTAAACCTCGGCCCTCAGCTCTCAGCGCTCTGAGCAGCTGGGATTACAGGGGTGAGCCGCTGGGTGCCTGGCTGAATTTCTCTTCCCAAAGCAAGTCATCCTCTCCTTTCTACCTCGGAGCTGGCTGTGAAGAACTTTCTCTGCAGGATGGGCTTGCCTTACCTGCACTAGGCCCTCGGTATCATCCCCTGCACCCCAAAAAGAAAGAACTCCACTGACTGCCTTATCTGACAACAGGTCATCATCTGCAGGAGTCACCTGCCCATCCCCGGGAGGATGGGGACCAGGAGAAGCGCCCAGGACCCCATGGCCAGCCCAGGAAGCCCAGGTGCCACCGTCCCCCCCCCCCGCACTCTGTGACGGCTCCCTCAGGCTGGCAGAGACGGGGCTCAGTGCTCAGACAGCTGGGTGCACAGAAGGACTGTGCGGTGAACAGCCAGCCGTGAGCTGGAGATGGCACAGCCCGGCTCCCCAGGCCCCCGTGGGGTCCCTCGGCCATGGGCAGAGTGAGTATGGAGAGACAGGTGACACAGGGGAAGCAGGATTGTGCACTCAGCCGCCAGGCCTCGCCCGGCCTGGGCCTCCTCTCATGCCAGGCTTCTGCTTGAATCTCACAACGTTGTGCTGAGGCTGACCCTGTCCGTCATCGACAGGCCCGGCCCCACACCCCAGCCCAGGCCAGAAGGAGCCCGTACCTGTCGCCGGCGGTGAGGGCGGCCAGCTTGGCCTCCCCGGGCTGCGGCTCCGAGGGGTCGTCCAGGATGCGCTGCATCTGCTGCTCCAGCTCGCGGGGCCGCAGCAGCCGCCCGCTGTGGTACAGGGACACCCGGAAGTAGCGGCCCCGGTGGTACACCACCACGTGCTTGCTGTCCTTCAGGTGCTGGATGGTGTCTGCGGACAGGCGGGAGGGTCACTCCGCTCTGGGGAGCACGCCACCCCAGCCCCTGCGTCCTTGGGGAAATTTCCCAAGATGATTTTTTTCTTTGGCAGAACTGGGGCTTGAACTCGGGGCCCTGGACTTGCTAAGTAACAGGCATTCTACCACTGAGCCGTGTGTCCAGCCTGGAATCATGATCCAGTCTCATGGACTTTTCTGCCTATTGGCCTGGAACCTTGATCCTCCTGACTCCAGGCTCCCGTGTAGTGAGGTGTGCACAAATGCACCTAGCTACTGATTGAGAAAGGGTCTAGGGAACTTCCCTGCCTACACTGGCTTTGAACTGTGATCCTCCTGATCTCAGCCTCCTGAGTAGCTAGGATTACAGGCATGATCACGCCACTGTACCAGGCAAATACAGCATTTTTTTTTATTACAATGATCTTTCTAAAGAAAGAGCTCAGAAGGACAGAGAACTAAACCATGACTCTGGACAGCTGGACCGGCTGTCAGAATGGCAGCCTGCCCCGCCTCCTTACGCCAAGGCAGGCTAACCTACCCCAAGTGGAAGAGGAAAGCACCAGGACAAGCCCTGAAGGGACGCTTGCCTTGGCACATGCTGGAATTTCCTACTTGGTCTCATACTAGGACAAACAACTGAGGCGGGAATGCTTAGAAGTGAGAAGGGCCCTCCCTGCGCCCACGGCGTGCGTGGTTGGAAGGTAAATCCAGATCTGTATCTCACAGGAAACAGAAAAATCAAGTCCAGGGAGATCAATTATTGCTAAGTAGCAGACGCCAGTGGCTCTCACCTATCATCCCAGCTACTCAGGAGGCCGAGATCTGAGGATCGTGGCTCTAGCTCAGGCAGGAAAGTTCCTGAGACTCTTATTTCCTGTTAACCAGCAAATGTTGGATGTGGAATTCTGGCAGAAAACTAACCTTGAGCCAAAAAAGCTAAGGGACAGTGCCTAGGCCTTGAGTTCAAGCGCTAGAACTGGCACGCACACACAACACAAAGTGCATAAATAAAGCAACGCTTATTTACCTATCACGAAAAAAGGAATGTCTTGTTAAGGCACAAAGCCTGGAGGAAAAAGTGATATAACTCCACATTTGGGTTTTGTTGTTGTTGTTGTTGTTCTGGGATTTGAATTCAGGACTTCCCAATTACTAGACAGGCATACTACCACTGAGCCACACGTCCAGCCCTTTTTGGCACTCGTTATTTCTGAAAAGGTCTTACTTTTTGCCTTGGCCAAAAAGTAAGGATGGACTACCATCCTCTTATTTACACTTCTTGCTGAGCTGGGATCATAGCGCATGCCAGTGCCTGGCTGTTGGTTTAGAAGGGGCCCTCTTGTGCATGTCTGGGCCGACCTCAAACCAGGATCCTCTCGCTCTCAGCCTCTTGAGTAACTAGGATTCCAACCCTAACCCTGTCACTCATTCACTTTTGCTAAGTCACGCTTACTGAGGTGAGCAACTTTTTTTTTTTTTTTTTTTTGGATTGGTCGTGGGGCTTGAACTCTGGGCCTGGGCGCTGTCCCTGTGCTCTTCAGCTCAAGGCAAGCGCTCTACTGCTTGAGCCACAGCGCCACTTCCAGTTTCCGAGTGGTTTATTGGAGATAAGAGTCTCACAGACTTTCCTGCCCGGCTGGCTTTGAACCAAGATCTTCAGATCTCAGCCTCCTCAGTAGCTAGGATGATAGGCATGAGCCACCAGCGCCTGGCTTGAGCAACTTCTTAAATGTTAACTGGACATCTGGATCTCATTGAGACCTCTGGGTACTGTAATTTGTGTACTTTTTGTAAGAAAATAGGTGGGCAGTGTGGTATTTTGTTGTTTTTTTCCTGAATGCAGGCCTTTCAGATAGATACTCAGTGTTCCACACCAGGCGGACTGCTGTTTGAAGCCAACGGAGGTAAAAGTGAGACGTTGACAAAATTAGGCCGGGGCATGGTAGCACCTACCTTTAATCCCAGCTACTAATAAGGAAGCAAAGGAAGGAGGAGAATCACAGCTCCAGAAAGTTAGCATGGGGCCCTATCTGAAAAACGAACGACTCTGGGGGGGAGGGGAACTGCTTGAGGGTACACTGGAAAAAAATCACTCGAGCGTCCACGGCAGTGGTCTTGAGCAACGCCCACTGTGACCCCCAGAGGCTGCGCCCAGGGCCCCTCCCGCTGCATGATGAGTGTGCTTGGGGCAAGGCTGCGGCATCCTGGGGCCACAAAGTCTCACAGGAGGCCAGGAGAGCCCTGTGGCCCGCAACTGTAAGACGGGCAGTGGGATTAATTGATCTTCTTTCTAGAGCTTCTGAACTTTGGCAGTGGTCCCCTCACACAGTGACACAGTGCTGTCAGTGTGCGCGGCCAGCCCTTGGGATCGCAGGGGACCGCTCTCCAAGACCCAGTGTGCACTGAGACCTCCCTTCAGCAGAATGGCAGCCGGGTACGGTGGCTCACGCCTGTCATCCTAGCTACTCAGGAGGCTGAGATCTGAGGATCATGGCCCAAAGCCAGCCCAGCAGGGAAGGCAGTGAAACTCCATCTCCAAAATAACTGGCAAAAAGCAGGGCTGGAGGTGGACTCAAGTGATAGAGCATCTTCTGAGTGAGCAGGCTTAACAAGCACAAGGCCCTAAGTTCAAATCCCCATACTAGCTTGATTTACTAACCTGCAAGGGAGGAGAAATGGAAGTCTGGAAACAAGCCCACCATCCCGGGCCCCAAAGAAGGGCCTGACGACCACTCTGGGCCTTGGCCTCCTCCTGAGAGGACAGAGAGGGCGTGGCCCCAGGGAGCCCTGCCCCGCACGCCCCACTCACCAGTCTCCTCCCCTGGGATCCGGCACGTGTTAAACAGCCGCTCCCACTGCGCGGAGCACAGCGGGACTGTGGACCCCAACACGCGAATCTGCAATGGAAACCAGGGTCACACCAACAAGCCACACCCCGCAGGACACCGGCCGGCCACGCCTGGGGACATGCCTAACGGCCATGGCCAGGTTTTGAGCACGCGGCCCATGGCGCTGCTCCCTGGGATCCGACGCTGAAAAGCAGCTGAGCCAGGCCAGCGCCCGCCCTCTGCATCTGCTTCTGGAAAAATCCATTCAGACAAATTATGTTTTTGTTTGTTTGTTTTTGTCGGTCATGGGGCCTGAACTCACTCTGGGCCTGGTACTGTCCCTCAGCTCTTCAGCTCAAGGTTAGCACTCTACCACTGAGCCACAGCACCACTTCCAACCTTTTCTGCTTATGTGGTACTGAGGAATCGAACCCAGGGTCTCTTGCATCCAAGGCAAGCGCTCTAGCACTGAGCCACCTTCCCAGCCCGAGACACATCATGTTTAAACCGACACCAAAACCCAAAGATGAATGTTTTGTCTTGTAAGCCAGGCTTTATTTCAACAAATCACAAGGCCAATTGCAGAACTGAAGCACAACAGAAGCCAGAGCCCGGCTACAAGCTCACATCTGTAATCCTCGCTACACAGGAGGCTGAGAGGTGAGGATCACAGTTCAGAGGCAGCCTGGGCAAGAAAATCCATGAGACTCTCACCTCTGATTAACCACCAAAGAGCCAGGAATGGAGCTGTGGCTCTGGTGGGAGAGCACCAGCTTTGAGCAGAAAAGCGAAGGTGTAATAATAGATGCCTGAGTTCAAGTTCCTGGACCAGCACAAACATTAAACAAAACATTTTTAAAGTACAATAGACATATATATTCACTTAGAATACCTAAAACTCAATCTCAAAATAATATGAATGAAAAAACTATCACACCTGTAATCCTAGCTACTCAGGAGGCTGAGATCTGGGGATCGTGGTTCAAAGCCAGCCTGGGCAGAAAGGCCTTGAGACTCTTATCTACAATAAATCACTAGAAAACCAGAAGTGGCTGTGTGGCTCAAAGCGGTGGAGCGCTCTCCTTGGTCTGAAGAGCTATGGGACAGCACCCAAGCCCAGAGTTCAAGCCCTACAACTGACAAAAAAAAGAGAAAAAACTAGACAACCCTCCCCTGGCCCCGCAAGAAATAAAAGCCATTTAAATTACTACTATCTTAGCAATTTAAGAGCATAAGATCAGAGGACAGTGGTTCAGAGCAAGCCCAGGGACACAAATCCACAAGTCTTTTATCTCCAATTAGTCAGCAAAAAGCCAGAACTGGAGGTGTGACTCAAATAGAACACCAGTCTTGAGGGGAAAAGGCTAAGCAAGAGCAGGAGGCCTGAGTTCAAGCCCCAGTATCTACAGAAAAGAATTCCATGAGCTAGTGATGGAAGTCAGTGTAGAGTACTAACTGGTGGAAGTCAGTGTAGAGTATTAACCGGTGGAACTCAGTGTAGAGTACAACCCTAGCATGCCCAGCCCCGTGGGGTCCATCCCCAGTACCAGCAAAAAAAGAAAGAAAATTTTTTTTGGTCGGTCGTGGGGCTTGAACTCTGGGCCTGGGCGCTGTCCTTGTGCTTTTCAGCTCAAGGCAAGCACTCTACCACTTGAGCCACAGTGCCACTTCTGGTTTTCTAGTGGTTTATTAGAGATAAGAGGCTCACGGACTTTGCTGCCCTGGCTGGCTTTGAATCATGATCCTCAGATCTCAGCCTCCTGAGTAGCTAGGATTAGGGGTGTGAGCCACCGGTGGCTAGAAAAAAATAATTTTAAGTTGAGTTTCTAGATTAGTAAGCACTTAAATTCCGCTTCTTGCTGAGTATGGTGGCTCACGCCTATAATCCCAGACACTCAAGAGGTAAAGATAAGGAAGGTGGGATGTGCCTATCACCCCATCTGTGTGAGGAAGCATAAACAGGAGGATCAAAGTCCAGGTCAGCAAAACTGCAAGCATCTATTAAAAAAATAAGAAGCAGAACAGGGCCAGAGTGCATCTCAAGCTCTGTCTGGCGAGCACAAGGCCCTGAGTTCAAACCTCAGGACCAGCAAGATAAATCCAGGAGCGTTTCACCAAAAGCACTGTGTTCACATACCGGTTTGATTTCCTCCCGATCCACCTTGCGTCGGTAAAGCAGCATGGCGTGGATGGCGTTCCCAGCCCTGGCTGCCTGGATGTGTGTGGATTTGACGAACAGCAGGTCCTGGGGAAGGGAGGGGCGACCACACAGAGCAGGTTCACGGGAGAAGCTGCGAGAATGTACACACTCCAGCTCTCACACCCGCCCCGGAAGAAAACAAATGGCCGGTTCACTGAGGTATTCCCTAGCCATGAGGCGTTGATGGTATTAAAACAACAACAGTACTCTCCCCCAAACAGCCTCCTGAAAGGAACAAGAAACGATGGACTGGGAAGTTCTCTGGATAACTGCAGTCTAAAACAATCATTTGCCCCCTGCCAGGCCTGCGACGAGGCCAGCGGGCAGCTGGAGGGAAGGCCGTGGAAGAGGCAGACACAGATGCCTGCAATCCCAGCACCGGGGAGCCTGGGGCAGGAAGGAGCATGGTCCACCCCAGGCCTAGCTTGGCCTATGGAGTCAGACCTGTCTCCAAAAACAAACCAACGAAATAAAGAACTGGGGGAATGGCTGCAAGGTTCCGCAAGGGCCTGGACAGTCACCCCGCATGCCCAGCCCGGCTCGGAGAGCCAGGAACAGCGAGGGCGCTGTGATCCGGATGGCGCTGTGCCCAGAGCCGGCGCTGGGGACGGCACCCACACTCAGGGCCTCCATCCTACCCCACCTCCACCCTACTCCCACCAGCCACCGAGCACCATGGGGAGGACCACACGCCACAGAGGAGAAGGAGGACTCACCATGGGGGGAGAGGACTCATTATGAGGGGGACCCACCCTCATTGGGGGAAGATAATTCACCACAGTGGGAGGAGGACTCACCACATGGGGGAAGACTCACAGGGGAGGAGGACTCGCCACAGGGGAGAGGGAGGACTCACCCAATGGGGGAGGACTTACAGGGGGTTGGACTCACCACGGACCCACTCACCATGGCATAGTAGTTGCTGTTCACCATGATCGGCCCTCGGCCCCGGAGGTAGATGTACTCTTCCCACCAGTCGCTTACCTGTGGGGCAAACAGACCCCGCCCCGCTGGAGCACCGGACCAGCCCTCTTGCTTCGTGCATCTTTGCAGAGAGGTCTCTCATTCATTTCACCCCTGGTTGGGCCTCAGACAATGACCATCCAGCCTAAGGCCTCCAGTGTGGCTGGGATGAAAGGTATATACCACCATGCCGGGGCTCACACGTTGAAATGGAATCTCGCTAACTTTTTACCTGGACAGGCTTTGAGCCACAGTCCTCCTGATCTCCATGTCCCAAGCAGCTGGGGTTACAGGTGTGAGCCACTGGACCCAGCATCTGGGTTATTTTTAATATGTTCTCTTCCACCTCCCCTCCCCTGCCCCTGGCACCACACGTGAAACTCAGCTGGGGCCTGGCACAAACTGTCTACACCATCCATAGTCTGGAGCCCTGACCGGACATCGGATCTGATACTCTTGGAATCAGAAGGAACCTTACAGGCTGGAGGTGTGGCTCAAATGGTAGAGTACCTGCCTGGAAAGCACAAGGTCCTGAGTTCAAATCCCAGCACCACCAAAACACCAAAGAACTAACCCACAAAAAAAGGGACCAAACCAGAGGGGAGGAGCGGCAGCACCTAACTTCCCTCCAGATGAAACACTAGGAGCTCACCCGCCAGCAGGACCATGCCCCGTGGGCACAGATTGCCCCAGGAGAGCCTCCTGCCCCCAGGGAAAACCACTGACTCTTTCCCCGGGCCTCGAGTCTATGCTGCAGTTCCCGCCATGACCCCGGCCCCCACGTCAGTATTTATACAGAAGAATTTCATGAGGAAAAATTCCACGCAGGCCGTGGAATTCAAGACCAGTCTCAACAACACGAAAGACCACATGTCAACAAGCAAGCCAGAAATGAGGGTCCTTGGCTGCCACCACAGCTATGCGAGAGGCGCAGGTGGGATTAGGTACAGGTTGGTGGTAAAACACAAGGAAATGAAAATGCAAAAGGGCTAGGGCACTGGCTTAAGGGGTAGAGCACTTGCCTAGTGAGTGCAAGGTACTGAATTCCCCAGTACCATCCCCAAACACTGTTACTGCACATAAATACCCCCCAAATGTCTCCACACAGAAAAACTCCACCGTGGGAAGTCACACGCAACAGCACTCACGTAGTTTGTGGCCCACCAGGATTTCAGCTTCAGGTACCATTGCAGTTTGGGTCCGAGGTTGGCAGCGAAGTCCTGGGCCAGCACTGTCATCCGCTGGAACTCCTCCTCCTTCATCAGTGGCCTCACGGACTCCAGGTACTGCGGCCAGTGCACAGCAGTCGCCAAGTCAGGCCCTTCACCTGGGCTCCCTGACTCACGTGGGGCCCCAAGGCCCACCACGTCCACGTTCCCAAGGCCGTAAACCTTCTCATTCACGGAAATGGTAACTTCATATCTGTGCTGGCCCTGGGGCTTGAAATCAGGGACTGGGCGCTGTCCCTGAGCTTTTTCCCTCAAGGCTGGTGCTCTACCCCTTAAGCCACAGCTCCACTTTCAGATTTATGGGTGATTAATTGGATAAGAGACTCGTGGGCTTGCCTGCCTTGGACGGCTTTGAACCACAATCCTCAGATCTTAGCTTCCTGAGTAGCTAGGATTACAATTGTGAGCCTCAGTTTGAAATTGTAATTGTGTGTGTGTGTGTGTGTGTTTGTGTGTGCGCACGCGCGCGTGCGTGCACACGCCAGTCCTGGGCTTGAAATCAGGGCCTTGTGCTTTTGCTTGGCTTCCTAGGCTGGCTTTGAACTGCGATCCTCAGCTCTCAGCTTCCCGAGTAGTTAGGATGGCAGGCTGAGTCACCAGCGCCCAGATACTGTTCATTAAATATGAACAGAGAGAAATTGCCCCATCTCCACACCACAAGATAAACCAAGAAACTTACAGGATCAAGGTCACTTGTAAAGCCTGGGGCTGACAGCTTATACCTGTAATCCTAGCTACTTAGGAGGCTACATCTGAGGATCATGGTTCAAAGCCAGCCTGGGCAGGAAAGTCCAAGAGATTTTTATCTCCAATTAACCACCCCATCAAATGGGGTACTGTGGCTCAAAGTGGTAGAGCATCAGCCTTAAGCAAAAGAGCTCAGAGAAAGCACCCAGGCCCTGAGTTCAAGCCCAAGGACTAATGAAAAGAAAAAAGGTTGGGGTGCCAGTGGCTCGCACCTGTCATCCCAGCTTCTCTGGAGGCTGAGATTTGAGGATTGATATTCAAAGCCAGCCCAAAACAGGAAAGTCTGTGAGACTCTTATCTCCAATTAATCACAGATTAAGCCAGAAGTGGCACTGTACTACAAGTGGTAGAGTGCTAGCCTTGAGCAAAAGGATCCCAGAGACAATCCCCCCCACCCCCCAACTCCCGCCCCTGTCTCCCCCCCACCCCCGTCCCAACTCCAAGCCCCAGGATGGGGGGGGTGGGCCGGGTATCACTGCTAAGGGATCCTCTTATCTCTAGATGACCTTGGATAAAAGACCTGTTTCTAGCTATACTGCCGCTACTTGGAGGGAGTTGAGCTGGATGGGATGGGGGCACGGAGCCCAGGCCACTGACATGCCAGCTCTGTGTCTTCAGGCTGTGTTCAGCGTACACGTGTGCACACGCTTAGCACCGACACTGAGGTGGGAGACGTGTTGAGCCCTGAGCCTAGGCCACCCCCAGTCACCTGGCCCGCTGGAAAGCGGCCACGCCGGCAGGGCCCGGACCCCAGCCTCTGCCCGCAGTTCTGGAAGGTGGAGTGTGTTCAGAGAGAACTGGCTGCCCCCTGGTGGCACACCCCCCACATCCTAGCTACTCAGGAGGCCCTGGGGTCACGCGGCAGAGCACCAGCCTTGAGGGGAAAAAAACAAGTGGGAGCGCAAGGCTCTGCCGAGTTCAAGTCCCAGTAGAGGTTAAAAAAAGATTGACATGGAAGTTAGAGGTGTGGCAAGAGCTCCTGCCCAGCACGTGCAAGGCTGTGAGTTCAAACCCTGGCAGCACCAGCCCAGAAGTGATTCAAATGGTACTTTTATGTTGTGGCAAAATTTCCCATAATTTAAAACAGAAATACGACAACCCTCCCCGCCAGGCCCGCACCTACCCTGCTGATGGTGTCTCTGACGGCGGGGACGGGCTGGCGGGGCAGGGACGTCTGGAAGCTGTACAGCATGGGCTTCCGGCCTGAGAAGACCTTGACCATGGCCTGGAGGAGAAAGTCAGTGACAGAGGCATGGCTCAGGGGGTAGAGTGCCTACCTCCCACGCTCAGGGCCCTGAGTTCAATCCCCAGGAGCGCTAGAAAACAAAATGAAACCAGGCTAAGCCAGGTGCCAGTGGCTCACACTGTAATCCCAGCTACTGAGGAGGCTGAGATCTGAGCATCACGCTTCAAACCAGCCTGGGCAGGAAAGTCTGTGAGACTCTTATCTCTGGCTAACCAACAAGAAAGTCAGAAATGAAGGTGTGACTCAAGTGGTAGAGCGCCAGCCTTGAGCACCAAACAAAGCTCAAGGACAGCGCCCAGCCCTGAGTTCAGGCCCCAGGACCTCCAGAAAACAACCAAAACCTGGCCAAATAAAAGCCAACTCTCATGGAGTCTTTGAGACACCTAAGTCCCTGACCAAGAGCCCCTGGGTGAGTAACCTCTCAAGCTTGGGGGGTTTTGTCCTCCTAGAGACCATGGGCTCGGGGACTAGGAATGAGGTCAGCTGAGGTGCCCGGTCCTCAAGCCCACCCGAGGGCGGCCTCGTGGAGCCTGTGAAGCCTGCCGGGCCCCGGCTTAGCCTGGGCAGTGAAGGCCCAGCATCCTCACTGCTCAGGAGGCTGAGATCTGAGGATCCTGATTTGATCAGGGCACACAAGTCTGAGGACTCTTATTTTTAGTTAACCAGCAAAAGGCTGGTAGGGGAACTATGGTTCAAGCGGTAGAGTGCCAGTTTGGGGGGGGGGAGTAAGAGCATGAAGCCCTGAGTTCAAGCCCCAGTATTGGCACAAAAGAAAAAAAAAAACAAACTTTTTTTAAAAAGTCAAAATAACATTACAGTTCTTCTAGAAGGAAACTTCCGTGACCCCATGAAGCACAGGCAGGGGCTCCCGGCTGAGCAGCGTGGGGCCCACGCCACTGTTCCTTACAGCAGAGGCCAGAGCCGAGGCCTACCGAGCTGGGGGGGATGCAGTCCCCGCTCACGCATGCGCCTGTCACACACAGGGACGGTGCCCGGCCAGGGGCGGGGGGAGGGGGCACCCCGTCCTCACCATCCAGATCCTGGTGGAGCGGCTCAGTTTGCCGTGCTCCACGAACATCCAGCCGTGGTAGGAGAGGAGCACCTTGAGGGAGTAGCGCATGGTGATGATGAGCGCCACCCACAGGCCGGTGCCGAACAGCACACTGCTCACCACCTTCCTGGTCTGGCAGGACAGGCGGCCACTGCGGGGAGACAAGCAGAGGCCAGGGTGTTAGTGGGGAGCCGGGGAGACAAGCACAAAGAAAAAAAGGGAGAAGAACAAAAGGCTGCCACTTTGTTTTTGTGGGTTGTGGGGTTTGAGCTCAGGGCCTGGGCACTGTCCTGAGCTTTTTCTACTCAAGGCGAGTGCTCTGCTACTCTGATCCACAGCCCCACTTCCGGTCTTCTGGTGGCTCACTGAAGAGTCTCACAGACGCTCCTGCCCAGGTTGGCTTCAAACCACGATCCTCAGATCTCAGCCTCCTGAGTAGCTGGGATTACAGGCGGGAGCCACCGGTGGCGGGGAAGGCTGAGAGCATGCCAACTCTGTGTGTAATCTACACAGACCTGCGAACGCTCACCACCGGATGTCAAATGATTGAAAACGCAACCACAGATCACTGAAGAAAAAAGGAGACAAAGCACAAAAGTTGAGGAGGGGTCTTAGGCCTAGGAGTCTTGGAAATCTCTACATACTGAGTGACAAAAACAGAGTGACAGCTTGAGGCTTTAAGTTCCAGCCCCAATGGCACAACACAAATACAAACAACACAACACGCTGAGATGCCTCCCAGGCGGCCATTTCCCACAGCTGACACCAGTCGCCCTGCCCCTGGGAACACCGGAGTGACCAGGTGGCCGAATGACTATCTCCCAGGGGAGAAGACTTGGGCCGCAAGCCCATTTTTCTGTAACTGGTCTTCATCTACATTCCACTGTCATCTCCAAACCTAATCTGATTTCAGATCTGAGGATTTAAACAGCTATCTTGCCGATCAGCTACACTTGTATTACACCACACCACAGACCCAGGTTCACAAAAGCTGGGCAGGACTTTCACATACACAAGTAAGAAGACAGGTGCAGGACCTTTGAGCATGCTCCCTTGCTCTGGGACAGGAAAGTACTCTTCTTTTACAGGGCGATCGCTTTAGGTGGCTGCGGGATGAAGCAACAGGGCTCAGGCTTCCCAAAGCACAACACGCTGAAAGCAGCAGCCCTGGCCTGTTCAGCAGTGCAAGAGGCCCTGGGATCTGTCCCCAGCATCAGAAAATGCAAAACAAGGGCTGGGAAGGTGGCTCAGAGGTAGAGTGCTTGCCTTGCATGCATGGGGCCCTGGGTTCGATTCCTCAGCACCCCATAAACAGAAAAAGCCGGAAGTGGCACTGTGGCTCAAGTGGTAGAGCGCTAGCCTTGAGCTGAAGAGCTCAGAGACAGCGCCCAGGCCCAGAGTTCAGGCCCCACAACCGACAAAAGAAAAAAAAAAAAAAAAAAAGCAAAACAAGCTGAGCATGGTGGCTTCCACCTGTAATACTAGCTACTCCGGAGGTGGGTGCTAGGACTTTCACAATTTGAGGTGGAGGGTTGAAAGACCCCCCCATCCCAACAATATCTGGGCACAGTAACATGTTCTTATCATCCCAGCTGCTACAGAAAACCACATCAAGCCGGGCGCTGGTGGCTCACACCTGTAATCCTAGCTACTCAGGAGGCTGAGATCTGAGGATCGCGGTTCAAAGCCAGCCCGGGCAGGAGAGACCGTGAGACTCCTATCTCCAATAAACCACCAGAAAACCGGAAGTGGCGCTGTAGCTCAAGTGGTAGAGCGCTCGCCTTGAGCTGAAGAGCTGAGGGACAGCGCCCAGGCCCAGAGTTCAAGCCTAACGACCGACAAAAAAAAAAAAAAAGAAAACCACATCAAAAAGGACTGGAGGCACGGCTTAAGTGGTAGAGTGTCTGCCTAGCAAGCTCCGGCTTTGAGTTCAGTACCTCCAAAACAAGCAAACAGAGCAGGCACAGTAGCCTAGGGACAGGCACACCTTCCTTCCCAGAAGACAGGTCTGAAGGAGCCCTGGAGGCTCGAGCCGCTGACCTTTCGCCTGGCCTTTCTAAATCTGGGCCACAGGTGGCCCAGTTTACCGAAATAGGCCCAGAGGGACAAGGAAGCCTTATAAAGGCCCTGGGCTGCGTGGGGAAATCTTGAGGCAGCCCAGCCAGCCCCACACCCCACACCAGCGGTCCCAGGGGAGCAGAGCCTGTGGGTGACCAAGACTGGTGACCGCCTGGCCAGGGGTACCGAGTTTGCTGACCGGAGTGGCGATGGAGCTGGCACAGCAGAACTCCGGGAGGCGCCCAGAACAGGCCCCCTTCCACAACCGCCAGGGATGTGACTTGGGCGCACTTGCCTGTGTGTGCATGCGTGTGTGTGCCCGTGCATGTTTGTGTGCCAGTCCTGGGGCTTGGCATAGGCACTGCCTCTCAAGTTTTTGTGCTGGAGCTCTACCACCTGAGCCACAGCTCCATTTTTGGCTTTTTGGTGGTTTATTGGAGATAAGAGTCTCATGGGCTTTCCTGTCCCGGCTGGCTCTGAACCTCAATCCTCAGATCTCAGCCTCCTGGGTGGCTGGGATTACAGGTGTGAGCCACCGGTGACCAGGGACTTCTATCAAGCCTCCTACACACGCTTCTGAGCACGAGCCGGAGGAAGGTCGAGGACCGGGCTCGAGGAGCTGGGCTGGTGCAGGAGATAGGGGCTGCCACTAGAGCTGTCCTGGAAAACACCCCCCAAAGTTACGTCTGCCTAGTCCCCCGTGAGTCAGGGAAGGGCAGGTCTGTGCGCGCTCCTTCCTGCCACGCTGTTGCTGCTTTTCTTATTCCTTCCTAGAGGAAAACTGACATACAACAACCGGGAAGGGAGGTTATGAGCCGCCACAGCCTCCTCAGCCTTGCTCTGATGATGGCTCCCCTGTGACCTCCGAGATCCTCCGGCCTCAGCCTCCCAGCACAGGCGGCCTCAGATCCGCGCCTCCTGCGGCTCCAGGCCTGGGGCCTCGCCTCAGCCACAGTCCAGAACCCATCTGTGGTAGATACCAGCAATGCAGAAGCCAATGGCATGCCTGTAATCCCAGCGACTCAGGAGGCCGAGGCCTAAAGATCATAGTTCAATGCCAGCCCGGGCAAGAATGTCCCTGACACTCATATCTACAATTAACCAGTGGAGCTGTGGCTTAAGTGGTAGAGCACCAGCCTTCAGCAAAACAGCCAAGCGAGAGTGTGGGGACCTGGGCTCAATCCCTAACGCCCCACAAAACAGAAGACATTTTAAAACGTGACCCCGTCAGCAGCCATCGGCCCTGGCAGCCAGGCTCCTTCTGGCAGTGGGGCACCGGGGCCCTGTCACTCTCTCTGTCCAGGCTCCTGGGGGAAGTCTGGGGCCACAAATTCTGGGCGGGGGGGGGGGGGGGGCGGGCGGGCAGGACTTAATACCAGGCCAGGAGAGGAAAGCACGGAGAGGGGAAGGAGGGCCGAAGCCTCAAATCAAAGACACAACACGCACAGGGGCTGTGAGTGACCAGACTGCAGCCAGCAGGAAAGCTGCGGACAGCCAGATGCACACCTGACAGCGACAGCTGGACGCACACTGACAGGACAGCTGGATGCACACCGACAGGGATGGCTAGATACACACCGACAGGACAGCTAGACACGCACCGGCAGGACAGCTAGACACACACCGACAGGGATGGCTAGATACACACCCAACAGGGAAAGCCACGGCCTAGACTGATGGACCCGGGACGGGGTTCAGGCTCACTCACGTGGCGACCGTGTCCAGGGATCGGTTGATCCTCGCGATCAGCCCCAAAGAGGGGTCCACCTTGGTATAAGTGGACGAGACCACGCCAACCACCACGATGAGCCAGCTGGAGGGGCTGGCTGGAAACACGCCGGTAAGGATGCCATTCTGTAACAAGAGGCCCACGGTGAGCAGCCCTCCCCACGCTGCCCTTCCCCACGGGAGTGTGTCCACAATGGGGGGAGACCCCCTCACTGGCTGGGACTCTCCCCCAGGGGCCGTGGTCACAGCGGTTCCAACCATTGGAACTGGCACTGGGCCCGAGGACATGAGCACAACCCAAGCAGGAGATCACCATACACACACCCAGCCTTTGCCTAACCTGGCCCTGGCACCCGCGAAGGACAGACATCCCTGCGCCTGCCTGAAGTCCCCACTTCAGCCACCCATTGTCCAGGACGCTTGAGACCCCAGCTCCAAACTACCTGTGCTGCTCCTGGGCCAAGACACCGCTTGGCCCTCTAACCTCTAATTTACTGGAAGAACTCTCCAGTGATAAAAGGCAGAACAGGGAGAGGACATGTAACAACTGGCAAGGTGCTGGTAACTGCGCAAAGCGGGAGGAGAGCCATGGGGACGGCTGCTCAGCAGGGTACAGTACTGCACTCCTGTAATCCTGGCACTAGGGAGGGCGACGTAGGAAGATCAAGACTTGGAAACCTGGGCGTCAAGTAAAACTTGATCTTGAAAGCATAAAACTTCATGCCAGGCATGGTGGCTCAATCCTGTAATCCTGGCTACTTGGTAGGTGGAGATGGGGAGTTGCGACTGGAAACGAGCCTGGGTGTAAAAGTTCTAAGACACCATCTCCAACCGTGTTTGAGTGTGGCTGCACGTGCCTGTCATCCCAGCCACAGAGAAACAGTGTCTGGGTGCAGTGAGGTGTGCCTGAGATTCTCAAGGGACACAGAGAAGCAAATGCAAGAGGATCACAGCCAGCATAAGGGAGATGCTGTCAAAAATAACCAAGGCAGGGGCTGGGAAGGTGGCGCAGTGGTAGAGTGCTTGCCTCGCATGCAGGAGGCCCTGGGTTCGATTCCTCAGCACCACATAAACAGAAAAAGCTGGAAGTGGCGCTGTGCTCAAGTGGTAGGTGCTAGCCTTGAGCTGAAGAGCTGAGGAACAGCGCCCAGGCCCAGAGTTCCAGCTTGAACTCTGGGCTTGAGTGCTGTCCCTGTGCTCTTCAGCTCAAGGCTAGCACTCTACCACTTGAGCCACAGTGCCACTTCCAGTTTTCTAGTGGTTTATTGGAGATAGGAGTCTCATGGTCTCTCCTGCCCGGGCTGGCTTTGAACCTCGATCCTCAGATCTCAGCCTCCTGAGTAGCTAGGATTACAGGCGTGAGCCACCAGCGCCTGGCTGTTGGGGTTTTTCTTATGGAAGTACTGGGGTTTGAACTCAGGGCCTTATGTTAACTAGTTAGGCAGGTGCTCTAGCACTTGAGCCACATTTGTGCTATGGTCATTATTTGTGTGTGTGTTCTGGTCCTGGAACTTGAACTCGGGGCCTAGGTGCTGTCCTTGAACTTTTTTTTTCCTCAAGTCTAGTGATCTACCCCCTGAACCACAGTTCTATTTCTGGATTTTTGGTGGCTCATTGGAGATAAGGGTCTCAATAACTTTCTTGCTGGCTGGCTTTGAACCATGATCCTCAGATCTTAGCCTCCAGAGTAGCTAGGAAGACAGGCATGAGCCACCAGCTCTCATCTTGCTACTGTTATTTCTGAAATAGGGTCTTCACTTTTAGGAGGCCAGGCCCACGATCATACTATTTTTAGAGACAAAAAACGTTATTTTAAAATAAACTAATTCAATGAAGCTAAACAGAAGCCGGGCGCTGGTGGCTCACACCTGTCATCCTAGCTACTCAGGAGGCTGAGATCTGAGGATCGCGGTTCAAAGCCAGCCCGGGCAGGAGAGACTGTGAGACTCCTATCTCCAATAAACCACCAGAAAACCGGAAGTGGCGCTGTAGCTCAAGTGGTAGAGCGCTCGCCTTGAGCTGAAGAGCTGAGGGACAGCGCCCAGGCCCAGAGTTCAAGCCCCACGACCAAAAAAAAAAAAAAAAAAAAAGCTAAACAGAAAGGAAGAAAATACATCCCTCACATCTCCCTGTCACAAGTCCATACACCTGCGCAGCCTGGCCGCCCTGCTGGCCCCCCTCCCTCAGGTGACACCCCACACTGCCTGTTCTGTGTGGTCAGCTCTTAAACTTACTCCACCCATAGGTGGTGCCCGCCCCCCTGCCAGCTGCACAGAACTCCACCTGGTCACCGTCAGGCACAGCCCAAAGCCAGCAGCTTGGCCCCAGGGATGCCGAGCCATGGCCGGGGAAGTAGCTCCGTGGTAGAGCACTAGCCTCACACAGCTAGAAAGGGAGGCAGGGAAGGAGAGAAGGAGGGAGGCAGGGAAGGAGAGAAGAAGGGAAGGAAGAAAGGAGGGAGGGAGGGAGAAAGGATTGGAGGGAGGGAAAAATGGAAATCTGAAAACAACTAAAATCAACGAAGGAAGATGTTTACTTTAAAAAAGGGTAGATTTCCACTGGTTCAGATAATTGACAACACATGTGTTCTGGAATTCCGGTGGACCATTTTTAGTGTTTGAATACTTTATCAGCAAATCAGTCAGTGCACAACCGCACGCAAGTTTTGAAACCCTCCCTTCCTTCCTTCCTTCTCTCTTTTTTCTTTTCTTTTTTTTTTGGGGGGGGGGGTCTGGTCGTGGGGCCTGAACTCTGGGCCTGGACGCTGTCCCTCAGCTCTTCAGCTCAAGGCTAGCGCTCTACCACTTGAGCCACAGCGCCACTTCCAGCTTTTTTCCTTTTGCTTATGTGGTGCTGAGGAATCGAACCCAGGGCCTCATGCATGCAAGGCAAGCACTCTACCACTGAGCCACCTTCCCAGCCCTCTTTTTTCTTTTTTTGTGCAGGGCTTGGGATCTGTCCTTCAGCTTTTCTGCTCAAGGCTAGCATTCCGCCATGTGGGCCACATCTCTACTTGTAACTTTTTGTTGATGAATTGGAGGTTGAGAGTGTCCTGGGCTTCTCTGCCTGGGCAACCTTCAAACCTCCATCCTCAGCTCTCAGCCTCCGGAGTAGCTAGTGGGTTATGGTCTGAGCCACAGGTACCCAGCAAAGGGCTTCCTTTCCCACACAATGGAAAGGAGTCAGCTGGGCAGAGACGCAGCTGCACTCTGGTCTTGTCCGCTTCCGGCAGGGCAAGTCCTTCCCCTGATCACAGCAGGCTGTGGGCTCCACCAGCCTCACAGGACCAAGACAAGAGCCCAGTGAGCCAACCGGGCATGGAAGTACACGCCTGTAACCCTGGCCACTCAGAAGACAGAGGTGGGAAGATGGTGAGTTCAAGGCCTACCTGGAAGACCATGTCACAAAAGCAGAATTAAAATTGTTTAAAAAAGGCTGGAGGGGCTGGGAAGATGGCTCAGTGGTAGAGTGCTTGCCTTGCATGCATGAGGCCCTGAGTTCCATTCCTTAGCACCACATAACCAGGAAAAAAAAAAAAGCCGGAAGTGGTACTGTGGCTCAAGTGGTAGAGCGCTAGCCTTGAGCTGAAGGGCTGAGGGTCAGTGCCCAGGCCTTGAGTTCAGGCCCATGACTGGACCCAAAAACAAAAGGCTGGAGGCATAGCCCAAGTGGTAGAGCACCTGCCTTGAAAGCATGAATCTTGGGTTTGAGCCCCAGTACTGCCAGAAAAGAGTACTAGTAAACTGTGGGCCACTGCGTGTGTGAGAGCGGGGGTGCTGTGGGGCGGAGCCTGTCAGCAGCCGTGTGGAAATCCTCCTCTTCTCAGGGTGACATGGCAGAGACTGAAACAAAGATGGGAAAACCTTGAAGCGGATGAACTTCTTTTTCCAGGAGTGGAGTCCCGAGAGGCAGATCTGTTTCAGGGCCTCGTGGCTCAGCCGGAGGTCGATGCCATCGGGGGTGACGGTGAACTGGAAGGCCACGGCCTGGTGAGCCTCTGCCATCCTGAGCTTAGCTGTGCAGAGGGGAGATGCACAGACGGGGTTCAGGAGTCGCGTACCGGATCCCAGGGCCTTCCTCCCCACCGCGGAGCTCCCGTTTCATCCATGACGGGTCCTGTCCCTGTGGACCTTGCCCCTCGCTGCCCCCCACCTCTACATTTCCGCCAGGATGCCCCAGGGCATCACAGGGTCCTATCCACAGAACCCCTGAACCCCCAAGTCCCCCACCATCCCACAGGTCCACACAAAACACACAGGACGCCAGTGGCTGTAATGACTGGCCCTGGGGGACAAGCGTGGTCCTTGGCACGCAGGAGACCCTGAGCGGCTGCAAAGCCCCAGGGCTGAGGCCTCCAGCAGGGAAGGCCTGGCCTCGGCCGCTCGCTCGGCAGGGTCCCCGGGCAGAGCTGGGTCCTCGGAGCCTGGCTGCTGCCAAGCTGGCCTCTGCCCTTCTAGGGCTTCCCCTGGGGAAGGCTGCGGGAAACTGGTGCAGGAGGGGGGGCAGAGGGGACCCCAGCACCAGAAACGACGATGCCCCAGGCATGGAAGGTCCCCTCCGCCGCCTCTCCTCCTCTCCGCAGGTAGCTTCTGCAAAGCACACTGCAGTCAAAAAAAGATAAAAGGGGGCCCGGCGCTGGTGATCACACCGGTAATCCTAGCTACCTCTGGAGGCTAAGATGGGAGGATCCACAGTTTGAAGCCAGCCAGGGCAGGAAAGTCTGTAAGATTCTTATCCCCAAGAAACTACCAAAAATAACTTAATTAATGGGGTCAGGAGCCAGCAATGCACCCTGTATTCTGAGATCTGAAACTCATAGTTCAAAGCTAGCTTGGGGAAAGAAAACTGTCAGACTCTTATCTCTGATTAACGGGCAAAAAGCCAGAAGTGGAACGGTGGCTCACCTGGTAAAGCACCAGCCTTGAGCACAAAAGCTCAGGGACAGCGCCCAGGCCCTGAGTTCAACCGGAACAACAAAAACAAAAGGAAAAACTAGTGGTGCTGTGGTTCCAGCGATAGAGTGCTCGCCTTGAGCTGAAGAGCTGGGGGTCAGTGCCCAGGCCCTGAGTTCAAGCCCCACGACCAACCAAAACAAAAACAAAAACACCTGCCCAGCAGCACACGGCAGTGCGCATGGTACAGGGGTTGTGTTTTCTGACCACAGTGTTCCTGTCTGCCCCGGAGAGGGCCACTGGAAGGCAGGCATTCAACCCCAGAGGTCACTCATGTGTTCACTCAACAAATATTTACTGGCTGCTCCCCAGGTGCCAGCAGGGGGAGGACGAGGACCTGGACCCGCACGTGGCGCCCTCCCCACAGACCGGGCAAAGGCACAGCACTCGGGTGAAGCGGGGTCAGCGTGGGGGAGCAGGCGGGCCCCTCCGGCCCCCCGACAGGGCTGGGCCCCAGGCGGCAAGTGTGCCGCTGTGCCAGGAGCTGGGCTGCGTGCTGGTGCAGGCCCCAAAGGGTTGGGTTCTGGGTGGAAGGGACGGCAGCCAGGCCGGGCCATGCTGGCAGGCCTGGGGACAATGTCCAGGGAGGAACTGGGGACAGTCACTGCTCTGGACGCCGGCCGAGGCCCTTGCTGACAGCTCCCCAGGCCTCTGCTGGGCCAGCTGGCTCCTCTGGTGGGAAGAGGCCAGGTAGGGTGGAGGCAGGTCAGGGCTGGGAGTGGAGAGCGCCCACCTAGGACCTGTGAACCAGGGTGAGGCTGGGGTGGGCGGTGCACCTGGGAATTCGCACTCAGACCCTCACGGCAGCCTCAGCCACTAGCAATGTGCCAGGCATTCCACAGCATGTGACCGACCACACGAGGGGCAGGGGCGGCGATGGCGCCTGCGGCTCACGCCTGGAATCCCTGCTAGCGACCAGGAGGCGGAGGGACCTCAGCTTGAAGCCAGCTCGGCAGGAAAGACTGTAAGATTCTTTATCTCCAGTTAACTGACAAAAAGCTGGAAATGGAGCCGCGGTTCAGGTGGAGAATGCTAGCCTCAAGTGAAAAATCTCAAGGACAACACCCAGGCCCTGAGTTCAAGCCCCAGGACTGGCACGCACGCACGCACGCACACATGCACGCACACATACAGAGCAAAACCAGCAAAGCTCAGATGCCCAGGACACACACACACACACACACACACACACACACACACACACACACACACACACACACACACACACACACACACACACACACACACACACACACACACACACACACACACACACACACACAGCAAAACCAGCAAAGCCCAGATGCCCAGGACCCAGACAGCTTGAAGACACAGAGCTCACTGTGCAGAGCACAAGAGCACAGGCAGAGTGCGGGCATTCGCCGGCACAGGGCCGGTTCTGCAGCCAATACCGTGCTAGAGAGGCTGAGGCCTCCAGCACTGACGGGGGAGCCAGACAGACTTGGAGTGTTAGCGGTGTTCACTCCAGGGGCAAAATGTCTTCCCCAGAATGATCCCGCTGCTGGTGACCTGGGGCTGGAGGCGTATGTCTGAAACCCCAACTATTCAGGAGCCAAAGACTGGGAGGAGTGTGGTCTGATGCCAGCCTTGGCAAAATATAAGCTAGAGCCCATTCTTAACCAGCAAGTTGGACAAGGTAGTGCACACTTGTCATCTAAGTTCTCCTGGAGGAGGATCAAAGACTGAGGTTGGCCCGAGGCAAAAATTCTAGACCCTATCCAAAAAAAAAAAAAAAAAAAAAAAGGTGAGTGTGGGGTCTAAATGATAAAGTGCTTGCATAGCGAGCTCCAGGTCCTGAGTTCAAATCCCAGTCCCAAGGAGACAAGTACTGCAGAGGATGTAGTCAGAATCCTCACCACGGCTGGCAGGGACATGGAACAGGCATTGTACAGAGCAGCCAACTGATCCCTTGCCCCCACCCCGCCCCTCGACCCCCACCCCACCCCACGTCCACCATCCAGCTTCTCCCAGGCACCTGTCCGCAAGTGTTCACTGCCCTGGTATTCGTGGCAGACAAAATGCAGAACCAACTCAGATGTTCATGCAGCAGTGAGTAAATACAATGCAGCCTCCCTGCTCAACGTGAGGGATGACTCACGGACACACTATGTGGAACACAGGTGACCCTTGAAAACACAGTGCCGAGCCAAAGAAGCCGGCACAGGACACGCGGGGTCTTTTCTGCAGACACAAAATGTCCAAAATAGGCAAATCTAGAGGTAGATTGGCCGACCTGGGCACCAAGAAGTTGGAAGTGGCACTGTGGCTCACGTGGTAGAGTGCTAGCCTTGAGCATAAAACCTCAGGGACAGCACCCAGACCCTAAGTTCAAGCCCTAACCCCCCCCACACACACTTCCTAAAAGTATGGTAATAGCAGAACAGGTAAATATAGTAAACAACAACAACAACAAAAAGAAAAACAGAGAGCAAGGGAAGGAGTGACATTATGCAGAAAGAAATGTACTTTTTCCCTGACCTATGTAACTGTAACCACTGTGTGCATCACTTTCACAATAACAACTTAAAATTAAATTAAAAATAAATTATCTTAAAACTAAGGAAAAAGGTCTGGGAAGGTGGCTCAGTGGTGGAGCGTTTGCCTTGCATGCTCGAGGCCCTGGGTTCGATTCCTCAGCACCACATAAGAAAAAAGCCAGAAGTGGCGCTGTGGCTCAAGTGGTAGAGCGCTAGCCTTGAGCTGAAGAGCTGAGGGACAGCGCCCAGGCCCAGAGTTCAGACCCCACGACTGACAAAAAAAAAACCTAAGGAAAAACGTGGCGCAGAAGCACATGCATTAGAAGAGGACACAAGGACGCTCCTGAGCAGAAGCGCTGTCTATTCACAGGGAGCAGCTGGACACCTGGCCTCGGGGCAGGGAGGAGGGCCATTATCTCTGACACAGATATGGCCCAAGTTGTGTTATCTGTCTATCCCTTTTACTAAATTATCCTGATTAAATTCCCCGACTAAATACTCACAAGTATGGGTTTTACGGTGGGGATGGGCAGGTTCCCAGAAGCCAGGTGGGGAATAAAGGCCGTGGGTGTGCTGAGCTGTCCGGAACACATACAGGACCTAGAACATACTGACGGTAGCAAAACACCTGCCCGCTATCATTCCTGCTAGATCCCTCAGGTGTGGAAGGACTCTGGGAACTAGGCCTCTTCCAACACACACAGACACAACACACACACACACACACATAATACATGCACAATACACATAACACATATATAACATACAACACACAGCACATATATACAACACCCACAACATAAACCATTCAAGACACTCCATACAACAAAGACTCGTGCAACACAATGCATGTATACACACAACACAATACACAACGCACAATACAAAACACAAGCATGTGCACACACGCACACACATATACACAGTGGTCCCGGGCGTTAGGCTGCCCTCCCCTCCTCCCTCCTTGACCCCCAGAGACAGGAAGGGAGAGCGAGGCAGCCAGGGCCAGTGCAGTGGCTGACGAGGCGGAGACGCCACCTTCACCCACAGCCACGGCTGTGGCATCTGACCAGCCACAAGGGACCTGCGTGCCAGGCACGGCCACCTTCCCCCTGGACAGGAAGCCCCCACCCCCCGCAGCAGGGACTTCCGCCTGCCACCTGCCTCCACCTGTCACCAGGTAGCTATGAACATAGCCTGGGCACCTGGCCCCTCCCAGAAACTGAAGCAGGAAGATCCTAAGTTCTAGGCCAGCGGTGCTCAGAAGGAAGCCGCAGCTCAGATGCTGCCATCTTCTCCCGTGACACTGGAACACCACAGGCTGTGGACCCGCGGCCCCACGTCCACACGCGGCCTCTGTCCCCAGACCCCGCCCCACAACCCTGCGTGGGAGACCACAAGGGGAAATCGGGGGTGTCTTCCCCTTCCCCCTGTCACACACCAGGACCTGTACCCCATGAATCAGCCAGCACCCCTCTCCAAGGCCCTGCTCGGGACTCAGCTTACACACTCCTGGCCCTGGGCACACCTCACCCTCCCCACCTCACCTCTGCCCACTTGGCATCAGCCCCGGCCACACCTGCCCTGGGGCCGTCACCTCACCGGTGCGACCAGCACCTGCCGCCAGGCCTCCACCCCACCCCCGCCTTCCCCAGGGCCCCACGGAGCTCTGCTGAGTTTAATCGCGGAGGGGGGGGTCATCTACAATCCTTCTGGGGACCCACCCTGCAGTGCGAGGGGGGTGGCCCCCAGAGACTGCTCCGCCGCAAGGCCCCATCTGCACAGCAGCATGTGCACCTGCGCCCCGCGCTCACCACGCCCCAGGAACGAGCACAGGAAGGCGAGCGGAAGACAGCAAGACCCAGAAGGGAGCAGCACACAGGTGCCCAGAGGCCCTCCCTGCCCCTCCCCGACAGGGGGGGACATTCTAGAACGCCTCCAGCCTCCCTCCCTCCGGGCTGCGATTCAGGACCAGAGGAAGAGTGCCCACATCCCCAGGCTGGCCTGAACGACCTCTCCCCATAAGGCCACTCTGCCCTGTGCCCCTAGACAGGCTCGGGGCAAAACCTCCGGGTGCGGGGCAGATATCTCAGGAAACGCATGTAATCTGGACCGGCGGGGGGGGGGGGGGGGCAGACAGTGCTGCCACCCTTTTAGGAAGAGAACTAGTTCTGAGGGGGGTTGCCCACCAAGCCCACAGGGAGCTCACCCACACTGCCTTGCTGGAAGCCCACATGGGTGCCCGTCTCCCGCCAGGCTGGGCGTGGGCAACCCTCTGTGCTACAGTGACTGCCCAGGGACAGGCTCAGCTCAAGGTCTGTGGCCCGGCACTAAGCACCTTACAGTAATCCGCTCTCCAACAGCACCGAGATGCAGGCTAAGGTGCCCGAGCTGGGAACCACGACCTATTTTTGTGTGTAGGGAGGGGAGCGGCCCTGGGCAAGGCAGTGCGTGCCCAGAGGCCCTGGGAAGCCAGGAACCCTTCCCTATCACACTGCTTGCTGCACCGGGGCCTCACCTCTGTGACCTGCCCCCCGCCCCCATGGGGCTGCCCCCCTGCTCAAAGCCCCCCTCTCCTGGGCCTGGCTCTGCCAGCCACAGAGCCCACATTTCCAAGCTCGGGAATTCTCCAAGGTGGGCGCCACGGTGTTATTGACGCTTGCTGCTCAACTGTGTTGAATCCTGCAGACCACCTCCCATTCAGGGCTTTTGCTTTTTTCCTTCTTCTTCTTGTGCCAGTAGTAGGGCTTGAACTCAGGTCTTTGCATGCTCGCCTAGCTTTTACCCTGCAAAGCTGGCACTCCACCACTTGAACCACAGCTCCACTCCAGTTAGCTCTGGTAAAACTCTGTGAAGTGTTTTGTTCGAGGTCCCCCCTAAATCCTTGGTGAGGAGATCTGTACAGCCCTGCTGGGGGGCAGTTCCTTCATCATCAACCACCCTGGACCAAAAACCTCTCACCTCAGCGATCAGCAGCCTGAAGCCCACCGGCCAGGCAAGGAGCAGCCGCAGAAGACAGTCGGCTTCCCCCAGGAGCCAGGGCCTCGCCGGGTCTCTGCCCTCTCGGCAGGAGCCGGGCTGCTGAGGAGTGAAGCAGGCAGCCAGCGGGGAAAGGAGGGGACGGGGCAGGGGCAGGCCTTCCCTCCTTGTTGCCAGAACACAGAACCTGCCCAGAGCAAACAAGTGATGAGGAAAGCATCTCCTACATAAATACCGCACACTAAAACTAGCCTCGAGGACAGAGCTCCCACGAGCATGTCTTTATAGCACCAGAATCATGTAAATAAATTCTGTGCTGGAGGACAGATTTCAACATCGCCTAGCAGTCACAGGGATAGGCGGAAATGGCAGGTGAGTAGGTGGTGGCCTGGAAAACAGTAGAAGAAGAGGTGCCAGCAGGGCGGCTCACTCCTGTAATCCTACCTACTCAGGAGGCTGAGATCTGAGGATCACACTTCCAAAGCCAGGCTGGGCTGAGACTCTAATCTCCCATTAACTACCCAAATAAATGGAAGTGGAGATGTGGCTCAAGTGTTACTGAGAGCCAGCTCAGCGGTGGCATGCGTTCAAGCCCTAGTACTGAGGGGGGGGGAGATAGAGAGAGAGAGAGAGAGAGAGATTGAGAGAGAGAGAGAGAGAGAGAGAGAGAGAGAGAGAGAGAGAGAGAGGATTCCTGAAGTTTCAACACATAAAATTAGGTCACCAGAGTAAGCAAAATGCAGCGGCAGCCAGCAGGAAAACTCCAGCTGCCACACACACGAACGATCTGTGCCAATTGGAGATTCTTCACATGCTCCGTCTTCCAGAAGAACTGCCTTGCTCCCCCGCCTGGGCAGCGCCGCCTTCCATGAATGCCCACAGCCACGCTGGGAATCCCGCGAGAACAGGTTAGCCACAGAAGTGACAGCCGTGTGGAATGCCTGGCAGGGTCCCCCGAGGAGGAGGCGGGTGGCACGTGGGGCTGCCCGGGAAGCCAAGGAAACTGCAGGTGAGGACCCACACCAAGCGGTGCTGTGCCAGCCCCGCCTTCCAACACTGGCTCCAATTTGGGGAACCACCTTCCCAGCCAGAGGGTGTGATTTCCAAGGTGGGAACTCAAACACCTACCAGGGGAGTCCCAGGAAGGTGTGATTTGACTTTTTCTACTCAAAGCTGGTGCTTTATTACTTGAGCCACACCTTCACTCCCCTCCCCCACCGCTGCCACTGGAGGAAATATCCTAGCTGGGCGTGATCGTACAAGCCTGTAATCAGGTACTTGGTGGTACGGGCCAGAGGATTGGGTCACCTGGGGACAAAGACAATAAAAAACAGAAGAGGCTGAGATCTAAAGATCAGAGTTCAAAGCCATTCTGGGCAGGAAAGTCTGTGAGACTCACATCTAACCAGCACAAAGCTGGAAGTGGAAATGTGGCTCAGTAGCAGAGCATCAGCCTTGACTGGGAAAGGCCCCAAGTACAAGACCCAGAACCAGCACTCAAAAAAAAAATGAGATCCCAGATTTCTTCTTGTTTGGAATACTGTGCCCACAAAAGTCCTCAAGTCACAGCAGGGGTGTTCTGCTTGCTCCTCTCCCCACACTGCACCCAGAGTGGCCTAAGCTTGTCAGACACTGGATTGCAACTGGAGCAACACACATACAACTGCACACACAAAACCCACTCGTAAACCGGCGCCGGTGGCTCCCGCCTATAATCCTAACTACTTGGGAGGCTGAGATCTGAGGATCACGGTTCAAAGCCAGCCTGGGCAGATAAGTCTGTGAGACTCTTATCTCCAGTAAAAACCACTAGAAAACCGGAAGTGGTGTTGTGGCTCAAGTGGTGGAGTGCTAGTCTTGAGCTGAAGAGCACAGGGACAGTGCTCAGGCCCAGAGCCCAAGCCCCACAATCAACAACAACAACAAAAAAAACCAATCCCCAACCCCGAACTTACAGATGTGCTGACAGGAGTCAGCACACACACCACACCATGCAAGAGAAAATTTCGTGCAAGGACAGGTAATGGCCCCACCTGACCCTGTGCAAACCACAGGGCACCACCAGCGCCAGGACCCCTGCCACCACCTGTCAGAGGCCCGCAGCTGACCAAGGTCAACGCTGTCAGGGCCATTTCCACGAAATGCAGAACATCTATCTCACTCCAGCTCCATCCGGATGGCAGCAGTGCTAAGTAGGGGATCATTGTGTTTTTACACGCTCAAAACTACTGTCACAGCCAGGTGCTGGTGGCTCACGCCTGTAACCCCAGCTACTCAGAAGGCTGAGATGGAGGTTTGACAAATGAGCCTCTCATCTCCAGTGAACAGCAAAAAACCAGAACTAGAAGTGTGGCTCAAGTGGCAGAATGCCAGCTTTGAGCAAATAAGCTGAGAGAATCCAGGACCTGAGTTCAAGCCAGTACAGGCAATGCACACACACACACATGCACGCACACACACACACGCACGCACACACACGCGCGCGCGCGCACACACACACACACACACACACCTATCTTGACATCCTGCTTCTTGGATCCTCATAAACTCCTATGACACAGGACTCAGGTGCTGAGCCACCATCCTACAGGAGGAAATCAAAACCAGAAATGCTCTGGTCCAATGCTTTGTCACATCCAATCTGACCCCACGAGGGGACGGGCGCAGGCGGGGAGTGAGGGGCCCTCTGCCTGCTGGGTAATGGAGGAGCAGCTGCTCCAAGGGTTCGAACTTGAGCTCCATTGGTGCTGGACCTGGAAGACATGTTAGCTGCCCTCTCACGGACCCTGACCCTGACAGCCATGCACTGCAGGGGCCCAGGCCCCCTCACATCTTGACTGAAGGACACACTCCATATGGGTCCTCCAAGAATGTGACAGCACCTCGTGCCCCGCCCCGCCCCGCCCCGCGCCAGGCCAGGCCAGGCCAGCCTGTCTTTCCTTGGCCCCTCTTCTGCCTTTCACACAGGCATGGGGCTCCGGATGCACACCATGTGTGCACCACAAAGAAGAGAGAAAGCAAGCCTGGCAGGATGGCGCTGAACCCTTCTGGGGTGTGGAGGAGCCCACTCTGAACGTCAGGGCTTTTCATAAACGAAGCCGCAGGTCACCCATGAGTCACCAGGGACTTACACCGCGTGACAACTCCTTAATGCTATGTGTGTGCACTTTTACACAAACAGGTATTTTCATGGGATTGGGGGAGGATTTGTAATGGCCAATTTGAGCCAGGCACGAATGGCTCACACCTATAATCCTAGCTAGTCAGAGGGCTGAATCTGAGAGACGATCTCCAATAAACCAGCAAAAAGCTGGACGTGGAGGTGTGGCTCAAGAGTTAGCCCCAGTATGAGAGAGAGGAAGAGAAGGGAGGAGAGAGAATGAATTTGCCCAATGCCCTGTCCCCAGGGCTCACTCCCCATTCAGGTTGAAGCTGACTGTCCGCCTATGACTGTGCCCAAGAACCAGGGGACAATCCCCTGGGAGGAGGAGGGGTCAGTGCAGATAGCTGGTGCCTTTGACTGGAGCAGGAACCAGCGGCTGGGCTCAGGTGTGCCAGTTCTGAGCATCCACCATGGTCCCACCAGCTTCCTCTATTCCCAGCTTTCTTCTGAGGCGCCCACAAAACTAACGATGCCTGCGAAGGACCCCATGATATCAGGAGCCCACAGCAATCCCGAGAAGGGGCATGCCCACATTCTGTCCTTCCTTCAGGCAGTATGCCAGTCCTGGAAACTGAGGAAAGCAACTGTGGAGGTGACTCAGGCCGAGGCAGGTGGCAGGACCTAGCCCTGCCTGCATTAGAGGGGGTTGGCAGTGGAGCCAGGGGACCCCCAAGTCCCCAGGACAAGCCATTGGGACACAGGGAAGGCCCTTTCCTGCCTACGATCCTCAGGAAGAGAGCTGGTGCCTTAGTTGTGAACTTTCCCAAGAGGCCATTGCCCCATCAGGGCCACCACTTGGGACAGCGGCCTCTTTATTAACTCCCATCAACGTGGATGCCAGAGCAACCACACAGGAAGGGCAAAGGTGGACTCTTCTCAGAAGCAGACTGCCACGTTACCCACACAAGGCAAGCTGGCTTCAGGTCAGAGCCTGCAGGCACCCTGTGCCCACCGCCTATCGGCTAAACGGGTTGAAGTTGAAGGCTACAAAAGATAAATATGTGAAATCGGCCAGAGTGCATGCTCCTTGTGTCAGACAGGAGACTCAAACCAACAACAACAACAAAAGTACACATCCTGCACAACTCAGCCTATCATTTCAAAATCAAAGGCTGCGAGGAGCTGCAGCAGCCTCAGGAAAGTGAACAGGCGAAGGCCACTCTGCCCTTGCCATTTCACCGGCGGGCCCGCACTGCTTCCATGACAGTGAAGTCCTCGGAGGAAAGGCTGGGGCCTGGCCCGGGCTGCCCAGGGACGGTGCCGGATGCCACCGTTCCTCCTGGGATTATTTTCCTGTAGGCTCTGCTGGGCAGGCCTGCTGCGGAGCTGCTTATCAAAGTGAAGATGGGGTCTCTGAACCCTTGAGATCCCCCAGCCTCGGGCTCCGGGGCCGGGGGAGCCTCTTCATTACGCTCCATGAGCGATCCACCTTGAGCCACCCCTTTACGCCTAACCCACCGAATCTTCCAGAATTCAAGCTGGGACTTCCACAGGCCGCCACCAGTAGCCACGCAGTGACTAAACACTTTTCCCCAACACAAGGGAGGAGAAAGAAGAAGAAGAAGTACCCCCAGCGCAGGAAGCGGGCCTGGGTCTGAGCGGACGCCGACCCCGGGCCGCCCCGCCCGCGGATCGGATCCGGGAGCGCTTGGCCCGCGGCCCGGGACGACGCGGCCCGGCCTCGCAGCTGCGGCCTCTGCGCCCCGCCCCTTCCCCCCCCAACAACCCGCGGCGTCACGTGACGGCGGAGAAAAGTAGGGGAAAGGTTACCGGGAGCCCCGCCCCCGCCGGCGCGTCGCGGGCGCGCAGATCCTGTTCCCCGGGCTGTGCCCACGGAGCCCTTCCGGAGCCAGGCCGCCGCCGCCCGGCGACCGCGGGCCCCCGGGGCGCCGGCCCTCGCGGACGGGCCGGGGGTGCGGGGGTCGCGTGGTGGCGGACGCCGCATCCCACCGCACGGCCTCCGGGGGCGCGTCCGCGGGGTGGGGGTGCGCGGCCGGCGAAGCCCGTCGCGGTTTTATGAATGGGCCCGGGATTGGCTAAGCACGGGCGGGGAGCCCCGAGCCTCCCGGGAGACCCAGGCCGAGTCCGGGTGAAGCCGCGGGTTTCCAGGGCAAACACGCCGGGCGGTCCCGGCCCGCGCTGGCCGGCCTCCCCGCACCCGGGAGCGTGCGCCCCGGCACCTGCCCCCCCCCCGTTCCTGCAACGCAGGAGATGGGGTTCGGGTGGAAGGTCGCGACCGGCGACGCCTCGTGGGAAGGAAACCAGCCATTTACATGAGAAAAGGAGCCCGCTGGCTCCCGGCCGGCCCGACCCACTCGGAATGCTAATGGTGCCCAACTTAGGGCCGGGCGGGCGGGCCGCGGCGCCCTCCCCGCAGCGCCGGCCTCGCGCGCCCGGCCCTCGGTCCCCAGCGCCGCCCGAAGTGCGGGGGGGGGGGGGGGCAGGGCTGTCCAGCCCTTTTTTAATCCATGGAAGCTTGTGGCCTCGCAGAATAAACATGCCTGCAGATCTGGACGGCCCAGAAACCAGACTCCGCGGCGAGGAGCCCGGGTAACAGAATACGCGGTTCAAAGCCCACTTTCCCGTCACCCGGTGACCGGGTCCCCACTACGCCCTGGCACGCTTCCACGCATGCGTGCCAAGCCCGCCCCGGCTGCGAATATGAATAATAAGTTCGTTCTGTGTGGGCAATCTGGTCATTAGTTGTCATTCTTAACTCCTGAAAAGTACATGGAGGCCTCGTCTTCGTTTCCGGAAACCAGACCCGGGTTTCCAGCAGAGAAGCCACACGGATCGGTGGCCTTCCCCGAGGCACAGGAGGGACACGGGCGACTGGCCGGTCCCGGGGGCGGCGGGGGAGGGGGGGACCCCCGGGGCCACCCCGGCGCGCCCTCGGCTCTAAGGCCAAGTTCGCCCGGCCTGGTCACGTGACACCCCCACCCTCCCGGGCCGGCCTGGCGCGACCTTGCGCTCCGCACCCACCTGCCCTTGACCCCGCGCCGCATCGGGGAGGGCGGGGGCGCACACAAGGCCGGGGTGCGTCCGGTTCCCGCCGGCGCTCGCCCCGCGCCCAGGGCGTGTCCCGACGGCTGCACTGCGGGGAGCGGGCGAGGCCAGGTCCCCGGCCGGGCAGCCGGGTGCCACCGTACCCGCCCGCGGGGTGGCACGCCCTCGGGCGACCCCCGGACCTTCGCCGCGAGGAACGGAGCCAGGAAAGGAATCGGCGGCCGCGCCGTCCGCGACCGGGGCGTCCCGACAAGTTCTCTCCCTGAGCGGCAGCCCGACCCTCGCGCGGACCCCAGACCCCACACAACCGCGCCCCGGAGGCAGCGGGGACGGGAAGACCGGAGCCCGCAGCCCCGCGGGTCCCCGGCCGCAGGTGTCCCGCCACGTCCCGAAGGCCGAGCATCCCTCCCGGGGCCCGGGTCTCGGCAGTCCTCGCGCGCCCCCCGCCCAGGCCCCCCGGGCAGCCCCGCCACGCTCCGCACCCGCGGCGCGACCGGTCTTACCGAGCCGGCGGACAGCGGCGCAGCGGCGGCGGAATGAGCGAGCGGCGCGCGGGCGCCGTGGGCGGGAGGCCGCGGGCGAGGCCGAGCGCACCGACGCCGGCCGCCGCGGATTGGCTGAGCGGAGCCGGGCTGCGGCACGGGCGGGCGGGCGGCTCCCGGCGCGCGCGGGAGGGGCGGGGCGTCGGGGGCGGAACTGCGGAGGGGGGCGCCGCGCCTCCGACGCCCGCGGGAACACCCCACCCCGCGCCCCGCCGCCGGGCCTTTGCCCGCCCGGGTCTGAGGCCAGAAACCTGTCCAGTGAGCCTCAGTTTCCTCATCCATTAAATGGGCCACCTCATTTGGCCCAGGCCCATGAAAGCCCGGAGCGCTGCGCCCAGAGGGTTACGCGCCAGGTTTATGGGCACCGCCGCCCCGGGCCCCTCGGCGTCCCCGCGGGCTGATGCTGTGTACCCCGCCACCACCCCACCGGAAGGAGCACAAGGCGCGCCCCAAGTCGGATCCCTCTCCCCCAGTGGCAGTGGCGCCGCGTGAGGCGCGGGGGCGCGGGGGGCCGCACCCCAATGCGCTCCTCACACAGCTGCGCCCCTCGCTGGACCTCGGGGAGACTTGGTAGAATGTGCTCAGCATGAGCTCAAATCTCGTCCCCCCCCCAAAAAAAAAATAAACTAACTTTCCTGGCGTCAAGAACATGGTACTTCACCAGGAACAGGGTGCTCGGGGCTGAGAACCCGGTGATCGCTCGGATCCGGGCGGGGGGTCCGGCGGATCCCGATGATCCGGCGCCAGAGGCCGGGCTCCCCGTGCTTGCCCTGCACCCCCCCCCCCGCCACGGCTCCCAGGGCCCCGCGAACGCCGGGCAGTGCGAGGTTGGGCGCCCGGGGCTCGGCTCGCGTGCGCCCCCATCCGTCTCGGTCCCTCGGTCCTACCACCGAGGGTAGGAAGGGAAAATGGAAGTGTCGGGGCAGCTTGTTCGCCGTCCCTCGCGCTCCCCCAGGGCCGGGCCGCGGGGACCCCGCCACGGCCTGCGCCCGTTTTCTGACAGTCTGTCATCACGCATCCAGCCGCGCCCCAAAGGCTGGGTTGAGGGGGGCCCCCACACAACTACAGCGGCGGCCGGGGCGTCGACGGCCCTGCCGAGCGCCGGTTCCCCCGGGGTGCACCGGGCCCCGGTGGAGCCCCTGAACCCCGCTCCCCCGCCGCGCGCACCCGTCCCCGAGGCTCGGCCACGCCCGACGCGGGTCCTGAGGTTGGAGGTCCGCTCCCCCCACCGCCCCGCGTGCATTTCGGACCCCAAGAAGGCCGGGGTAGGGGGCGGGGGTCCGGGACCCGGCGAGGCCCACGCCGCCATCACCTCCCGCCTCGCCCGACTCTTGGGCCTGCGGGCCACGCTCCCCTCGGACGCCCTCCCCGCCCCTCCCAGGCCCCCGGCGCTGCAGGCCCCGGCCCCCAAGGCCTCCTGCTCCTCCTCTCCTCGGGACCCCACTTTGTGTTCAGCTCCGATTGGCCCCGTGCCCTGTCTGTGGGGAAGGCTCGGCCTCGCCCGCGCGCGCGCCCCTCCCCGAGGCACCGCGTCCCAGCCACCTGCCGGCGGGGCGGGGCCGGGGCGGGGCCGGCGGCACCGGAGCCCAGGTTCACCTGTTGAGACACCCCCCCACACACACACACACCTGGCCGGGGTCGCCTGGGTCCCCTCCATCCCTACCCACCCCCACCGGCCGGGGTCCCCTGGGTTCCCCGCCCCGCGCCCCCACGCTGCAAGCTCCCCGGGGGAACCAAGCTCCAAGCTCCATCTTAAGTTCCCGGCCGGCCAAAAACATCTCAGCATCTCACTGAGAAGCTAGAATCATCTGCCCGGCCGCGCTGGCATTTCAGATCCCCTCCCAGGTTTGATCATATATACTGCAGCGTCTGCCCGCGGGGAACCCGCTTCTTGTTCATTATTTTATTGTTTTGGGGACACTTTTTCAAGAATGAAGAAAGGTTTGTTTAGGATTTCGGGGGGGGGGGGGAGTGGTACTGAAGTTAGCACCCCGGGCCTCCTGTTTGCTAAGCAGGTATGGATCACTTAATCCAGGCTTCTGGCCCATTAAAACCTCTGTGTGAGCCGGGCGCTGGTGGCTCACGCCTGTAATCCTAGCTACTCAGGAGGCTGAGATCTGAGGATCGCGGTTCAAAGCCAGCCCGGGCAGGAGAGACCGTGAGACTCTTATCTCCAATAAACCACCAGAGAACCGGAAGTGGCGCTGTGGCTCAAGTGGTAGAGCGCTCGCCTTGAGCTGAAGAGCTGAGGGACAGCGCCCAGGCCCAGAGTTCAAGCTCCACGACCCACAAAAAAAAAAAAAAAAAAAAAAAAAAAACCTCTGTGGGGGGGGGGGGAGAGGGAGGGAGAACTTAAAGCCTGGCATACTACCACTTGAGTCACAGCTCCACTTCCAGCTTTTTGCTGGTTAATTGAGATAAGAGTCTCACAGGCTTTTCTGCCTGGGCTGGCTTCAACTGCAATCCTCAGATCTCAACCTCTTGAATAGCTAGCTGCTCAGGTTACAGGCATGAGCCACTGGCACTCAGCCTGCTCACCCATTTTTTATACTATGCAGTATTTTTACCCATCAATATATTTGTCCCCTTTTTAAATCTAAGAATTTAAAAAACTTACAGCCAGTGGCTCACACCATAATCCTAGCTACACAGGAAGCTGAGACCTGAGGCTCCTGGGTTCTAAGCCAGCCTGGGCAGAAAAGTCCATGAGACTCTGATCTCCAATTAACTACTAAAATGCTGCAAATGGAGCTGTGGTTCAAGTCTTGAGCACCAAAGTTCAGGGACAGCAGCCCTGAGTTCAAACCCCAGGACTGGCACAAAACACACACACACAAAGAGGCTTATAAAACTGAAACTCGGGTTGAGCTAGACTAGGGATGTTTGTCTATGCTTCACCCACTTTTTTTTTTAATCTTATCTTTTTTTTTTTTTATCTTATTCTAGACAGAAGCTCTCTCCATATTATCCAGGCTGGCCTCAAACTCTGGAGTCCGGCAGCCTCCAGCCTCAGCCTGTCCATTTTATTTTAATGCAAATCCAGATACACACGCGCACGCGCACACACATGCATGCATGCACGTTCTAGAAGCCAGAGACTCATGCCTGCTAGGCAAGCCCTCTAAGGCTGAGTTGCAACCCCCCCCCCCCAGCCTTTTTGCTACCTCCCTCCACCTGGCCCAGCTGTGCCCCAGCTGTTTCCCCAGCCTCCTTGGCTGACACTTTCCAGCAGGTTCTCATCCAAAAGTGTGTAAGAGACTTTGGAACTGGGCTCTGGGTCCCGGGGGAAGCCGTGTTGAAACTTCAGAGTGCTGACTCCCCCATCCCCCTCCCCCCGCTCCCAAAGCCTCACGTGCACCTGAACTTGAACCATGAGCTCCTGTAGGCCTGAGTACACATCACCTACAACGTTTGCTCAGCCAGCGACAGCAGGGTTCCGTGAGGATAAGCGAGGTTGCCCAAGCCAGGCGAGCGAAGGCCCTGAGGCCGTGTGTCAGGAGGGCTTTTGCCTTGTCACCTGGTGGGCCCGCAGCTGGGGCACACTGAGGGACACTAGTGTCTTCAAGTCTCCCTCAGGGAAGGACTCTGCTTGTACCCACGGAAGAGAAGGCCAGTAGTGGGGTCACCTTCCCGGGCTGGTGGCTCTCAGAGCACAGGTCAGGAGAGGCCACGTGGTCCTTCACTGACCCCTCTGAGCCTCTGTTCCTTCATTTTTAAAAATGAGAGCCTTAGGTTGGGCACTAGTGACTCACGCCTATAATCCCAGCTACTCAGGAGGGTGAGCTCGGAAGACCTCGGTTTGAAGCCAGCCTGGTCAAGAAAGCCTGTGAGACTCTTATCTCTAATTAACCACCAAAAAAGCTCAAGTAGTTGGAGCTCTAGCCTTGAGCCAAAAAAGTTAAGGGACAGTGCCTAGGCTCTGAGCTCAAATCCCAGTACTACCAAAGTAGATAAAATATTAAGCAATTTGCCTTGGACAAAGCCACTAATGGACGCCCTTCTTATGACGGTTTTCTTTTCTTTTTAGTTTATTGACTTTGAGAGGTAGTCATGGCTGTACTTGGGAGTGTGAACTCCAGAGCCACTTAGTCTGGGTTCAAGTTCTGACGCTGCCAGGTCCGAGTCAAGTGGTCGTAAGGCCTCTGTGTCCCTCGGTTCCCTCATCTATAAGGCAGGAAAGCTGTCAGAGCTGCCCGGCAGGGAGGAAGGTTCAGGAAGCGAAGCTAGAAGCCGCTGGTGGAAGTGACGTAAGAATCCCATCCTCCATCCACTACCATGGCTGCCATTCTCCCTCCATGACGCCCATGTTCCAAAACCTTTTGTCTGGCAGGGTATGGTGGTACAAGCCTATAATCCCAGCTACTCAGAAGTCTTAAGTAAGTGGACTTTGATCTGAGGCTGGCTCCAGGAGAAAACAGAAGAACCTACCTGAAAAAAATATAAAATAAAAACTAACGGAGGTGTGAGTGTAGAGGGGGAGCTGGAGGAGGCCTGAGAAGGGGGATGTTGCTCCCCTCCTTCCCTGCTTTCCCTCCCATCTCAATACAGTGCTTAGCTTTGCTCTATCATGAACTAATCCCGACACAAACCCACAGGACACTTGATTTCATGTCAGGCCTGGAAAATACAGAGCCGCATGACCATGGAAAGAAATCTGTGCAATCACAAGTCCAAATAAACCTTTAAGCTGGGCACTGGTGGCTCACACTTGTAATCCTAGCTACTCAGGAGGTTGAGATCTAAAGGATCTTGATCCAAAGCCAGCTCAGGCAGGAAAGGCCAGGAGACTCTTATCTCCAATTAACTACCAGAAAACTGAAGGTGGAGTTGTGGTTCAAAGTGGTAGAGCGCTAACCTTGAGCAAAAAAGAGCTCAGGAATAGTGTCCAGGCCCAGAGTTCAAGCCCCAAAACCAACAACACCACCAAAAACAAAACAAAACATAACACCTTTTTGTGTCAGTACTGGGATTGAACTCGGAGTCTGGGTGCTGTCCCTAAGCTTTTTTTTTTTTTTCTGAAAATATCTTGCCTTTTTTTTATTAATCATGTCATCTAACACCAATTTAAAAAACAAACATGTGCCTAAGCTTTTGTGCTCAAAGCTAAAATCCTACCTCTTGAGCCAAACCTCCATTTCTGGCTTTTTGCTGTTTAATTGGAGATAAGAGTCTTACTGACTTTCTTGACCAGGCTGGCTTCAAACCTTAATCCTCAAATGTCAGCCTCCTGATTAGCTAGGATTACAGGAGTGAGCTACCTCCCTCTGCACTTTGGAAAGCTTTAGAAAGCTGCTAACAGCCATAAATCTCTTCCTCAGAAGAATGTACGCATTCACAAACAGGAGTAAATAGCCTCAGCCCTAGGCCTCCCAGACGCTCCTGTATACACTTGTGTCTCAAAGGTTAAAAAAGGAAAATAATCCAGGCCAGGCCCTGGCAGCTCATTCCTATAATCTTAGCTGCAAACAGCACAGGAGTCCTTAACTAGGTCCATAGCCCATGGAGCTGGTAGACTTTGCTCCAACAAACGCCAATGATTTATGGTCTACAGAGAACCAGACACCCAGGGCTGGGGCTTTATTGTTCTGTTGGGCATGAACTGCTTCTTGGCCCACTGCATCTCAGCTTGCATGTTCCAGAACTCTCTCTTGTATTTTTTTGGTTGTTTGTGGGGCTTGAACTCTGGGCCTGAGCGCTATACCTAAACTCTTCAGTTTAAGAATAGCACTCTAGGGCTGGGAAGGTGGCTCAGTGGTAAAGCGCTTGCCTTGCACACATGAGGCCCTGGGTTCGATTCCTCAGCACCACATAAGCAAAAAGAAAAAAGCCGCAAGTGGTGCTGTGGCTCAAGTGGTAGAGAGCTAGCCTTGAGCTGAAGAGCTGAGGGACAGCGCGCAGGCCCAGAGTTCAGGCCCCACGACCGGACCCCCCCCCAAAAAAAAAAAAAAAGAATAGCATTCTACCCTTGAGCCACAGTGCCACTTCTAGTTTTCTGGTGGTTGATTGGAGATAAGACTCACAGACTCTCCTGCCCAGGCTGGCTTTGAACCATGATCCTCAGATCTCAGCCTCCTGAGTAGCTAGGATGGCAGGCACGCGTCACTGACGCCCAGGACTTTTTTTTTTTTTTTTAATACAAAGGGCCCTGAATGCCCCAAACCCACTGTGGTTTTATCTTCATCCATCCCCTTGATCTCATTCATGCACCCTTTCAGTAAGGATGTGTTGCACACTCTAGTGATCAGGGAGGAAGACATAAACAGACTCACGTGAAGAGCGAATCAGAGAGTAGGACAATGTGGGTGGTGTGGGCAGTACAGTTCCAAGCGCTGGGACCCTCAGAGCATGGTATAGAAGAAAGTCTATGAAGTATTAAATGAGCGATGATTGTTGGATAGGTGGAGTGACAGCTGGATGGGTAGATGGATGGGTGGGTGGGTGGAAGATGGGTGAATGGATGATGGATGGATGGTGGATGGATGGGTGGGTGGGTGGATGATGGATGAATGGATGATGGATGGATGGTGGATGAATGTACAGATGGATAGACAAATGGATGAGTGGGGGGTAGATGGCTGGATGATGGATGGATGGTGGATGATGAGTGGATAGATTGGATGGACAGACAGATAGATGAGTGGGTGGGTGGATGGGTGGGTGAGTGGATGGATGGTGGATGGATGGTGGATGGGTAGATTGATGATGGGTGAATGGATGATGGATGGTGGATGGATGGATTGATGGTGGGTGGATGGATGGATGGTGGATGGATGGTAGATAGGTGGATGGATAATTGGCTAGATGAATGGGTAGACAGGTGGGTGAGTGGTTGGATGGGTGGGTGGGTGGATGGAAGGATGGAGGGTGGATGGATGGGTGAATGAGTGAGTGGATGGGTGGGTGGATGAGTGAGTGAGTGGACAGATGGATGGGTGGACAGGTGGGTGGGTGGATGGATGGGTGGGTGGACAGGTGAGTGGGTGGGTGGATGGGTGGACAGGTGGTTGGGTGGATGGGTGGACAGGTGGGTGGGTGGATGGATGGGTGGGTGGACAGGTGGGTGAGTGGGTGGATGGGTGGACAGGTGGGTGGGTGGGTGGATGGGTGGGTGGGTGGATGTGTGGGTGAGTGGATGGATGGATGATGGATGGTGGATGGGTGGATGGATGGTGGATGGATGGATGGATGGATGAGCGGGTAGATGAATGGGTGGACAAGTGGGTGAGTGGATGGATGGGTGGGTGGATAGATGGAAGGATGGAGGGTGGGTGGATGGGTGAGTGGGTGGTCAGATGGATGGTGGTAGGTAGGTGGGTGGATGGATGGGAGGTGGGCTCTTCAGGCTTAGCTCTCTGGTGCCCTCCACCTAGCTTTTCCTTCTCCAGGTGTCCCTCCTTCAGGACTCTCTAAGCTGTGCTCTGAGTGCCCTTCCCCATGGCTGACCAGTGGTCACACATTGGGTGCACCCTGGGACCTCCAGGGTGAAAGATGGAGAAGTGTGAAGACTTCTTGAGAAATTAAGAATTTCAAAACAGTGGGGTTGGGAAGGTGGCTCAGTGGTAGAGCGCTTGCCTTGCATGCATGAGGCCCTGGGTTCGATTCCCCAGTACCACATAAGCAAAAAGGAAAAAAGCCGGAAGTGGTGCTGTGGCTCAAGTGGTAGAGCGCTAGCCTTGAGCTAAAGAGCTGAGGGACAGCGCCCAGGCCCAGAGTTCAAGCCCACGACCGGACCCAAAAAAAAAAAGAATTTCAAATCAGTGACACAGACCACAAAACAAGCATGGAAGTCCCTTTCAGCTCTTGTCTTAGTGACTGACTGCTCAGTGTCTGCGTGCCTGCTCACGAAGCTGGCCCTACCTGGAGCGTAGCTGGCTGGACTGCCCAGGATCTGCACTCCAGACCATGCCAGGCTGGGCTGCCCAGCCTCACTGACATCGGTGCTGCTGGCACCCGGACCTCACTCCACTTCCTGCCCCAGGGCCTCCATTCTCTCTGGACCCTCTGCTCCCAGAGCTTCTCCCTGAACATTCTCCTGCCTTTTTGCTCAGCCTTGAGCCAGCGGAAGAGCCGAGAACCCTGAATCTCCAGAAAAGAAATGTTCAGAGAGCCCAGGGGGCTAGGTGCCAAGGGGTCACACCTGTAGTTCTGGCTACTCAGGAGGCTGAGATCTGGAGGATCACAGTTCAAAGCCAGCCTGGGCAAAAAGAGTTCATGACACTCTGTCTCCAAAATAACAAACAAAAACTTAGGTTGGAGGTATAGCTCAAGTGGTATAGCATCAATTGAGCAAGCAAGCCCAGTGAGTGTAAGGTCCTGAGTTCAAAATCTGACATTGCCGGGCTGGGAAGGTGGCTCAGTGGTAGAGCGCTTGCCTTGCAAGCCTCAGGCCCTGGGTTCGATTCCTCAGCACCACATAAGAAAAAAGAAAAAAAGCCGGAAGTGGCGCTGTGGCTCAAGTGGTAGAGCACTAGCCTTGAGCTGAAGAGCTGAGGGACAGTGCCCAGGCCAGAGTTCAGGCCCCATGACTGGACCCCCCCCAAAAAAAACAAAAACCCTGACATTGCCAAAAAATGAAACAGAAGCTAGGCACTAGGAGGCTCACGCATATAATCCTAGTTACTCAGGAGGCTGAGATCTGAGGATCACAGTTCAAAGCCAGCCTGGGCAGGAAAGTCCGAGAGACTCTTATGTCCAATTAACTAGCAAAAAGCCAGAAGTGGAGCTGTGGCTCAAGTGGTAGAACACTAGCCTTGAGCACAAAAGCTTGGGAGCAGTGCCCAGCCCTAAGTTCAAACTCCCAAACGGGCAAATTATAGAGAGCAGAGGATTCCAGAGCAGAAATACCAGTAGGACCCCAATAGGAGGCCCCAGTACAAGTGGCAAAACAGGGTTACCATGGCACTGGCAGTGCCGATACAGGCACAGTGCAGGTCCCCAGACAGCTTGGACTGCTTTTTTTCTCTTTTTCAAATCTGCTAGGATATGACTGATGTACCATAAAATCTGTATATTTTATAAATTATGACTGGTGTTGGGGAACTTTAGTTCAGGGCTGAAGCTAGCTAGCTCTGCTTTCTTGCTCATGGCTGGCACTCAACTACTCGAGCCATCCTTGCATTCCGGCTTTTTGCTGATTAATTGGGGATGCAGCCTCGGGGATGTGTCTGCTCAGGCTGGCTTCGACTCTTGACCCAGTGGACCTCAGGATTGTGACAGGCATAAGCAACTGACACTGGACCAAAATCAATCATTTAAAAACATACAACTCCCAGGGCTGTGCCACCAGCTTCTCGATGTAATTCCAGAACGTTCTCCCTAAACCTTCTACCCTGAAAGGGACCCCAGAAGCTGTGAGCAGTCACACTTTCATAACCCTGGTCCCTAGCAACTTCTACTTTGCTTTCTTCCTATCTCCAGTAGGTGTTTGCACATGCTGACTGTCTCATTGGGATGGAATCTAAGTGTGGTCATTTGACCTGCTTTTGTGTGTGTGTGTGTGGATCATGGGGCTTGAACTCTGGGCTTGGGCGCTGTCCCTCAGCTCTTCTGCTTAAGGCGAGTGCTCTACTGCTTGAGCTACAGCGCCACTTCTGGTTTTCTAGTGTTTTATTGGAGATAAGAGTCTCACGGACTTTCCTGCTCAGGCTGGCTTTGAACTGTGATCCTCAGATCTCAGTCTCCTGAGTGGCTAGGATTACAGGCATGAGCCACTGGCGTCCAGCTTTGAGCTGCTTCTTTTGCAGAGTTTTGTCTGAGGTTTGTGTGTGGCAGCTGTGTTGGTACTTCCTGGTTTTGTGTGGATGTGTTTTGCGTTGCTGCTCTTCAGGCCACGCCTCTACAGTTTCTCCTCTCCCCCATCAGCCTGGTGTGGGGGCTGCCAGTAGGGACCCAGCTGCGCTGGGCCTGGGCCCTGGAGTGAAGCTCACCGCCCTGACCTTCTCCATGGGGGTCACTGCTCAGCCTCCTCCCCACTGCTGAGAGGTCATCTGAGCCAAGAAACACCCGGATTACCCCAGGGCGGTAATCTCTTCCCAGCTCTCCAGGGCCCAGGGCGCCCAGCCCACCCCATAGACTCCTTTCTCAGGTGGGGGCTCCTCACAGCCAGGGGTCCCTCCCATCTTGGGGACTCCTCCCATCTTGGGACCCTTCCCATCTTGGGGACCTCTCCCCAGCCCTGGAACACTCCCCCCCCCCCAGTAGCTCACACCTGTCATCCTAGCTACTCAGGAGGCTGAGATTTCAGGATCCCGGTTCAAAGCCAGCCCGGGCAGGAAAGTCCAAAACCCACTAGGAAACCAGAAGTGGCGCTGTGGCTCAAGCAGTAGAGTGCTCTCCTTGAGCTGAAGAGCGCAGGAACAGTGTCCAGGCCCAGAGTTCAAGCCCCATGACTGACAAAAAAATCCAGGGGGCTGGTAGCGGGGTCCAGTGACAGAGGTTTCATCCCAGCACCCTAAAAAGATTAAAAAATTCAGAGAAAAATCTTCTTCCTTATAGCTGGGCACCTGTGGCAGTGGCTCATACCTGTAATCTAACCTACTCAGGAGGCTGAGGTGGGAGGATCACAGTTCAAAGCCAGCTGGGGCAAGAAAGCCTGTGAGACTCATATCCAATTAACTACAAAAAAAACCCAAAAAACAAAAACAAAACCAGCAGCTTACACCTGTCATCCTAGCTACTCAGGAGGCTGAGATCTAAGGATCACAGTTCAAAGCCAGCCCAGGCAGGAAAGTCCATGAGACTCTTATCTCCAATGAACCACCAGAAAACTAGAAGTGATGCTGTGGCTCAAGTGGTAGAGCACTTCCTTGAGTAGAAGGAGCTGAGGGATATCATCCAGGCCCTGAGTTCAAGTCCTACAATGGATTTAGAAAAAAGAAAAAGAAAAAGACTGGAAGTGCAGCTGTGATTCCAAATGGTAGAGTGCTAGCCTTGAGCACAAAAACTTAGGGACAGTGCCCAGACCCTGATTTCAAGACACACACACACACACACACACACACACACACACACACACACACACACACACACACACACACACACACACACACACACACACACACACACACACACACATCTTCCAGCCTTGCCTATCTGGCTGTCTCCTGTGTGTCTTGGGGAATGAGCCTGTGCTCACGCTAGTAGTCCTAGCTTCTCAGGAGGCTGAGATCTGAAGATCAGGGTCTGAAGCCAGCCTGGGCAGGAAAGTCTATGAGATTTGTATCTCTAACCACCGAAAAGCTGGCAATGGAGCTGTGATTCAAGTGGTAGAGTGCCAGTCATGAGCAGAAAAAGCGAAGGGACAGTGCCAAACCATGAGTTCAAGTCCCAGCAGACACAATCCCCCATCCCTGGAAAAAAAAAGACGCCTACAAGAGCCTTTGTTATGTTTATTTCTATGCTTCAGAGCCATTTCCCCTTTAATGGGCACTTCCTTCCCTTTAACTCTGATGTGTGTTTTATGTGACATTTTATATGTTCCTTGAAGCATTCCAGGCTATGGTTTTATTTGACTGTAGTTACTTTGTCCCTGGTGACAGGACAGAGGTTGTTTCCGGTCTCTTCCTCCCAGAAACATTGTTGCAGTGGCTAAGTGTGTACAAAGGTCGGCCTGGCACCTGCCCTCGGCCTGGGGTGGGTTCCGGGAATGCTGGCTGCCCGGTCAAGGCCACTGCTTTAGTCAGGGCAGACTGCCAAGTCCTGGGGCTTCAGGCTGCAGCTGGACGCGCTGCCCTATGCTCGAAGGTCGGGCGGAGGGGGACAGGGGTGGGGAGTGGAGGGGTGTCTTCAGGGATTCACTTCCAAGGCTGCTTGTGTGGGGAAAGGCCAACCTTTCCCTTCCCTTCCCCTCCTTCTCTCCCTCCCCTCCCCTCCTTCTCTCCCCTCCCCTCTACTTACCTCTCCCTCTCTCCCCAGCCCTTCTAGGTCCTTGGGGTACCTGCTTGGTGATAGGATCCTCCTATTCTTTTCTTTTCTTCCTCCCCTGCCCACACCCTCTCCCCATCCTGGGGCTTGAATTCAGGGCTTGGGCACTGTCCCTGAGCTTCATTTGCTCAAGGCTAGAGCCACAGCGCCACCTCTGGCTTCTTCCATGTATGTGGTACTGAGGATGGAACCCAGGGCCTCATGCAAGCTAGGCAAGCGCTCCACCACTGAGCCACCTTCCCAGCCTCTTTTTCTTTTCTCTTTTTCTTTCTCCCCACCCTTTTTCTACCAGTAATAGGATTTGAACTCTGGTTCTGGGCTCTGTTCTTTGGCTTTTTTCCTTAGGGCTAGCACTCTACCACACGAGCCACAGTTCTACTTTCTGCTTTTTGGTGGTTCATTGATGATAAGTTTCAAGGACTTTCCTGCCCGGGCTGACTTTGAACTGTGATCCTCAGATCTCAGCTTCCTGAGTAGCCAGGATGAGAGGCGTGAGTCATGGCACCCAGCAGAGTGTGACTTCTGCCTCCCTATTACTGGATATCCAGGGGACCCCATCATTCCAGTTCCAGGGGGACCCCATCATTCCAGTTCCCAGGGGGACCCCATCATTCCAGTTCCCCGATATCATCAGCACGAGCAAGCTGCACATACGTTGTTTTCCCATGGAGCAGATTATGTTCTTCAGATAAATCCCAAGTACTGTCCTTGGAACACAGCTCAGCACGCTGAGACTCCGCACCAGGCTGGTGATCAGGCTTGGGAGCTCACGCTCATTTTTCACTGCACTCCTTTCCCAAAAGGTCTATAGATTCCACCACTGCGGTGGCTCCTTGGAGCAAAGACTCTCAAAAGTCTTTCCTGTCTGGCTGGCTTCGAGCTGCGATCCTCAGAGCTCTGCCTCCTGAGTAGCTAGGATTGCAGGGCTGGGCCAATGGCGCCCGGCTCTACCGGGCTGTCAGAGGACACAGAATCATCCGTGGCCCAGCGACAAGGTGAGACTCCTGCGGCCAGGATGCGAGGAACTTGAACTTCGGGGCTTTCTCGGTGTCTCTACCTTGCTCGCTTGTCACTGAGGCTCTGGTTCTGTAGCCTTGCTCTGCCGGAATGATTACAGTCTGTGGCGGCAGGGATGAGCGCCGGACCTGGGACCTGTGCCCAGGCTTAGAAAATGCCCTGTCGCACGGTGCAGGTGGCTCATGCCCATCATCCTCGCTACTCAGGAGGCTGAGATCTGAGGATCACAGTTCAAAACCAACCCAGGCAGGAAAGTTGGTGAGACTGTTGTCACTAGTTGACCAATAAAAATCTGGAGGGCTGGGAAGGTGGCTCAGTGATAGAGCGCTTGCCTTGCAGGCCTGAGGCCCTGAGTTCGATTCCTCAGCACCACATAAGCAAAAAAACAAAAAAAAAAAACAAAAAAAGTGGCGCTGTGGTAGTAGCGCTCAAGTGGTAGAGCGCTAGCCTTGAGCTGAAGAGCTGAGGGACAGTGCCCAGGCCCAGAGTTCAGGCCCCACAACTGGACCCAAAAAAAAAAATCTGGAACTGGAACTGTGGCTCAAGTGGTAGAGCAGCAACCATGAGCAAAACGCTGAGAAGAAATGCCTGACTTCAAGCTTCAGGACTGCACCTCCGCACCCCTGCTATGAGGGAGCGGGAATGGGAAGCCAGGCTGGCAGCTGGTTGGTGAAGGCCACAAGGCCACCCATGGGACCTGGGCATGGAGCGGGGCACGGGAAATCCACACGTCCCACAAATTCCACAGTTGTCTTCAGAGCTTTTGGAGGTTCTGGTAGTAGGGGGTAAGCCTGCTTTTACACTGCGTGAGTGCGTGTGTGTACTCTTACACTGTGTGTGTGTATGCTCTTACACCACATGGGGTGGGGGAGCCTTAGCTCTGTCCCTGAGCATTTTTCTGTTTTATTATTATATATAGTGGGGTTGGAACTCTGGGACCTCCAGCTTCCTAAATGGTCACTCTTACCGCTGAGTCACGCCTCCAGTCCAGGTTTTTGCCTGCAATTTTAGGTAGAGTCTCACTTCTGGCCTTGGCAGGCACCCGGGTGCCATCCACCAATGCTGGGCCACCTGTTGTAGCTGGAAGAGCGGAAGTGCACTGTTGCATCCAGCTCTTCACTGAGATGGGGTCTCGAGAACTTTTCTGCCCAGGCTGGCCTTGAGCATTGAGCCTCCCAAGTAGCTAGGATTCCAGGCGTGAGCCGCGGGTCTTGGGAAGGCTGTGAATCCCGGGGCCCTGAGGATTTCCTGGGCCGCACCCGCAGCCACAGTGCATCTTGGTTCCGACTCCTCAGGCTTCCCTCTGCCCTCTGAACTGAAGCAGTTCCTGGGGTTTGCAGTTCCTCGGTGCTCAGAGATCTTCAATGCGCTTTCTGCTGTCCTGGCCCAAGTCTCCCCTTGGGGCCGCTCCCAGGCCCATGAGTGAAGTCATTTTTGTGGTTTTGGGTTGGTTGGCTCTGTAGCACTGGAGCCGCACCTCCATCCAGCTCTTCGTTGGTTGTTTTGGAGATGGTGTCTCCCAGACTTTCCTGTCTTGGTGGGCTTTGAGCCGTGATCCTCTAGATCACAGCCTCCGGCCCTGGGTCCTCCCCAGGGACAGGCTCCCTCTGGCTGCCTTCACCTCCACTGCTGACCTCGGCAGCCGTTCCCTCACAGGGTGACCACGTGGCCGCCCAGGAATCAAAGCTTTGCCCTTCTCTGCCACCCCCCTCTCCCCCCCCACCCCCCCTCGCCTTTGTCCCTCTTTGACCGGTTTTTGCCAGCCAGGCTGTTCCCGGGGGCTCCGGCCGGGGCTGGCGCTGGCCCTGAGCTCTTCGCGCAAGGCGGCTGAGTGCTCTACCACTTGTTTTTACATTTTGGATCTTTTCTTCTTTCTTTTAATAAGTATTTTATTGTAAAGATACTGTCCAGAGGGGTTACTGTTACATGAGCAAGGTAATGAGTCCATTTCCTATCGAGCATTGCTACCCCCTTTGTTTTTCCCCTACCATCCCCACCCTTCCCACCTCCCAACTCCTTGTGCCCCCCCCCAAGGTGTAAAGTTCGTTTTCAACAGTGTCATGTACGTCTCATGGTTACAATGGGGCATCCTATATCCTTATTTCAGCATTTTGTTATTTCCTTTCCCCTCCCCAAATTAGAAAAACGTCTCTTCAAGATGCAGGGCACTGGAATCAAATCCAGTGACAACAGGGGTTGTACCATGGGGCAAGAACATACAAAAGAAACAAAAAAAAATCACACAGTACATTATAAGTACGTTAAAAACAACAGCCTCAAAGATAAAACCTCTTGTATCCCTGTCCTGGGGTTCATTTCATTTGGCATCATCATATCTGGTCATGTGTACATAGCTTCTGACCTCTTCTGCTTGTCCTAGATGTATACTAGTCATTGCAGATGAGGGAGACCATGGACCTGTTTCTTTGGGCCTGGCTTACTTCACTTAATATGCTTTTTTCCAAGCCTTTCCATTTCTTTTCTTTTTTTTTTTTTTGTCGGTCGTGGGGCTTGAACTCTGGGCCTGGGCGCTGTCCCTCAGCTCTTCAGCTCAAGGCGAGCGCTCTACCACTTGAGCTACAGCGCCACTTCCGGTTTTCTGGTGGTTTATTGGAGATAGGAGTCTCATGGTCTTTCTTGCCCGGGCTGGCTTTGAACCGCGATCCTCAGATCTCAGCCTCCTGAGTAGCTAGGATTACAGGCGTGAGCCACCAGCGCCCGGCTCCTTTCCATTTCTTAACAAATGGAGCGATGTCACTCTTTCTGATGGAGGCATCGCTCTACATCTTGAGCGACAGCTCCACTTCTGGTTTTCTGGTGGTTCACTGGAGACAACAGTCTCATGGGCTTTCGTGCCTGTGCTGACTTTGAACCTCGATCCTCAGATCTCAGCCTCCTGAGTAGCTGGTTTGACAGGCATGAGCGCCTGGCTTTTGGTTTCTTCTTTGGTGTGCAAGGGCAACTCCTGTAAGATGGGATCTTACTTTAAAAATCAACCGTTGGGGGCTGGGAAGGTGGCTCAGTGGTAGAGCGCTTGCCTTGCATGCCAGAGGCCCTGGGTTCGATTCCTCAGCACCACATAAGCAAAAAGAAAAAGCCGGAGTGGCGCTGTGGCTCAAGTGGTAGAGCGCTAGCCTTGAGCTGAAGAGCTGAGGGATAGCGCCCAGGCCCAGAGTTCAGGCCCCATGACCGGACCCAAAAAAACAAAACAAAACAAAAATCAACGGTTGGCGCAGTGACCTTTGTCCACGTGAGGGCGCTGAGGGTGGGGCTGCGAGCACCCTGGGGGCACGCCTTCGTCCCCCATGTGGACTGAGTCGGCCCGTGGACTAAAGGCATGCTCTTGGCTGGCAGGCCTGGGTGTCAGAATGTCAAGCCTCTGGGTCCCAGCCCAGCATTGAATGGCAACAAGGCTTATCAATGCAGAGTGGTAGGCCGCCGGGCTCTGCCCCTAGCTGGGCCCCAGCTGCCAAGCCATCATGGGACAAGAGCTGTGTGGGTCAAAGGGCATCCAGCCTTCCGAGTGCTTCTTTTATCCCTGTGGGTGGCTGCAGGTCTGGGACTCCCCAAGGCTGAGGCCCGGGGGTGACAAGCTGGACGAAAATACAGTAGCAATTGTCCTGACTTCACATTTCCAAAAGCCTGTGCAAAGGTCCCGGGGCCTCCTGCCCTCGGCCCATCCTTTAGACAGTACGGAGTGCATCTGTCAGCTGCATAATCTACGTAGCGGCTTCCAGGGCCTGGCCTGGCAGGCCTGTGACTGTCCAGGAATCAGTCTCTACCTCGGTGCTGCCAGCCTTGCTTGAACCATCCCTCCTCACCCGAGCGGGCTGTGCGGCCACAGGGCTGCTCAGGCCCCTCCCCAGGTCCCGGGGGGGGAGCTGTCCACTGGGTCAGTGCTGAGCGCAGCCTGGCGGGCATCTCAGTGGACTTGTGCCAGGGGTGCGCAGCTGTGTCCCCAGCAAGAAGGCCCCAGACAACCCCAAAGACACAAGCGGGCCAGGTGCAGTACTGAAGCCCTACCTTAAAACTTAGCCACACCCGAGCGCTGCAAGCATAGCTCAAATGCCAGAGCACTTGCCTAGCAAGGGTGAGGCCCTGGGTTCAAGTCCTGGTACCACCAAAAAGAAACAAAGTGTACTGGTGCTGTCTGCTCACAGGGAGAGGGTCCCAGGGGCATGTGTCTACACACACAGGCGCCACGGGTGCCACCCGGCACTGGGCACCCACCTCTCACCCCAGTAAGACAGCACCAAGCCGCACCAGCGACGAGCACCAGGCGCCGCCCCCCTCCCCCCCCCCCCCGCCGGGGCCTGTGTGCCGTGCTCCAGGACACAGAAAAGCAGGTGACGGGGCAGGTGGCAGCCACCTGACCCGCAGCCCGTGAGGCTGTGCAGTCACGAGGCGCTGCTGGCACGGGGCCAGGGGCCGGGGCCGCGGCTTAGCCCAGTGCCCGGCGGCCTGGGAAGGCGTGCGGGGCTCTCCCCACGAGGGCCTGGGAGCACTCGGACCATCCCGCAGGGCCCTGGGAGCCCGAGGGCCCGGTGCCGGCTGGCCCTCAGAGGACGGTGCTCCTGTCCAGCGTGCCTCTCCGTGCTGCGGGGTTTAGGGGTGCGGGGGCTTCAGCGGAGGCTGAGTGGAGCAGCCAGGGCGCTGTGCAGGGAGAGGCAGGGCTGGGGAGCCGCGCAGGGAGAGGCAGGGCCGGGGCACCGCACAGGGAGAGGCGCAGGGCGGGGGTGCTGCGCAGGGAGAGGCTGGGCCGGGGAGCCGTGCAGGGCGAGGCAGGGCCGGGGAGCCGTGCAGGGCGGGGGTGCTGCGCAGGGAGAAGCTGGGCCGGGGAGCCGTGCAGGGCGAGGCAGGGCCGGGGAGCCGTGCAGGGCGGGGGTGCTGCACAGGGAGAGGCAGGGCGGGGGCGCCGTGCAGGGCGGGGGCACTGCGCAGGGAGAGGCGCAGGGCGGGGGTGCTGCGCAGGGCGAGGCAGGGCGGGGGCGCCGTGCAGGGCGGGGGCGCTGCGCAGGGAGAGGCAGGGCGGGGGCGCGCAGGGAGAGGCAGAGCCGCGCTCGGTTTGACAGCCATGCATGGTTGGAAGTGGGGAGCCACGGGCTGCAGCCCCAGACACGGGCTAGTGGAGGAGCCCGGAGCGCAGCCCTGGGCACGAGGGGTGGGGGCGGGGAGGGGGGGCGGCCCCTCAGATCCGGAGACAGACTCCCCAGTAGATGGCCATAGACATCGTCACAGCTTTGTGCCCGTGGACTTGTGGCAGAGGTGGCAGTTGTATCTCCACCACTCAACTCCAAACAACCCCAAACAAATGAATGGGCCAGGTATAGCAGCCCATGCCTGTAAGACAGACGTTCATGAGACCCCATTTCAACCAGTGGTTGGGCGCAGGAGCAGCCCACACCCCAGGCTCCTGCCCCATCTGTGCACGGCCCCGAGCCCGCGGCCTGGCCTGGTCCTGCAGGGCACTGGCCTTCGCGTGCCCATCTCCGCCTCTGGAGAGGGCATAGGCTGCTGGGCAGCGGGAGGAAGGGTTTCCTCGTCACTTGGGGTGGACACAGAGTCCTCCCTGCTGCAGCCTGGCCTTGCGAGCAGCCTAGTCTCCCCGGCCGTCCCTGCCCCGCCCTCCCTGACTGCAGAGGCCCCCAGGGTGGAGGGCGGGGCAGGGACAGAGCAGGAGCAGGTGCATTCAGACTGGGCTGGAGTTCACCCCAGGGGTGTCTGCTCCCAGGGCCAGCTGTGAAACCCAAGCTGCTCCCCTGGACTCTGCCACCGGGGTGGGGTTGGGGGGCTGAGCGTGGAAAATGTCCTCAGTGCGGGATTCAGGCCCCACCACAGGCTCCGCCTTCTCCAAGGACACGTTTATTTTCACTTTTTTCATTTTTTTGTGTGCGGGTCCTGGGCTTGAACGAGGCGGGGGCGCTGTCCCTGAGCTTCGGTGCTCTAGGCTAGTGCTCTACCACTTGAGCCACAGCCTCATGCCTAGTTTGTGGCGGTTCCTTGGAGATGAGTCTCGTGGGCCCTCCTGCCCGGGCGGCCTCCACACTGCTGTCCTCAGACCTCAGCCTCCTGCCTTCACACTCATAAATGTCAGCGGGGCGGTCACAGCAGGCGCGGGGCGATCTCGATGCTGTTAATGCGGAGGATGGTCTGTGGGTTCACGTTAACTGGGGGAGAGAGCAAGGTCATGGGTAGCTGGGTCCCGCCATCGGGGGCTAGCCGCGGGCCGGGGAGGCCCAGCACCCAGCTGCCCGCGGCTCTTCTCGAGGGGAGGATCAACCACCTCCGTGCCCGTGGCCAGGGTGCTCCTGCCTGGAGGCAGGTGAGCCCCAGTGTGGCCAGTGGGGCTGCCATGAGGGTGCTGGCAGTGCCCCAGGGCTGGCAGGACAGGCCGTGTGCGCCCCCTCCAGGACTGGAGGGGAAAGGCAGCCGCCTCTGGCACCCACTGGCTTCCCTGGCTGAGCCCGGGCCGAGAAAATGGATCTGCCACTGGGAGGCAGCGCGGCCTCCCCCCAGGCAGGAAGCTGGCACGGGCCGTCCAGCCCCCTCCGGCTGACAGGCCTGGTGTGCCCCGACCCCAGCTCCCCGGGGAGATTGCCAACCTACCTGCTCCCCTCCGGGTCCCCTCTCACATCCTGTCACGCCTGCGCCGCTGCAGAGTGACCCCACACCCTCTAGCCAGGAGACGCTGGCGCCTCCCGATGGCTGAACTCTGTCCTGTCCCGGCTGTGCCCCCAACGCCTGCGTGATGCCTGCTAGACCTCAGCTCCCGCCATCTCACCCCGCCGGGCCACCCGCACTCCCAACGCGCTCTCCAGGCCACCACTCTGGCTGTGGCCCCTCCACCATCTTCAACCCTGCCAGCCCTGGCCTCGGCCCTTTCTCCCGTCGGCACGGCCTTGGCAGGCCGCTGCACCATGGCTCATTTAAAGGACTTAATGTAATGCCCGTCAGATCGCCTGCGGGCTGCCCGGCTAACCTGAGGAGGGCGCTGCCACTGTGGCCTGCCTGCGCCCAGCCATGGTCCCCACAGGATACGATCCTCCTTGGCGTGAGCTCTGAGACGCAGGCCTGCCCTGCCCCGTCCCACTCTGGCTCCAGATGGCAGCCGCGCAGCACTCCACTGCCCAGCGCCCCTCCCTGCGTCCTGGCTCCGTGGCCAATGTGGGAATGCCCGCCACGCTGCCAGCGCCACCAAGATGTCAACACGGCTCTCACGTGTCTCGTGCTGAGTCCCGGTGGGGTCAGGGTTCACGGCTACTCTGGAACTGCCCTAATCTTGGCCAATAGTGTGAGCAACCCCAGGAGACCTGGTCCACACAGCCCTGGTAACCGTTACCAGGGGCGGCCTCCGCCGGGACACAGCCACGCGGCGCCGGCGGCGGCTCAGGGCAGCCTCCGTGGGCGCCCGCGACAGCGCTCTCACTTACTGTGCTTCTTCCTGAAGTTTTTCCTTTTCCTAAATTTCATGTTGACTTTTGGCCATGATTCTGTCTTCTCGATGACCGTGGCTTCCACATGAACGAGATCCTTACTGGAAGGAAGGACATGGGAGAGCAGACGCCCTCCTGATCAGCCTGGCTCTCGAGTGCCAGCCCACAGTGAAGCTACCTCCTTCTTGGGCTGCAGGAGTTGCAGGTCTGCAATGCAGGTGCCCTGAAAAATCCTGAGTGCTGCGAGGGATGAGCTGGTGACTGGGGTCCGCTGGGGGTTCCTGTGGGACACCAGGCCCCCCCCCCAGCACACGGACACACACTGTAGTCAGGGTGGCCGCCAGTGCCCTGGACACCACCTGGGCTGCCGCACCATGTCCACCCACACACCCAGCCCTCACCCGCAGCCCTCACCTGAGCAGCGGCTTGCCCAGAAGGGTGAAATCGTGTGCCCCGACCAGCAGAACCTGAGAAAGTGATGCGGGAGTTCAGTATTGCTCCACAGACAGCCCATGTGCACAGAGCAAGGTGGGCCTCAAAGCTGCCATGCCCCGGCCACTGCCTCCTGAGTGCTGGGACTACAGGCATGAGCCCCTATGCCCAGCAAAGGAGCAACATGCATTTTCATAGGACAGTCAGCAAATGACGCCCCTTAAGGTAGCAAAAGGAGTGTCCACCTTGTTTCCGGGGTCTGGGGCTGGTGATGGACCGGAACACAGAGCATGCAGTGTGTGCTCTGGCCCAAGCTCCCCCAGCCCCAGTGCTCATGTGAGAGGCTGTGACGGGGTGCTCGGATGGGGTTGGGGGGGGCAGAGCACACGGGTGGCCTGTGCCAGGCTCTGGTCCATGCCCTGCACCTCAAGAAAAATGTGTCCACAGCACTCAGCTCTGCCGGCTGCCGGCTTGTTTTAGGTTCTGAGACCCGCTCTGGACCAGAGACGGGCTCTGTGATACAAATACACAAAGCTCCAATCGCAAAGCAGAGTTCTAACGCGTAAAGGAAATCCTCTCCTTCACGTTAAGCATACCCTCACAAGTCCACTGCAGAGAGCTGTGACTGCGTAAGGAGAGGGCCAGGGCGAGCGGCTCACAGGACAGAGCTGCTGCACACGCTCAGCTCGCACTGCAGGTTGACGGCAGCTGGGAAGCTGCCCTGGGGAGCCAGGGGGCCAGCTGGACCCAGAGGTCAGGAAGGGCGTCTCCATGGGGGGCCAGGAGACCCCGCCCCACGCTTCCCTGGACCTCCTCACCCCTGAGATCCAGCACTCCTGGGCCAGGGAGTGAGGGGCATGGATGGTGATGATGGTACGCAGACGGCAGGGCAAAGCAATCAGGCCTTTGTCCCCTTAGAGTGAGTCTACGGGGCCAGGGCAAGCTGGGAGCTGCGGCCGGCTCCGTCCCGGCCTCCCGCCCCGCACCCCAGTGGGGAGGGCACAAGGGGCGGCCAGCCCCACCTTCTCACCCCCCCTCCCGCCCCCGCCTCACCTTCTCCAGGCGAATCCTGTCTCCGCACTGGATGTCCAGCTCGTTTTCAATTAAAATCAGGTCCTCTGAGGTCACCTTCCACTGATGGCCGGCAAAGTGCACCACAGCAAAGAGCCGGCCGTACTGGCCCGCGGAGATCAGCCCGTTCACCTTCCTCACCACCTCTGGGGGGGGGGGGGGACAGGAAGGGGCAGCTGCCCTGGCCAGTATTCCACCCAACATGGAGTACCAGGTGCAGGGCCCTGGGTAGATGTGCAGACTGACTGACCCTGCCCGAGCCCCGCAGTGCTGAGCCTGGGCCTCTCTCCCCCCCCCCCCCATGGCTCCTGCCCCTGCCGAGTGGGGATCACAGGTACTCCACCGTACCTGCCTCAGTCGCTTATTTTTTTAGGTGCTGACACTGGGCCTTGAACTCAGAGCCTGGGCGCTGTTCCTGAGCCCTTTTTGCTCAAGGCTGGCATTTTACCACTTGAGTCACAGCTCTACTTCCATCCTCTTGCTGGTTAACTGGAGATATGAGTCTCAGGGACTCTGCTTGCCCAGGCTGGCTTTGAACTGCGATCCTTAGATCTCAGCTTTCTGAGTAGCTAGGATTGCAGGTGTGAGCCCCGGCGCCAGCTTTGGGTGTGGGGTCCCAGGCATCCACCACGAGAGGTCGCCCTCCCCGTTATCTGCTAGGACCCAGGCAGCTGCTGGGTGGCTGTCTGGCTGTGAATGAGCGTCTTAAACTTGGGCATTTCACATGGAAACCAAACCAGGCTATGGCTAGGCCCACGGGGACACCTGGGCTCCAGCCCTGAGGCACGACCACCGCCGAATGACGGATGTCTTTACCTGTGTGGTACCTGGTCTCCTCCACGGGGTCTGGCAGCACAACTTCCGGCCATGGAGGGGAACTCAGGGAGGTTTTGGGAACGTACCTGTAACACATTTCATACACCCACGTCACGCGTGACAGGAAGCTTTGAGTCCCCAAGCAAGGCCGCCAGGTCACGTGTTGGGAGGGGAAGGCCCTGTGTCCTCAGAGCCCTCGGGAGGGGTGCCGAGGGATGCTGGGAGTGTGAACTATGGAGAGGTGGAGGGGTTCCACAACACCGGTGCTCTAGGGCCTCGGTGTACCCTGAGGGATCTGCACGCCCCTCAGGGCTGCGTGTACCCTACAGCAGCAGCTTACCAGTCCCCAGCGTCCTGCTCCACAGGACACACACAGACCTGAGACCAGGGCGGCCTGTCGTGACCACATGCCCCGTGGCTGTGTGCAGTCTGTGCTCTGAAGGGTGCATTCCCACCCTGCTGAGCCCTGGGACACCAACGCCAGGGACTGAGGCCTGGCAGTGACCTTGACATGCCAGGATGTTCTTTGATGTGTGTGTGTGTGTGTGCATCGGTACTGGGGCTAGAACTCAGGGCCTGGGCGCTGTCCCTAAGCTTTTTTTGCTCAAGGCTGGTGCTCTACCACCTGATATACTGTTCTACTTGTGGCTTTTTTTTTTTTTTTTTTTTTGGTCATGGGGCTTGAACTCTGGGCCTGGGCACTGTCCCTAAGCTCTTCAGCTCAAGGAGAAGTGTTCTATCAATTGAGCCACAGCGCCACTTCCGGTTTTCTGGTAGTTAATTTGAGATAAGCGTCTCGTGGACTTTCCTGCCTGGGCTGGCTTTGAACCGCAATCCTCAGATCTCAGCCTCCTGAGTAGCTAGGATGACAGGCATGAGCCACTAGTGCCTGGCTTCAGAAGCTGTTCTTTAGAAGTCTGCCCTGTTCAGCCTCCTGGACTGGGGGGTCCAGGGCCAGATGAAGACCATGAGCAGAGAGAGCTTTGCAGAAATGTCAGGAAAACAGGCCCTGGTAACATCAGCACTAACTTCTCCTTTTGAAGCTGAGACGCCGGATCCCATCAGCAGCCCGTGCCAGTGCTGCAGAGCCATGTGTCTATTCTTTTTTTTTTTGGTCGGTCGTGGGGCTTGAACTCTGGGCTTGGGCGTTATCCCTCAGCTCTTCAGCTCAAGGTGAACACTCTACTGCTTGAGCTACAATGCCATTTCTGGTTTTCTAGTGGTTTATCGGCGATAAGAGTTTCACGGACTTTCCTGCCCAGGCTGGCTTTGAACCGTGATCCTCAGATCTCAGCCTCCTGAAGCTAGGATGACAGGTGTGAGCCACCAGTGCCTGGCCTGTGTGTTCATTCTGTAGCTCTGCATGGGAACCGGGGCCTCCCAGCCCCACTGTAGTACTGTGAACTATTTAAACATTCTCCTTTGCTGGACGTTCAAGCCCCATTGGATCGGTACTTATGGCCTCCACCAGGAGCAGGTGAGGGCAGTGACTCGGTGTCCATGGCTGCAGAAATTGGCCGGCCCGGTGGCACCCGTGGCTGCGAGGCCACAGCAGAGCACCACAGCCCCCTGCGCTTCAGGCCTGTCCCTACCCCTGGCTGTGACCCGCTCCAACTGTTACATTAACCTTTTCTAAGCCTGGCATCTTAACGAGGGATATGCTTTCTCTGTCTAGAAACCCTGAGTGGCCAGGCTTCCCGTTGGTGACGTGGCCTGGGCACCGCGGCCTGCGCCTCCACAGCCTCCACTCTACGGAGGGCTCAGAAAACTAAGGCCCAAAAAGCTGAAGTGAAAAGCTCAAACCCAGACCCCACCATAGGAAGCCCCATGTTGAGAAAGTTCTCCAGAGGAAGGGGATCAGAAACCCACATTTGGTATTACCCAGGTGGAAACGGGGCGCTCTGCGAGCTGTTCCTTCGTGTGCCAGACCAGAGGGAGCCTGAGGGACAAGAAAACACGTCCATCACCGTGAGACGCACGGGCCAGACCCAGGGCCGCACCAACCCCACTCTTCACCCACCACCGCCTGAGAGCTCAGGCATGTGCTAACCAGAAGGAACCTCACCGGGGACCCCAACGAACAGCACAGGGGCTTTGGGCTTCTAAAACATCAGTCAGGGCTGGACTCTGGTGGCTCACACCTATAATCCTAGCTACTCAGGAGGCTGAGATCTGAGGATCTCAGTTCAAAGCCAGCCCAGGCAGGAAAGGCTTTGAGACTTTTTTTTTCGGGGGGGGGGAGGGGGGTCCAGTTGTGGGGCCTGAACTCTGGGCCTGGGCGCTGTCCTCAGTTCTTCAGGTCAAGGCTAGGGCTCTACCACTTGAGCCACAGCACGATTTCCGGCTTCTTTCTTTTTGCTTATGTAGTGCTGAGGAATCGAACCTAGGGCCTCAGGCATGCAAGGCAAGCGCTCTACCACTGAGCCACCTTCGCAGCCCCCTGTGAGACTCTTATTTCCAATAAACCACCAGAAAACTGGAAGTGGAGCTGTGGCTCAAGTGGTAGAGTGCTCACCTTGAGCTGAAGAGCTCACAGACAGTGCCCAAGCCCAGAGTTCAAGCCCCATGACTGACAAAAACAAACAACAACAACAACAACAAAATCAGCCCACATCCTGCTGTGGACAGAACCTTCCAGCAGCTTCCACCTCACTCAGTGAAAATGCCAAGTCCTCTAACACCAGTGGCTCCATTTCTCCACCTGTTTGGTTCACCTGCCCCTGTCCCTCTGACTTCCTGGTCATGGTGGGGCCTGCGGGGCCTCTCCCTGGGCTGGAACATTGCCTCCCTCTGCCTTACCAGGTACCCACAAACTCGTCCCCTCACTTCCTTTGGGTGCCCACCCAGTACCATTGCAGGAGAGAGGTCTTCCCCAGACATAGAAGTTGAATCCCACTGAGTATGGTGGTGTACGCCTGTAGTACCCATCTTCCTGCCTCTGCATTCCAGTATTTAGAAGTTAGAGGAAGGAAGATTATGAGTTCCAGGCCAACCTGGACTATAGAGGGAGACCCTGTCACAAAAAACTAACAGATGAAGGAGGTGGCTCATACCCATAAATCATCAATCAAGCTAAGACCCACATTCAAAGTCTACCCGCTAACCCACTAACCAAACAAGCCAAACCCTTCCCACCCCAATTCATGCTTTCTTACTCTCCATAAGCCCTGCTAGTTTTCAAATACACCAAGTGTGTTATTTTACAAAACTGCCTGACTCTCTCCCCCATCAGCTCCATCAAAGCACAAGCAGCAGTGACAGGTGACAGGGGCAGTGATGGTTTTCCTGAGACAAAGGCTCTGCCGTGCCATCACTCCAGGGATCAGGGATTTGGAACCTGTCCTGACAGCCCTGTGCTGGTGAGGGCTTAGGGAGAAAGTTCTTGCAACCAATTTGCTCTTCTTGTAACCCAAACCTAGGGCCTTCGCTTTGCCCAGGCTCCACGGAGAATGCATCACCCTTTGGGCTCCTGGGAGCCTGTGGACTGTTTGTCCATCCTGGGTCCTTTACCCCTCTTCACTTTTTGGTCACCATTTCTGTCTCCTCACTCTACCTTTCCGTGGGCATCTGGGCTTTAACCCAGCATCTGATCTATGCCAGAACAAGGAAAGTCCCACAGCTTCTAGAAAAATGTCCCAGTCTACTAAAACTTAAGTTTTATTACCAAAAGTGTCAAGTATCAAAAGTACACAGAATATGGCGGGATAAGGTGGTGAACACCCCTAGGATCTCAGCTACTTGAGAGGCCAAGTACAGAATGGAGGTTGAAAGCCTGCCCTGGGGAAAAAGCTGGAAACCCTTACTGAGAATATATAACTAAAGCAAAAAAGAGGGGCAGGCATGGTTCAGCAGTAGAACACCTGCCTACCAAGTGGGAGGCTTTGAGTTCAAACCCCAGTGCTGCTGAGAATGCAGGGTGGGGTGTGGAGTAAATTCTCTTTCAACTCAACAGTTACTGACACCTGGCTCAATTCTGTGCTTATGCTTTTTTGTTTTTTTGTCGGTTGTGGGGCCTGAACTCTGGGTCTGGGCGCTGTCCCTCAGCTCTTCAGCTCAAGGCGAGTGCTCTGCCACTTGAGCCACAGCGACACTTCTGGTTTTCTGAGTGGTTTAGAGTCTCACCGACTTTTCCTGCCCAGGCTGGCTTTGAACGGTGATCCTCAGATCTCAGCCTCCTGAGTAGCTAGGATGACAGGCGTGAGCCACCAGCGCCCGGCATTTTTTCAAGTGTATAATTTTTATTAAGGTGTGTAGAGAGGGATTATAATTGTATAATTCAGGTAGTGTGTAATTTCTCTTTTGGACAATGTCACCCCGATTATGGTTATTTCTAAAATACTTTATCAGCCCCTCCCTGACAACGTCCCCTCCCTGAGCGGTGCGCCTAGCAGTGCAGAGTCTACCTCGGGGCTCTCTAGGGCTGTGTGGACGGTGGATCCGTCAATGACGGGCACCGACCACTGCGGTCCCCAAGGAAACGTCACAGCCCTACAGGTCCTCCGTGCTCTGCCTGCCTACCCTCCCTCCCTGTCCGCGACTCCGCGGGATTTCCGTGGCTGCTTGTGGGTTTGAGCTCAGAGCCCAGCACTGGCGCGCCGCCCCCCGAGCCGCCCCGAGCCCGGCGGCCGAGGCGGCCCGAAGCCCGACCCTCCGCGGCAGCCTCGGAGTGCGGCGCGCGCCAGGCCTCCGCCTCCGGGGGCCCGCTCAGGCTGCGCCCGGCCCCGCTGCGTGGCCGCCCCAACGGCTCCGGGCCTCCGAACGTGGGGCCGTGAGGACGCGGCGGGGGGCCGGGGGCCGGCGCTGCTTCCCGGGGGCCCCCGCCTCCCCCCCGCCCGGGGCGCCCGGGTCTCACCGGCCCCGGGCCGCGAAGGAGCCCGGACGCTGCGACCGCACGCGCGCGCCAGCCGCCCCAAGGTGCCCGCCAGCTCCGAAGCCACCGCGGCCGCCGCCATCTCGCCCGCCGCCTGACCCGGAAGCGGAAGAGGCGGGAGCCGCGCGCGTCGACGCACGGGTCCGGCGGGGATTCGGACCGCGGCGTGGAGGCGGGCCGGGCGCGCGGCGGCGATGGCCTCGGCGGCGGTGGAGGACTTCGTGGCCAGACAGTTGTCCCTGCTGGGCCTCGAGAGGGACGCGGAGCTGCAGGAGCGCAGGTGCGAGCGGCGCGGGCTCCAGACCGGCCCGGCGCGGGGGCCTGGGCGGCGGCCGCTGGAGATCGGGTGACTCCCGCAGGACGGGGCCCGAGCGCGGCCCGGGGAGGGGCGGGCCCGGAGCGGCGCGGGGACGGACGGGGGAGCCGGCGGGGCCCGGAGCGGCGCGGGCACGGACGGGGCCCGGAGCGGCGCGGGCACGGACGGGGGAGCCGGCGGGGCCCGGAGCGGCCCGGGGCACGGGGGAGCCGGCGGGGCCCCGCCTCGCTTCTGGGGGTGGGCATTCGCCTCAGCCAGGTCCACGGTCCACAGCCCCGAGCCGCCTCTGGCCCTGTCATTTCCGGGGGGGGGGGCAGAGATGGAGAGGTTTGAGTAAGGGTCCCCAGGGTCAGGTGTGGGTTGGTCGTGGGCGATGGGTTTCCGCCTTGTCTCTGAGCCTTCCTTACTTCATCTGTGGAATGGGCCCCCCCCCCCCCCCCCCATTTTGCTTTGAGAATAAACGTCTGGCTCTGAGTCAAGCGCTGAGTGCAGTTGCTAGTGGAGTTAGCAGCCAGGATGGTGGCTGTGCCTCACCTCGCCGAGACCTGCCAGGCCCGGCTGTGCTGTGGGGCCCACGTGCTGTGCTGTGGGCACAGCCAGGCCCCCGGCCAAGCAGGCCAGGAAAGTGATCAGCATCTGGGGACTGCTTGGCTGGTGGTACTGGTGGCTGGCTGGGGAAACCCAGCGACAAAGATCTGGGGTAACAGGTGGAGGAGCCCTAGGGGCAGCAGGAGGAGCTGGTTTGGGAGGGAGCAGGTTCTGAGTTCCCGTGGGGCCTATTTAGTGCACGGATCTTTGTTTTCCTTTGCCTTTGTGGGCAGAGGGAGAAACTGGTAAGGGTTTGAGTACTGGAGTGTGGGTACCGGATGTCTTGCAGGGCCTGGCAGGAGAACAGCTCTCTGAAGGAGCTCCAGAGCAGGGGCGTGTGTCTGCTAAAGCTGCAGCTGGCCAGCCAGCGCACGGGGCTGTACGGACAGCTTCTGGTCACCTTCGAGCCTGGGCGAGGCGGGTCTGCCGCAGGCCTTCCCAGCAACAGCTTCTCTTCCGGTATGTGCAGACCAGAAACAGTACGGCATTCAGACCACTGCACGGGTTCTCCCGAAGACTGGTCAGCGGCTGGGCTGGGAAGGTAGTTTAGTGGTAGAGTGCTTGCCTACCATGCTTGAGACCATGGGTTCAGTTCCTTGGTACCACATACACAAAAATAAAATTAAGTAAATAAAAACTGAAAAAAAACAAAACCAAAAATTGAGTGGATGGAGGGCCCAGCCAGAGTGCAAAGCTTTCTTCTCTTACCCAGGAGTCCCTCAATTTATCTAGCCCTAGTGGTTTGAGAACATGACCTGCAGCCAGCTGTTGCTGCAAATGTAACATATACACCAGGTCTCCAGATTCACATAGCCTGCGTGGGAGCAACCAAAGAGTCATTGTGTTGAACATTGACAGCAAGCCCAAATGATGTTGTGCATATATTAGGTTACGTGCAGTGATTATTAAAAGCAAATTGAGTGGAAGGTTCATATGCCTTGTCCTTCAACATGCGCAGCTCCCACATCAGTGTCCCTACCCCAAGTAGTGCCTTCCTTACAGCCTATGAGCCCTCAGTGACATGTCATTGTCACCTAAGTCCATAGTTTACCAGGGCCTCAATCAGGGCTGTGTATTCTGGGTTTTTGTTTGGTTTTGTGTTGATACTGGGGCTTGAACCCAACCTGGTGTTATCTTTTAACTTTTTCTCCCAAGACTGGTGCTCTACCACTTGAGTTATAGCTCTACTTCTGGCCTTTTGGCAGTTAATTAGGGATAAGAGTCTGATAGATTTTTCTGCCTGGGCTGGTTTAGAACCTCAATCCTAGACCTCAGCTTCCTGCCTAGTTAAGATTATAGGCGTGAGCCACTGGAGCCTGGCTGTATATTCTGTATATTCTGTTTCCTTTAACTGGTTTCATATGGCTACCAGAAAGCTTAAAATTAAACGACCTTGTACCTCTGTAGAGTTGACAGCCTGCTGTGTGTAGATTGCTGGATGTGAGGTCTGTATAGTTTTGTATTATAGATACGTTTCTGCCAAGCCTGCTTTGGCTCAGCTCCTGCTGGCCCTGCTGGAAAAGAAAGGCAGTGCCAGGGATCAAACCCAGGGCTCTGAGCATTTTACTCAAGCCCTTTACCCCAGGCCAGAGGAAGCTTCTGGACCACACATGGGGGCTGCTGTTTCAACACCCTCAGTCCTGGAAACCCATACAGCAATGTTGCTGGTGCGTGCTTCTACCCTCAGTGGCTCTGCCTTGCTTACGTGGTTACAGTGTTTCGAGGGTTTTTGTGCAGGTCCTGGGATGCGGGTCCTGGGGCTTGAACTCAGCCTAGGCACTGTTCCTGAGCTTTTTGTACTGAAGGCTAGCATTCTACCACTGAGCCACAGAGCCATTTCCAGTTTTCTGGTGGTTAATTGGGGATAAGAGTCTCATGGAGGGGCTGGGAAGTTGGCTCAGTGGTAGAGCGTTTGTCTTGCATGCATGAGGCTCTGGGTTTGATTCTTCAATACCATGTAAGCAGAAAAAAGCTGGAACTGGTGCTATGGCTCAAGTGGTAGGGCTCTAGCCTTGAGCTGAAGAGCTGAGGGACAGCACCCAGGCCCAGAGTTCAGGCCCCACAATCAACAAAAAAAAGTCTCATGGACTTTCCCCACCCATGCTGGCTTTGACCTGTGATCCTCAGATCTCAGCCTCCTGAGTAGCTAGGATTACAGACGTGAGCCACCAATGCCGGGCTGGTGTTGTAGTTTGATTTATCCACCCTTGTCCCCCGCAATGGTTGGAATCCTGGCTGGAGGAGATGAGATGAGAGGAGCAAGGAAGAGCATGAGGGAGACTGCTGGAGGGATGATGGGAGCGGGCATGCTGGCGGCTTTTCCATCAGGAGGAAGGGAGCAAGACTGAGTGCATGCAGGGCTGGTGAGCACCGAAAACTGAGGTGAAGCTCCAGATCTATTCTGAAAGCGTGTGGAGACAGACCGGAGGTCAGTGAGGGCCCACTGGCTAGATGCCAGAGGAGGCAGCCAGCGGAGACAGCACCAGGAGCAGATCAGAGGGTGTGGTCACAGGCTCATCTGGGCAGTTTCGAGTCTCTGTGACTCAGAATCACAAAGCCTGAAATGTGAGGTCCTGGACAGGGCAGGGTAGGGGGAGGGTTCAGGAGGTACGTGGTCCTCTGCTCTGCTGGTGATGGGCCTGGCTTCTGCCACAGAACCTTCCTCTGACCCCCTGGCTAAGGCTCCAGGTGTAGCTGCAGGTGAGGGCTCAGGGTGTGAACAGTTGGGTGGTCTAGCTTTTGTCTCACAGTGGATTCTGCTTCCATGGGAATGGTCTCTGCTCCAGGTGATGGAAACTTGGACAGACTGGCCTGAGCTAGTCACACTGGGGCCATTGCAACTCACACTCCAGCCCGAGCTAGTCACACCGGCCATTGTAACGCACACACTGGCTTCGGAGGGCACCAGGACAGTTTTCTCCATTTCTCGGCTCTGCCTTCTGGGCTGCTTACTCAGTGCTGTTGTAGCCCCATGCCCTCTGAGATGTCTTGTCTAGCTGGAGAGAGTCAAGGGCTCTGCACAAGGCCCACTGGGTTGCACCTCTGCGGACGTGCAGTCCTTGTGTCCATGAGATCTTCTGTGTCCATGTGTACGATCTTAAGGATTGGATAATAGTTCATCCTCAAGTATATTCCCACACATGGGGGACTTAGGTGTTAGGTCAGCATTTATTTTGACTTGTTTTTTTTTTGTTGTTGTTATTGGTCATGGGGCTTAAACTTGGCCTGGGAGCTGTCCCTGAGCTTTTGTGCTCAAGACTAGCACTCTACTACTGTTTTGAGCCACAGCACCACTTGCAGTTTTTTGGTGGTTATTTGGAGATAAGAGTCTCAAAGCCTTTCCTGCCTGGGCTGGCTTTAAACTGTGATCATCAGATCTCAGCCTCTTGAGTAGCTAGGATTATAGGTGTGAGATACAGGTGCCTAGCTTGTTTTTATTTATTTTTAATATTTTTTCTCTTTGAATTTTTTAAAAATTTATTTTCTGTGTATGTGGTACTGAGGAATCGAATCCAAGGCTTCATGCATGCTAGGCAAGCGCTCTACCACTAAGCCACCTTCCCAGCCCTTCCTGGCTTTTTTCTACTTCTTTTTTTTAACTTCTGAGGTCATTTGCTACTGGGGGTAAGAGAGAGGCATAGCTGAAGCGGTAGTGCTCGCCTAGCCTTCGGAAACCCTGGGTTCTGTCCCCAGCATTGCAAAAAAAGAAAAAGAAAAGAGAGAGAAAGTAATGTGTATCCGAAATGTGCCAGGACTTACCACACTATAATAACGTTTAGCGTTTCTCAGTGTTGTGCAGCTGAGTTTTTGCTTTTTGCAGGCGATATCGTGGGTCTGTACGGTTCTGGGAACCAGGATGGTCAGCTTGCCACCGGGGTCTTGACTCGAGTCACCCAGAGGTCAGTCACGGTGGCCTTTGATGAGTCTCATGACTTCCAGTTGAACCTGGACCCTGAAGCTTCCTACAGGTTGCTAAAGCTTGCCAACGACGTCACTTACAAGCGACTCAAGAAGTACGTGGGAGTCCCACCGGGTGTTTTCCGTGCTTGTGCTGACCCCTTCTGGTCAGGGGTGGTTGTGCGCCCTCCGGGGAGGGCCTGGCCCCGGTCCTGCCCCACCCCGCCCCTCACCTGGGCTCTTCTCTCTTGCAGTGCGCTGCTCTCCCTGAAGAAGTACCACTCCGGGCCCGCGTCCTCGCTCATAGAAGTCCTGTTCGGTGGAGCTGCTCCCAGTCCTGCCAGTGAAATACGTGAGCAATGGCTGCCGAAATGATCAAGGGCACCGTGACCTTGCACTGCCTTAGCAGAGACTTGAGAATGTGCAGTTAGAGTCTGTCTTCACACCTTCGCTTTTGAGTCTGAATTCCTGGTGTGAACAAGTCTATCTCCCCTGTGTGAACAACTAGCCTGAAGAGACAGCTCAGCTCCGTCCCTCTCCTTTCCTCCTTCCCTCCTTCCCTCTTTCTTTCCTTCCTTCCTCCTTCCTTCCTTCCTTCCTTCCTTCCTTCCTTCCTTCCTTCCTTCCTTCCTTCCTTCCTGTCCTCCTCTCTCCTCCCTTCCCCTCTCTCTTCCTCTCTTTCTCACTCTATTTTTTTTCTCCATCTTGTTTTCTCCTGTGCTGGAGATTGAACCCAGGGCCTTGCACACAAGGGTCTATCACTTGAGCTACGCTCCCAGCCATTTGATTTTTATTTTGCTTTTGAGAAAGGGCCTCACAATGCCTTTTCTAGGGCTGGCCTCAGAGTTGTGGTCTTCCTGTCCCTGCTGCTCAAGTAGCTGGGATTACAGGCAGGCACCACCATGCCTGACCAATAATGTCCTTCCTAATGCAGAGACTAAAAAAATTAATATTCGTTGGTTGTACAAGGGGGATTCATTGTGACATTTCCAGACATGCACACAGTCCATCCAGCCCAGCCTTGCCTCCATCCCGTTCCCCCTTGCAACACTTTCCAGAGGTTTCATAGTTAAGTTCTCGCACAGCTGAGCGCACTTCCTCATGTGTCCTCTTGGGGAGCTCTCTCCACTTCCTCCCCTCCCCCTCTTCTCGGTGTCCCTCCCCCTCGCCATGCCCCTCCCCCTTCTTGCTGAGCTCTCTCTCCACACCTGAGCTGGTTTTACTTTTTTTTTTTTTTTTTACATTTTTTTGAATTATTATTATCTTGAAGTAGCTGTGCAAAGAAGTTCCCATTCTACAAAAGTCTATGAGTACAAGGTGTCTGGCAACATGGTCACCCATCGCTCCTAACCCATCCCTTCTCTCACTTTTTTTTTAAATTGAGACTAGGTGATTACATAAATTTCACATATTTCACAGAATTGTGGAATAGTGATACTTAGTGAAAGACAAAAACACATTTTAACCTTCACAAGGCCAGTTGTCAGTATCATGGTCTAAACAGTTTGTGAATTCTATGAGCTTTGACAATACAGTATTTCTTCCATATCAGGTGATGTTTACATTTCTTTCCTTTTGCTTAGTGTCAGCTGTTCCCTGCCCCTCCCCCCTTGCTGCACTCTCTCCACACCTGAGCTGGTTTTACTTTGTTCTCTAGATGTATTTCAAGTGTATATTAATTACGCCATGGCTTTCAGATGTGCCTGTATTGTGTTCTGCTCAGAAGAACCTCTACTGCTCTCTCTCCACTTCCTCCCCTCCCCCCCTCTGTGTGTACCTCCCCCTTCTCCATGCCCTTCTCCCCTTCCTGCTGAGCTCTCCCCTTCCCAGCTGCCATCTGGCCCACGGCTTTCCCTGAAGTTCCCGATGCCATCTTCATACATAGTTGTGATATATTTACACATTATCCCCCTCCATCTTCCTTTTCCTTCTCTCCTTCAGCCGCCCCCCACCAAGCCCCATATTATATCTATTACATATATGTTATGTATACACACAAATAACAGATACACACATTTCTGTATACTAGCATATACACACATATACACGTCTACTCCCCAGCAAACTTGAGGACACGCAGCAGGTGCACACTTGGTCCTGTTTTAGAGGGAGTCTTTTTGTTGGTCGTGGGGCTTGAACTCAAGGCAAATGCTCTACCACTTGAGCCAGAACCCCACTTCTGGTTTTCTGGTGGTTTATTAGATAGGAGTCTCACAGACTTTCCTGCCTAGGCTGGCTTTGAACTGTGATCCTCAGAGCTCAGCCTCATGAGTAGCTAGGATCTCAGGTATGAGCCACCGGCGCCTGGCTTAGGGGGGGTCTTTTGACAGTGTGCAGATTGTTTCTGAGCTGCTTGGCCTGCCCCGGGAGCCCTGGATACTCAGGTTGTTCCTGTCCCCTGGGCTGGGTGGCCTCACCCCGATGGGTGCCTTGGTTGATCCTGTCCCCCCGGGCAGGTGGCCTCACTCTGACCCTCTCCTGCAGCCCCGCTGACGTTCTACAACCCCGCCCTGGACGCCTCCCAGAAGGAAGCTGTGTCCTTTGCCTTGGCCCAGAGAGAACTCGCCATCATCCACGGACCTCCTGGCACTGGGAAAACCACAACCGTGGTGGAAATAATCCTCCAAGTGGTGAAGCAGGGGTTGAAGGTGGGCAGCCTACGGCTTCCTCGTGCTTGTGGGTGTCTGGTCTGGCCTGTAGACCAGTGCTCAACAGGGTCCCAGCCTTTCCTGATTTCCCTTGGTCCCTTGAGCAGGGGGCACGCTGGGGCCACGGCCTAGCCCACGCACGCACACACTCCCCTGCACGCACTCCGCTGCAGGCCCACACTGTGGGTGCAGAGGTGCCAGGGCTGGCATGTACTCCGTGCATGCAGTGAACTGATCAAGCGTGCACACACCTGGAAAGCGCGTTGCACACTGTCCATGTCACTGCTCATGGCCAGGAGAGAACCTTGTTCGTGGCAGTATTGTTACCAGCAGGAGCGGGCCGCAGGGAAGTGGGTGGTGAACCCCTGCAGTAATCCTCACAACCCCCCTGAGTGGGGACTCTTGGTGGCCCCAGAAACAGGGTCAGGGTCAGGGGCTCTGTGGCCTAGCGGGGAGCAGCAGAAACCAGGAGTGGATGGGTGGAGGTCAGGGAAAGCTGCCCCTCTGTTCCTGCCCGCCTCCTCCGCCTTTCCTATTGGCTGAGTCTGTGGGTCTACTCATGGGACGTGGGTTTCCTGGCTGGCTTCTGTTTTGGTGTACCATATGAGCCCATGGTCACCTGCTGTGCAGGCCACCTGTGGCCCGCAGCGGGGGAAGGAAGGGCAGCACCGGGCATGGGGAGGCAGGCCACCCACTGCCCACTGCTGCTCCCGGGTCTCTGTGGGGTGATGAGCTGGTGTGCGTGGGTCCTGCCCCGGAGCCCAGCTGAGCGTGTGTTCCGCAGGTACTGTGCTGCGCACCCTCCAACATCGCCGTGGACAACCTGGTGGAGAGGCTGGCCGGCCGCAGGCTGCGCGTCCTGCGCCTCGGCCACCCCGCCCGCCTGCTGGAGTCCGTGCAACAGCACTGTCTGGACGCCGTGCTGGCGCGCAGCGACAGCGCCCAGGTTGTCGCCGACATCAGGAGGGACATGGACCAGATCTTCGTACGTACGCGGGTGTCGCCCGGGGGCCTCAGGAGCACCCGCTGCCCTACCCCTCACGCTCCTGTCCCCTCCGTCCGCTCGGTCAGGAATCGAAAAGTTGGACTTCTCTTCCTGGTTTTGGATGGCTGTTTTATTTGGTCTTGTTTTGTTTGCATCTTTTATTTTAGGTGTTGGGATTGAACCAGGTCCTTGTCTGTGCTAAGCAGACGCTACCACTTGAACCACACCTCTAGCCCCTCACTCCCTCTGCTTTCATTTTGTGATAGTGGGATTTGAGTGTGTTTTTTTTTTTCTCCTTTTTGTCAGTCATGGGGTTTGAACTCAGGACCTGGGTGCTGTCCCTGAGCTCTTTTTGCTCAAGGCTAGTACTCTATCACTTTGAACCACAGCACCACTTCTGGTTTTCTGGTAGTAAATTAGAGGTAAGGGTCTTACCAGGACTTTCCTGCCCGGGCTGGCTTTGAACCATGATCCTTGGATCTTAGCCTCCTGAGTAGCTAGGATTTGGTGCCTGGCTGTATTTTGTCTGTGGGAAAGGGCCTTTTCTAGCCTTCCCATGCTGTTCCTTCTGTCTCAGCCTCCTGCATAGCTGGGCTGTAGGCTTGTATCCTGGTGTGGGCTTCTCATTTGAGATGCTCGTTTGGTGGGAATTCAGGTGTTCAGGTACTTGAGGGTAGATAACAAATTGTCTTACAGAAAACATTTTCCAGGTGTCTCCCTGTAGCCAGGCGTGTGCTCTAGCTGATACTGGCACGGGAGAAGGATAGCCTGAAAATACAGATTTGCAAATCCAGCCTCTTCCCAAGTCTTTCTGTCCTCCCCTGCTCCCACAGAGGGGGTGGGAGGTTCAGGGTCAGGCGGTGGTCCTCAGGTTTGTGTGTCTGCCCTCTTGTCCACTTTTATAATGACCCGGCCTGCGTCTGCCCTTGGCCGTTGTCCCGCTGCCCAGATGTGCATCCTCCTTGGCCTTGTTGGGGCAGAGGAAGAGGGGCGGGAGTCTAGGCAGTCCCGTGAGCAGAGGCCGGCCTGAGCAGACAGCCCGCTCTGGTCCTGTGGGTGGGTTGTTCGGCATCAAGGTTGCCATCTAGGTGTGGAGCCGGCCATGATTCCATTCATGTGCACTGCTCTTGTTTGTGTGTAAGTCCCTCTTGTCAGGACTGGTTCTCTGTGAATTAGACACTGAACCGCCTTCTCTCCCCGCTGCCAAGCTCTAGTCCACAAAACAGACAACAAGTAAGGACAGGGCTGTGGGCGTCTTGAGGTGTCAAAGTAAATTGGGGAATTGGGCGTCTGTAACCCCAACTGCTCAAGACGCTGACATCTGAGGATTGCAGTTCAAAACCAGCCCAGGCAAGAATGTCCAGGAGACTTACCTGCAATTAACGACTAAAAAGGTGCTGTGGCTTAAATGGTAGAGTGCTAGCCTTGAGCGAAAAAGTCTAGGGACAGCACCCAGGCCCTGAGTTCAAGCCCCAGTAACCCCCAAAAAGTAAGAGCACAAGGTCCTGTTGAAATGACTGTATTTTCTCATCATTACAGCTGAAAAACAAAAAGGCACACGATAAGAGAGAGAAAAGTAATTTCCGCAATGAAATGAAGCTACTAAGAAAAGAGCTGAAGGAAAGGGAAGAAGCGGCCATGGTGGAAGGCCTCACAGCGGCTGACGTGGTGCTGGCAACCAACACGGGTGAGCGGCTGGCCAGCTGGGGGGGGGCCCCCAGCCGGGAGGCGGCTCCCAGGGAAGCTGTCCCCACCTGCAGTTTTCCCTGTCCTGAAGTGAGGCTGTAACTCTAGATTTCTCAGGGCCTGGGCACTATCTCTGAGCTCTCTTGCTCAAGGCTAGCATTCTACTACTTCGAGCCATAGCACCACTTCCAGTTTTCTGGTGGTTACTTGGAGGTAAGAGTCTCACAACACAAAATCTGTGTATAAATGTGAGTGTATTATAAAGTGTAAAATGTTGATGTAAAAAAAAAAAGTCTCACAGACTTTGCTGCCCAGTCTGGCTTTGAACTATGCTCTTCAGATCTCAGCCTCCTGAGTAGCTAGGATGACAAGGCGTGAACCACTGGCTGGCGCCTGGCTTCAGATTTCCTTTCTTTAACGAACATCAGGCTATTTGGGTTTGTTTCTCTCAAGAAGTTGTTGGTTTAATATAAACCCTCAAATTTAGAGGAGTGTTGTCCAGAACATTCCCTTGCTCCCTGCGGACGCCCCACTGGCCTGGCCTCTTTGTTTTGCTCATCTGGTTTTTATGTTCTTCCTCAGGCTCTGCTGAGGACCAGCTCTGACTTTCCTGTTTTCTGTCTCCCTGGATCTGACCCTGTCTCTGCTATTCGCTGTTTCTCTGGGCTGGGTCTCGCTTGCCCAGGCTGGTTTATTGAGGCGGAAACTGAGTTCTTGCTCATGAGGGATTTATTCCAATCCTTGTCCCTTAGTCTAAAATACTGTGTTTTCATTATCATTCATTTCCTGACAACTTTGCTTTTCCTCTTCCTGAAATCTTGGCTTCTTTTTTTCACCTATGTTGGTTGAAAAGTGTGTCATAGTTTCCAAATAGTTGAAGATTTCCCAGATGTCTTCCTTTTTTTTTTTTTTTTTTGTCGGTCGTGGGGCTTGAACTCTGGGCCTAGGCGCTGTCCCTCAGCTCTTCAGCTCAAGGCATGCGCTCTACCACTTGAGCTACAGCGCCACTTCCGGTTTTCTGGTGGTTTATTGGAGATAGGAGTCTCACGGTCTCTCCTGCCCGGGCTGGCTTTGAACCGCGATCCTGAGATCTCAGCCTCCTGAGTAGCTAGGATTACAGGCGTGAGCCACCAGCGCCCGGCTCATGTCTTCCTTTTTTTGTTGTTGTTCCTGGGTCTTGAATTCAGGTCCTGGTGCTGTCCTTGAGCTCTCATTCAAAGGTTAGTGATCTACCACTTTGAGCCACAGCTTCCACTTCCGGTTTCTGAGTGGGTTAGTTGGAGATAAGAGCCTCACAGACTTCACTTTCTGGGCTAGCTTTGAACCATGATCCTCAGATCTTAGCCTCCTGAGTAGGTAGGGTTACAGATGTGAGCCACCAGCATCAGGCTTCCCAGATGTCTTTTTTTTTTTTTTTTTTTTTTGCTGGTCGTAGGGCCTGAACTCTGGGTCTGGGCGCTGTCCCTCAGCTCTTCAGCTCAAGGCTAGTGCTCTACCACTTGAGCCACAGCACCACTTCCAGCTTTTTCTGATTATGTGGTGCTGAGGAATCGAACCCAGGGCCTCATGCATGCAAGGCAAGCACTCTACTACTGAGCCATCTTCCCAGCCCCCAGATGTCTTTCTGATGCTTTTAATTTAGTTCTGTGTGGTTCTGAGCAAGTCTCGATGTCCAATGGGTGCTGTCTCGCTAGTCTGGAACACGGTGGCTCTTGTGAAAGTCCTGGGACAGCTGACGAGAACCTGTGTCTGGCACTAGGATGCTCTGTAGGGATCAGGGTGGGGGGGGACTCCTTCTGTCCCCCTCTGTCAGGGCGTAGCGTCTGTCCGTTGACTACATAGGGTTCCCTCCAGGTCTGTATCAGCTCTGGGACCCGAACGCGTTGGTGTCTGCCCCAGTGCTGACTGCACACAGCATTAGTGCAGGCGTTGGGGGAGCCGCCGAGCGTCACGTTCCGTTGGCGTGATTGCAGCTGGCACCTGCACTCCTGTTTCCTCTCCGACCAGGTGCCTCTCCCGATGGCCCCCTGAAGCTGCTGCCCGAGGGCCACTTTGACGTGGTGGTCATTGACGAGTGTGCCCAGGCCCTGGAGGCCAGCTGCTGGATCCCTCTGCTGAAGGCCAGGAGGTGCATCCTGGCCGGAGACCACAGGCAGCTGCCGCCCACCACGGCCTCTCACAAGTAAGGCCCCGCCCCCAGAGCTCCTCCTCCCCACCCGCCCCGCCTGTGCTCCAGGGCCCAGGCTGGTGCCCTGGGCGTCCCTCGAGGATTGAGTGTTACAGCATGCTGCCAGGCACACCCCCAGTGCTGACCTGGTGCCTCACGTACCACGTCCCCCACAAGGCCGCAGGTATGACGGTGGCTCTGTGAGAGCCACCTCGGCCACGTAGCTCAGCTGACGCGGGCTGTGCAGTGCCATCAGTGGGGACCCTGGATAGAAGACGGATGCAGGAGACGCTGCGCCCCATGGGCCTGGTGGGGCCTCCTCCCTCGTTGTGTGTGGCGGAGGAGTCGGTAGGCCGCCGAGGGGAGGCTGGCGTGAGGCAGCACAGGCACTGCCTGTGCCAGTGGTGCGCATGCGTGGCCGTCAGCCACCACGGGCTGCTTACTGCTGCCACATGTGAGAGGTCCCCCCCATTCATTCATTCATTCACTCGTGTACGTGCATGCTGATATTAGGCTTCTTGAACACAGTTTCTTAGCTTTTCTTGCCCTCAACCATTTAAACTGCAGCTCTGGATTTTTTTGCTGGTTAATTGGAGATAAGTCTCACGGACTTTGCTGCCTGCGATGGCTTTGATCCACAGTCCTCCCTTCTCAGCCTCCTGACTAGCTAGGATTATAGGCGTGAGCCACCAGCACCCGGCTGAAATTGTCCTTACAAACTTCCCAGTCAGCGTGGTGTTTGTGGTGTGTTACTGCTTCAGACCACACGGACGGGAAGCTCAGTGTGCAGCCAGGCTGCGGAGGGGGATCTGCTTCCGGCACTTTCCAGGTCCTGGAGGTCACTGCATGTGTTGGCTCTCAGCGTCTCCCCCCTCCAAGCCAGCAGCCAACCTCCCTCAAGTCTTCTCTCAGGGGCTCCTCCTCCTCCGACCCCACCTCTCATTTGGTCCCTGTGGTCGGGGTGTGGAGGCTTGGGTCCTGGTGGTCACGTGAGGGGCAGGTGACCCGGGTACACTGGATCAGGCTTGCAGACAGCTTTCCCCACTCACCCCGTGTCACACGCACACTGCGACCCGGACCCTCCTCCTGTTCCCCGTGCAGGGCAGCGCTGGCGGGGCTGTCGCTCAGCTTGATGGAGCGCCTGGCCCAGGAGCGCGGCCCCGCTGTGGTGCGGATGCTCACGGTGCAGTACCGCATGCACCAGGCCATCATGCGCTGGGCCTCTGAGGCCATGTACCACGGGCAGCTCACAGCCCACTCCTCCGTGGCGGGACATCTCCTGAGGTAAGTGGCCTGTGGCCCTGGCCTGCCCCCGGCCTCCCCTCCTCTGAGAAGCGGTGTCCTGGGTGAGGAGCCCCGGCCTGCCCCGGCCTCCCCTCCTCTGAGAAGCGGTGTCCTGGGTGAGGAGCCCCGGCCTGCCCCGGCCTCCCCTCCTCTGAGAAGCGGTGTCCTGGGTGAGGAGCCCCGGCCTGCCCCGGCCTCCCCTCCTCTGAGCAGCGGTGTCCTGGGTGAGGGAACCGGGCAGCAGGCAGCCTGTCCGTTTTCTTTTCCTTTCTGATTTGGTCTTTTGAGACAAAGTCTCCTTATGACACACCCAGGCTGGCCTAGAATTCTTGATTGTCCCGTCTGGAACTATAGGCTGTGCTACCACACGCGTCCCGGCCCCTCCGATGTTGTGACGGGAAGGGCAAGTGCCATTGTGTAGGAGTTCAGTGCTGCCCTCTGTCCGCCCGCGTGCCAGGGACCTCCCCGGCGTGGCTGACACGGAGGAGACCAGCATCCCCCTGCTGCTTGTGGACACGGCCGGCTGTGGCCTATTTGAACTGGAGGAAGATGACAACCAGTCCAGGGGGAACCCAGGTGAGCTCCCCAGCCCGGGTGTCCTATCCTCGAAATAGAGTGCCAAGGTCCACCAGCCCGGGGAGGCGCAGGGGAGGGTGGAGGAGGGCAAGCGCTGACGAGCTGCCGTGGAAGGTTGAGGATGGGCACTCGTGGGCAGGAAATGGCGTGTTCTTCCGAGGCTCAAGGGCCCCAAAGAAGGCCATCGAGGACTGTCAGCATTGTGTACTCTCGAAGGGCCTGAGTCTGGTCCAGTGCCAGTGACGGGTGTGTGTGTGCTTGCGTGCACACCTGGGCTAGTCCTGGTGCTTGAATTCAGCCTGGGTGCTGTCCACGAGCTTTTTTTTTTGCCAGTCCTAAGGCTTGAGCCCTCGGCCTGGGCATTGCACCTGACGGAGCTCCTTTTCCCCAAAGCTAGCACTCAGCCCCTTGAGCAATAGTGCCACCTGCAGCTTTTTCTGTGATTACTTGGAGATAAGAGTCACACTTTCCTGCCGGGGCAGGCTTTCTACCGCCATCCTCAGATCTCAGCTCCCGAGTAGCCGGGATGACGGGCTGGCGGTGAGACCGTGCAGCCATTGCACTGCCTCCATGGCACATCAGGGCTGCTGGGCATCACCGCGCGGGTGGTGGAGTCCCTGGCGCGGGCTCAGCTCCCAGCATGCCCCCTGCCTCAGGCCGGCACAGGCCAGCCAAGGCGTCCGCGGCGGCCCGCAGAGCGCGTCCTCTGCTGAAGCCCGCTCTCTCCCTCCAGGCGAAGTCCGCCTTGTCACTTTGCACATCCAGGCTCTGGTGGCCGCTGGTGTCCACGCAGGAGACATCGCTGTCATCGCGCCCTACAACCTTCAGGTACAAAGGGTCCCCTTCTGTCTATGTCTCTATTCCCCCAGGCAGGGAGGGGGCTGTGGGGGCAGTGGCCTCATCCTGGCACGGACAGCAGCTCGCACGGTGCCTGAGGCAGGGTGATCAGGTGCCGAGATCCCGGGCGAGGCCGGGCCTGCAGCGATGCACCGTGGCCTTCCCGTCTCAGGTGGAGCTGCTTCGACAGAGCCTGGCGCACCAGTACCCCGAGCTGGAAATCAAGTCCGTGGATGGCTTCCAGGGCCGAGAGAAGGAGGCTGTGATCCTCTCCTTCGTCAGGTCCAACCGGAGAGGTAGGAAGCCCCGCAGGGCCCGTTGGGGACAGGCGGCAGGGAGGCAGCCGGTTCCGGGTAGGGTGGGTCCTGCCTGTCCTGGGCTGCAGTGGCCGAGCCCAGCATTGTCCTCACCTGAGGGGAGGGCAGTAGCGAGGGCTCTGCCCACCCACCAGGGCCCAGCAGGGCCTGGGCAGGCACGAGGTGTCCTGGACTGAGTGCTATACTCGAGCAGAGCACTCGACCCAGAATAAGCTCTTGTCACCCGTGGACGGGGGCACGGAGGGGACAGTGGGGAGCAGAGGGGCGTGGTATTCCAGGGAGTGGAGACTGCGGAGGCTCCGTGGTACGGGAAGCAGGTGGTTGAGCTGGGGGTGCAGGGAGGGTGGGAAAGGTCTGGATGTCTCCTGAAGGAGACGGAGCCCCTTGAGAGCCTGGTGCTTGTCTGTGGGCCTCAGGGTGTGTGTGGTTTCCGTGCTGCTGGTTTGTTGTCTGATCCCCGTAATACCAGCTACTCAGGACTCTCTGTGAGCCAGCTGAAAGCCAACACTGGAGGTGTGGCCTGAATGGTAGAGCCCCAGCCTTGAGGGAAAAAGCCAAGCGAGAGCATGAGGCCCTGAGTTCAAGTCCCAGCATTGGCATGCACACACGCACAAGCATGCGTGCACACACAAAGAACATTGTGTGTAGAAAGTTTTTGTTGGTGGGTGTGTGCACGCTCAGGAGAGGCTGGACAGGACGGCACGGTGGAAGGAGGCTGTGTCTTCCCGTGTGTGCGCCGCCGCGGGGAAGCTCCGCCCGTGGGGGGTGGGTACAGGCTCCAAGGCTACACGGTGCCCAGGCCGTCCCTGGCCGCGCGTCCAGCTTCTTGGTCTCTGACCCCTGGTCCTTTGCTAGGCGAAGTTGGTTTTCTGGCTGAGGACCGGCGGATCAATGTCGCGGTCACCCGTGCACGGCGCCATGTGGCGATTGTCTGTGACTCCCGCACCGTGAACAACCACGCTTTTCTAAAGACGCTGGTGGAGTATTTCACAGAGCACGGGGAAGTGCGCACCGCCTTCGAGTACCTGGAGGACATCGTCCCTGAGAACTATGCCCACGAGGGCTCCCAGGGTCCCTGCCGAGCCGCTGCCCAGCCCCGGGGCCCTGCGTTCCTCAGCAAGCCTGCGAGCGCGCAGCCCCTGCGCGGCCCGGAGGCCAAGGCCGCGCCCCGGGGGGAGCCCAGGAAGCCTCGCGTGAGGCCCCCGCAGCCCCGCAGTGACGGGGGGCACCCGGGTGGCACGGAGCACCTGCGGGCCAAGATCACAGAGTTCCTGGACAGCGAGGAGACGCGGTTGCAGTTCCCCACATTCCTCAACTCCCATGACAGGCTGCGCGTGCACCAGATCGCCGAGGAGCTGGGGCTGCGCCACGACAGCGCTGGGGAGGGGGCGGCGCGGTACGTCACCGTGAGCAAGAGGGGCGCCCCAGCCCCCACCCCACTGCCCGTGGACGAGCCCCGGGGGGAGCAGGGCAGACAGGACCAGCCAGCCAAGGAGCAGCAGCCAGACGAGGAGCAGCCAGACAAGGAGCAGCCAGACAAGAAGCAGCAGCCAGACGAGGAGCAGCCAGCCAAGGAGCAGCAGCCAGACGAGGAGCAGCCAGACAAGGAGAAGCCAGACAAGAAGGAGAAGCCAGACAAGAAGCCGCCAGACAAGAAGGAGAAGCCCCAGAAGCTGCCCCAGAACAAGAAGAAGAAGAGGGAAGCAAAGGGTGAGTAGCGTCAGTGCCACCCGCAGCCCCTGCACGCGCACATGCGCACACCCATCATCTCCTGCTCAGAGCCCTGCTCAGGGGGCGCTTCTCCCCAGAGGCTTCTCCCTGGTCCTTTGGCCATCCCCTGGGGACGGGGCAGTCACGGCTCCCATACCGCAGTCCCGGACTGGCAGGGCCTGGGCCACACCAGTGGCAGCTGCCTTGGGTCCGGGCTCTGGGCCGCTGCCTGCCGCTCTCATGGAAGGCTGTGCCAGCCCCAGGGTAGCTTGGTCCTGAGTTCTGCCCACTGTGTCCCCTTGCTGGGGTCTTCACCGCCCAGCCTCTGCCGTTGTGGGGCTCCCGTGGTCAGGGCTGCGGAAGCGGGGCGCAGGGGCATTTGGTGACCCTGAGCAGAGCACTTGGGTGTTCTCCATCGGTTCAGACGCTTACTGAGCAGTTGCACCGGCTCCGTGCTGGTGACCGCAGGACCTTGTCTCCTGGAAGAAGCTGTGCTTTCTGGGCTTTGAGGTCGATCGGACCTGGCCGTCAGGGGATCTGCCCCACATTGGGGCTGCTGGCGTCACCGCCTCGGGGCTGGGAGTTTCTGGGTGGAGAGGATGCACTGCCAGAGGCCCTCTTGTGCCCTCTCTTCGCGCTCTGCCCTTGGTGCCGGCCACGCCGTGGGCAGCCCTCGCTTGCTTGGCTTGCTGTGGAATAGGGTGAAAAGGGCTCTGGCAGCCTGGGGGAGCTGTGGGTCCCACTGGGAGCGCATTGGGGTGCTCTGGGCAGCCTGGGACAGGAGCTGGGCATGCTCACAGCGGGGACACAGCCTGGTGCCCGGCAGAAGTGCCCTGGTCCTGCACACCATGACTGACGCTTCTCCCCAGGACCCGCGGCCGCCGCTCTGCCCGCCGAGGAGGATCTTGACGCCCTGCTGTCGGCCGTGACCAAGGCCGACAACACCTGCAGCTTCGCCAAGTGCGCGGCCAGCATCGCGACCCTGGGCCAGCTCTGCCAGCTCTGCGGCCAGCGCTACTGCCTCAGCCACCACCTGCCCGAGGTGGGTGACCAGAGGGAACCGGCGGAGCCGCTTCGGGTGGGGCAGCTGGCAGTGGCCGAGGGACAGCCGTGCCAGAGGAGTTTGGGGCAGGGCATCGCTGCAGGTGGCCCGCGAGTGTGAGAGGGAGTTTGGGGCAGGGCATCGCTGCAGGCGGCCCGCGAGTGTGAGAGGGAGTTTGGGGCAGGGCATCGCTGCAGGCGGCCCGCGAGTGTCTGAGACCCTTGCGCGGAGATGGCAGCGGGCGGCTTTCTCGTTCGTTCCTCCGGTGGACAATCGAGGGGAGCTCCGTCCCCCGTGGCCCGGCTCACAGGTCTTTGTGGAGCTGGGGTTGGAACGGGTGTCTCTGTGTGAGGGAATCTTGGCCTGGTGGGGTTCTGCAAAGAGGCCAGTGTGGGGGACAGTGGGGATGCCAAGGTGGGGGGCACACGGGGGCCAGGAGAGCAGTGGCAGGCCTGTGTGGCATGGCAGTCGGCACTGAGACCCCACGGGTGGAGAGGAGGACCAGGGGCTCGGGTGATGGCTGAGGGCAGGCCGCCCTTTAGGCACTTGGACCCTGGATGCGGTGGGAGAGCTGGGGGCTGGGGGAGTCGAGGATGGTTGTGACTTCACCCTGCTCCAGCCTGGAGAGGCTAGGGCCCCACGCACCGGAAAGAGCCCCAGGCCGGCGTGGTCAGTGGGGTTACTCCCTCTCCTACTCAACAGAGGCTCGAGCCCTGTTCCCCCTGGGATCCTGCCGGGGGAAGATGGACGCGGGGAGGAAGGTCCTGTCTCCGCATCTGCACTGGCTCCCAGCTCCACAGCCTTTTGACGGCGGATCCTCGTCCTCTCCCCCGTGTCCTGCCCTGACTCGTGTCCTCCACAGGTCCACGGCTGCGGCGAGAAGGCCCGCGCACACGCCCGCCAGAAACTCCGCCGGGAGGGGCTCCCCAGTGCAGGCAGCGGGGCCAGGGACAGGCCCCTGGACCCCGCCAGGAGGGCCCAGCTGCAGCGAAGGCTGGACCTGAGGCTGGGCGAGCTCAGCGGCCAGAGGACCAGTAAGAAGAAGGAGAAGGACAGGGGGACGTGAGCCTGCATGTGCCCCGCAGGGCCGCGGCCCAGGGCAGCGCCTGCAGCCAGCCCCCGGCCCAAATGTGGGCAGCGCAGGCGCTGGGGTCTGGGGTCTGTGGTTATGGGGGACTGTGTCCTGGGTCCTCCCCAGTACTGGCCAAGTTCCCTTGGAGCCACGCCTGACCTCTCACTACCAGAGTGACCGCCCGACGCTGAGGACGCAAGAGCAGGAGCACCGGCCCGGGCTGCTGTGGCCCCGCGCTGCTGTGGCCCCGTGCTGCTGTGGCCGGCTGTCCGGCCTGTGCTGGCCTCTGCGCCGAGGCCAGGATGCCAGAGAGCCACCAGAGAGCTACACGTCGCGCACAGAGCCGGCCTCCAAAGTTTATTTAAGAGAACTTCAAGGAAATAAGTTATTTGGAAATGAAGCGTGAACACATGCCCACTGTGCCCGGGTCCGCTGTGTGCTCTTTCCCTCCGCTCACACGTTGTTCGGTGGCATGGGTGCCATGCAGAACAGCAGACTGCGACCTCATGCGTGGTGGGTGTTGGTGCAGGTGACGCTCGACAGGCTGCTGGTTGGGTGTGCAGGGCCGCTGCTGGGCACTCTAGTCCTCTAGGGAGGAGTGGAGGCTTGAACACTGTGGGCCAGGACTCGGGTGGCACCGCCTGCGGAGACATTCTCCAGGGCCTCCGAGGAGAAGAGGAGGGTGGGCTTCCCCTGCACCCCGAAGCCCCTCTCCCCACACCCACTGCAGGCCCTCCTCCAACCCTCCCTGCTCTCCTTAAATGCTACACATTTTTTTTGTGTGTGCTAGTCCTGGGACTTGAACTCAAGGCCTGGGTGCCATTCCTGAGCCTTATTTTACCCAATGCTACTGTTCTACCATTTGAGCCACAGTGCTATTTCTGGCTTTTTGGTGATTAATTGGAGATAAGAGGACTCGCCCACTTTCATACCTGGGTTGGCTTTGAGTCATGATCCTCTAGCCTCAGCCTCCCCAGTAGCGAGGATCACAGCTGTGAGTTGTCAGCACCCGGCTGAGAGTCCCTGATTTTGGCCTCAGCTCCCCCAGGAGCCTGTCCTCCTGCCCCCAGCCCCCGGCCCTTCCTCCCTGCCCCTGGGTAGCTTTGGAGCTGAGTTGTTTGGGACAGGGAAGGGACGGGGACCTGGCCACAGGTACTGAGGTGTACCAGAGCATGGGGGGGTTGGCAGGACCTGGGGCCCAGGCTGTCTCCTGATGCTGGGTGGTCAGCTGCAGCCTCGGACCTTCCCCGGCTCCTACAGGGTCAGACCCAGCGCAGGCCGGAGTCCGCTTTGCCAGTCAGAGCTCTGCGCTGAGGTCAGCGCGGGTGCTGGCCCTTCCCTGCTGCCCCTTCCCGGCTGCCCTTCCCCTCCTGGAGAAGGCCTGACTGCAGGAGGAGAGGAGGCCTGCCCTGAGGTCAGCGCGGGCGCTGGCCCTTCCCGGCTGCCCCTTCCCGGCTGCCCTTCCCCTCCTGGAGAAGGCCTGACTGCAGGAGGAGAGGAGGCGGAGCGCAGCACCTGACAGCCTCAGTGGGGAAGTGTGTGCTGACCTGGATTCAGCCACCCCTGCTCCCTACCCCAGCCTTCCCAGAGTTCCCAGCTAGAAACCCCCCACCCTTATTTTAATTTTCGTCTTAATTTCCTTGGCTTGATCAACGGTGTCGCCGGTCTGCTACTTGCAGCCAAAGGGTTTTGCAGGCGCGGCCTTGCGCCACCTCTGTGGCTTCGGTGTGTCTGGAAGCAGGGCCGAAGGCTGTCTCCCGGCTCTGGCTCTGGCTCCTCCCGGTGGCCAGGAGGATTTCCAGGGAGGAAGGGAGCCAGCATGGCCTCGTGAGACGCCTCCAGAATTGGCAGCTGGGGTCCGACCCGACCCCCCACGAGCGGGTGGCTTCACGATCCCTTGTTTGCCTGTCTGGAAAGCCCGTACCTTGCCAGCTGTGCCAGGCAGCCATGGTGGGATGCCCCGGGAGCCACCCTGCCTGCCTTCCCCGTGTCCCCACACGGCGCCTCCCCTCAGCTCTCGGGCACTCGTGGTGACTTGGCAGAGTCGGAGTTGGCGACCGTAGGTGTCCATTTCTCATGCTAGAGACACCTGGGTAGGGAAATGCCCGTGCCTGCGTCTGGAGAAGCCAGCCTAGCCGCGCCCTCTGCCGTGGCTGGACACGTTAGTCCAGAGTAGGAAAAGATCAGCCGAGGCCAAACGTCTCCCCGGCCGGAGGGCAGACTGCTGCCCTTCTGAAAGGGACCCCAGGATTGGGCTGTCAGCAGTCAGGGCCCCGGAGCCGCTCAGCCACCCCTGTGTGAGCGCCTGGCTTGCTTTCAAGTGACACAGCCCACCCTGCAGGGCGGCCGGCCCTGGGTTCTGTTTACCCTGCTTTGTTTGGGGCGCTACCCAGAGGGACAGATGGCCCGAGGGGGGTGCTGGGCACTGGCTGCTCTGGGAAGCTTTGGGCCCAAGTTACAGTCTTGGCATTTAGCAGGAATTTTGGTCTGTGCCAGGAGTTGGGCAAAAGCTGCAGCCTTATTTGGTGTGGAAACATTGCTGGAGGAAGAGAGGAGCGAGCAGCAAGCGGGCTTCGCGGGCGGGCGTGCAACAGCTCAGCCGTCCCCACTGCCCAGGACCCGCTTCAGGGGCTGCTGAAGGCCACCTGCAGCTTCTCCCCTGGTTTTGGCCAGCTGCTTGCCTTTCCCCATCAAAGGAGCAGCGGTCCTGCAGTCCCCGGGTGCCCGGGGACGGCCCTGTAGTCTACTGAGGCGTAGTTACTGTCACTTCAAACACATCACCCCCAAAGCAATCCCCGGGGTAATCCCCACATCCGCTGGCCCAGGACCCCTGGGCGTGTTGTGATCTGTCCTGGAAACATGAGCACGTAGTTGGTTGTGTCTGGGTTGGCCAGGCGCTGGGTTGCGCTTGCCCAGCGGTGGCCAGTGCCTTGCTCCCCCGAGGGCTGGCAGGAGCTCGGGCTGTGAGAATGTTGGTGTTCAGGTCTTTGTGAAAATACATGTTCTTTTTTTTTTTTTTTTCCATTGGTCATGGGGCTTGAACTCTGGGCCTGGGCACTGTCCCTGCGCTCTTCAGCTCAAGGCGAGTGCTCTACCGCTTGGTCCACAGTGCCACTTCCAGTTCTCTAGTGGTTTATTGGAGTCTCACAGATGTTCCTGCCTAGGCTAGCTTTGAACCACAATCCTCAGATCTCAGCCTCCTGAGTAGCTAGGATTATAGGCGTGAGCCACCGGCCCCCAGCTCAAGTTCTTGGTTTGCTTGTGTAGTTCTTAGGGAGTTGTTGGGTCACGTGGAGGATTCTGGTTGTCTCCCGTACGGTTTGCCTTCGTGCCCGCCGTGGGTGACACTCGGCACGGTTTCTCTCCGTGATGGTGGAGTGCTGGTGGGTGGGGATGTCTCGGCAGAGTGTGCCCTGCATTTCCTCGTTTGACAGGGACGCCTGTGCACGTGCAGGTAAGACAGTCTGAGTCTCCGTCAGTAAGGAGTTCATCCACACTGTTTACCTTCAGCTCAGAGCCTCACGCTCACGTTCACTCAGCTCTTTTGCTCACAGCTGGTGTGCTACCACTTGAGCCATGTCTCTGGCAGTGCTTTTGTGCTAGCTATTGGAGATGGCGTCTTGACAGTTTTTCTGCCTAGGCTGGCTTTGAAACCTTGGTCTTCAGATCTCAGCCTCCCGACGAGTAGTTAGGATTACAGGCGTGACCCCGCTGGTGGTTTTGTTTTGTGCTGGAAATCAGACCCAGGGCCCTGCACTAGCTGGGGAAATGCTGTATAACATTGAGGCCACCTGCCTTTGCCTGGTGTTTTGTTTTATTTTTTGGATCCGGTTGTGGGGCCTGAACTCTGGGCCTGGGCGCTGTCCCTCAGCTCTTTAGCTCAAGGCTAGTGCTCTACCACTTGAGCCACTTCTGGCTTTTTTCTTTTTGCTTATGTGGTGCTGAGGAATCGAACCCAGGGCCTCAAGCATGCAAGGCAAGCGCTCTACCACTGAACCACCTTCCCAGCCCCTGCCTGGTGTTACAGTGTTGGTTGTCATTGGGATTTGAGATTGCAGCTGTCTCTAGTCTGCGTGGAGGCTGTTCTTCTGTGTGGGATAAATGACTGATATCTCCCAGGCTTGGCCTGCCTGCCCGCTCGCCTGCCTGCCTGCCTGCCTGCCTGCCTGCCTGCCTGCCTGCCTTCTTTCCCTCTTCTTTTCATCTTCTTCTTTTTCCTCCTCCTCTTCCTGATCCTTCTCCTCTTCTTTTTCTTTCTCCTCTTCCTCTCCTCCTCTTTTTGTGTTTTCATTATTTTCATGCTGTCTTTAAAAGTATAAAAAGTTTTTGTGTTTTTTTGGCTTGTCCTGGGTCTTGAACTCTGGGCCTGGGTGCTGTCCCTCAGCTCTTCAGCTCAAGGTGAGTACTTACCACTTGAGCCACAGCAGCCAGTCTTCTAGTGTGCATGCATGTGTGTGTGCGTGTGTATGCTGGTCGTGGGGCTTGAACTCAGGGCTTTGCACTTTACCTTAGCTTTTTCACTCAAGGCTAACAGCCACTTGAGCCGCAGCTCCACTTATGGTTGTTTTACTTGTTAATTGGAGGAATCTCTTGGACTTGTCAGCGGGGCTGGCTTCAAACCTCCACCCTCCTTCTTGGGGGGGGGAAACCTTGCTGTTACCATGGAAACATAACATCCTTCCCCAAACTCCGGGGACCAGCCTCCATTCATCATGCTCATGGGACCTGTGGCTCAGAATGTGGGCAGAGCTCAGCAGGACGGGAGATTGGAAAGGCCAGCAGCTTGCTTCAAGAAGGGACTAACTCTGGGGGGAAATTTGCCCCCTGGCCTGCCCAGGGGTGTTGAGCTCAGACCACGGAGCCTTTGCTAAGCGTGGCTAGTGCCCCCCACCGTCCGGCTCCACCTCGGGACACCAGCCCTGAGTTGAATGCCCAGCTCTTGGCTGTGGGCGGCAGCGATTTGCTGATGACTAGAAAATTATCCTGTCATAGGTTCCAGATCCAGTGACAAGGGTCCTTGTAAGAGGGGACACCTGCAAGAAGGGCAGAGTCGGTGCTGCTGGCACAGCCGGTGTGCACAGAGCTGCCAGGTGTGCAGCGTCTGAGAGGAGAAAGCAGCACGTGCCCTGGGCTGCAGGGCAGGGCTGGGCCGGGCCTCCAGTCCGTGTGTCCTCTCTGCCCTGCATTTCAAGTCACTGGGTGTCTGTTGGGGTCTCTTCACCGGCTGCTGGCACTCTGGGGGCTGTCTCCTCCCCCCACCTAATGCTGGGGTGTGCGTGTGTGTGTGTGTGTGTGTGTGTGCGCGTGCGTGCGTGCGTGCGTGCGTGTGTGTGTGTGTGTGTGTGTGTGTGTGATGCTGAAGTCTGAACTCAGAGTCTAGGTAAAGATTTTTCTTTTTTTATGCTGGCCCTGGGGCTTGAACTCAGGGCCTGGGCATTACCTCTGAGCTTTTTTGCTGATGCTCTACCACTTGAGCCACAGGCTCCATTTCTGGCCTTTTGGTGGTTAATTGGCAATTAGAGTCTCATAGACTTTCCTGCCTGGGCTAGCTTTGAATTGCAATTTTCAACTCTCAGCCTCCAAAGTACCTGGGAATACAGCGTGAGCCAGCACTCCCCCTCCCCCTCTGCATCCCTCCCTCCCCTCCCCTCCCCTCCCCTCCCCTCCCCTCCCCTCCCCTCCCCTCCCCCCCCCCCCCCCCCAGTCCTGGGTCTGGGCACTGTCCCTGAGCTTCTTTTGCTCAAGGCTAGCGCTCTACCATTTGGGCCTCAGTGCTACTTTAGGCTTTTTCTGTGTATGTGGTGCTGAGGAATTGAACCCGGGGCTTCATGCATGCTAGGCAAGCACTCTACCACTGAGCCACCTTCCCAGCCCCTTCTGAAAGCCTGTGAGAAGACGTGGGAAAGAGCTGGCCAGGAACACAGGCTGGGGAGCTTGCCTTTTCTTTTTAATGTTTTCCCCGGTAGGGCCTTGGGGCCTGGGTTTGAACTTGGGGCCTGTGCTGGCTAGGCAGGTGCTTTCCCTCTGAGCCACACCTGCAGCTCAGCTTTGATTCTGTAATCACGTGGCTCTGCAGGGCAGCGGGCAGGGCAGGTTCCAGCGAGCGCTGAGGCGGGGCCAGACGGGCCTGGAGGGGTTGTGCCTCCAGGTCCTTCCCCACCTTGGGCTCCGTGTCTCCCAGGCACAGCTGGCCGGGTGGGCATGGCCCTCACAGTGGGAGGCGGGCAGTGAGGGGGGTGGCAGGCGCCCTGAGTGCATAAGAAGATCCGCCTGGGGAAGCCATGTCTGAGGTGGACAGCCCTCACCTAGGAAGACCTGGCAGGGGCCATTAGCAAGAGCTGGGCAAGGTGGCCTGGCCAGGGCCGTGAAGGACCTCATTGGTTATGTTCCTCTGCCTGGGACCTGTGGACATGCCGTGTGTGGGGCCTTGCAGGATCTTGTGTCCATGAATATGCCTGTGAGCAAAACTCAGCTCCTAGGTGTGGAAGTTCTTGATGTCACCCTCCCCACCAGCTCCCTTTGAACTTTGTGTTTTGTTGTTTGAGATAAAAAAGAGTTGAGGGGCTGGGAAGATGGCTCAGTGGTACAGTGCTTGCCTAGCATGCATAAAGCCCTGGGTTCGATTCCTCAGCATCACATACACAGAAAAAGACGAAGTGCTGCTGTGCTCAAGTGGTAGAGTGCTAGCCTTGAGCAAATGAAGCTCAGGGACAGCGCCCAGGCCCTGAGTTCAAGCCACAGGACTGGCAAAAAAAAAAAAAAGTTGAAAGGAGAGAGCCGGGTGCCAGTGGCTCATGCCTCTAATCCTAGCTACTCAGGAGGCTGAGATCTGAGGATCACGGTTCAAAGCCAGCCCAGGCAGGAAAGTCCGTGAGACCTTTATCTCCAATGAATTACTCAGAAAACTAGAAGTGGTGCTGTGGCTCACGTGGTAGAGCGTTCACCTTGAGCTGAAGACCTCAGGGCAGTGTTCAGGCCCAGAGTTCAAGCCCCATAACTGGCAAAAAGCAAACAGGAGTAGGTGCCAAAGCCCTGGGGTGGGTGCTGTGGACACGGGGGGTGGGGGGAGGTGAGTTAGGAGTGAGGGGAGGGGGCTGGGGTCCTTTTGTGCGTGGCTGTCCTGCAGGAGGGTGCCTGGCAGCCAAGGCTTTAGGGGAGCAGGGGGAGTGGGGCGCTGCAGGTGGGCAGGGAATGCTGCGTGGAACAGGTGTGCGGGGGCCGGGACCTGGCACATCTGTAAGAGGCCGTGGGCAGTGTGGGCAGTGTAGGAGTGTGGTTGTAATGACCTGGATGAAGCAGACGGGGACAGGGCAGGGGCAGGGGTTGGAGCTCAGTACAGCAAGGACTCCGCCACCCGGGAAAGATGCAGCAGTTGCTGGGGGCTTGGACACCCCAGCAGGTGGCGGGCAGGGGAGGATGGGGCAGGGGTGAGGGGGGCTGGTTCCTTCCGGGCTGGTGTTGGAGGAGCTGCGTGGTTTGCTGGGGCTGGGGGGCGGGGCGCGGGGGGGAGGGTCAGAACGGAAGTGCAGCACACAGCCTTCCTTCTTCCTGGGGTTGACAGTTGCCTCCTCCTGCTCTTTGCTGTCATGAAACCGGAAAACCTCTGTTGGTTTTGGTCTTGGCTTTACCGTCACGGTGATGTGTGGAGGGGTGGCAGTTACATACCGAAGGTGGTGAGGACCTTGCTTGTGGAACGTGGCTACCCCCCTCGTTTTCCTCCCACTTTCCCTCCCCCCCCCCCCGTCCCTTTTGGCCGCTGCTTTCCCTCCCGGGGTACTTGGATTGATCCTGGTGGAAAGAATGTTCTCCCTGGAGCGGAGGCCCTGCACACCTGCCCGGCCTGTGTCTCCTCTTGGTTTTGGCATCCCGTCATCGCTGTTTCAACTCTCCCGGCGTGACTTAGTGAAGAGCTGATGGAAAGTCGGGGTGGGGGAGGTGGGGCCCAGGGTGGGGTGCTTCGTGCCTTCACTTCGTATGGAGAGGCCCTCTGGTCTTTTGGGGGGACCCCTGCGGCTCCTCCCGCCGTGGTGAGAGCAGAGAAGCTGGTCCTGGTCCAGGCAGCCATGGGGAGACAGCACCCGGTACCTCTGCAGCCTCTTGGGGTGCGGACATGAGCTTAGGTTTATAGACAAGGAACTGGGGGCAGGGGGAGTCCAGCGTGACCCAGCCCACCGTGCGGCCAGGCTGACCGCGGTCGCAGTGTTTGGGGAGAAGTTTCCAGGTGGGGACACACAGGGCAGCTTGCCTGGCCGGTGGCCTGCCCTGAGCAGGTGCTGGTACCCCTCAGGGGTAGCTCCAGTCCCCAGAAAGATGTCATTGGGCAGCGATTACTCCTAACCTTCCTAGATTCCAAGGTGATTGCAAAGGGAAGACACACAGCATGGGGGCGGAGACACAGCATGGGGTCGGAGACACAGCATGGGGGCGGAGACTCGCAGCGTGGGGGTGGAGACATACAGCATGGGGGCGGAGACATACAGCATGGGGGCGGAGACTCACAGCGTGGGGGCGGAGACATACAGCATGGGGGCGGAGACATACAGCATGGGGGCGGAGACTCACAGCGTGGGGGCGGAGACATACAGCATGGGGGCGGAGACTCACAGCGTGGGGGCGGAGACTCGCAGCGTGGGGGTGGAGACATACAGCATGGGGGCGGAGACTCACAGCGTGGGGGCGGAGACATACAGCACGGGGGCGGAGACTCGCAGCGTGGGGGTGGAGACATACAGCGTGGGGGCGGAGACATACAGCATGGGGGCGGAGACTCACAGCGTGGGGGCGGAGACATACAGCATGGGGGCGGAGACTCACAGCGTGGGGGCGGAGACATACAGCATGGGGGCGGAGACATACAGCATGGGGGGGGTGGAGGCTCAGCATGGGGGCCGACTGCTTTCGGTTAATTCATGCCCCCCCCAAAGGCCAGTGCAGGGCTCTGTGTTCAAACCCCCAAGACAGGAGGGGCCACTGGCCAAAGTCTGCAGGCTACATCTAGAAGCTAGAAAGGCAAAATAATAATAAATAATAATGAAATAAGACCCTCCTCCCTCCCCCCACACAGCTCACTGTGAGTCATCACTGAAGACAGATGAGCTTGTGCCTTGGGCCACCTAGCTGCTGTGCATTTCCTATTATGGGTGGGCCTCTGGGGGCTCTGGCCCTCAGCGGGGTGGGCTGGCTTTCCAGTGCTAAGTTCGGACACCTGCTCACCAGGCTCTGGTGAGGAGTTCGCGAAGCTCACAGACTTGCGCGCTCCCAGGGGCTCCGGGACAAGTCACTGGAGCCTTCCACGCTTCGTGGCGGCGTGGGCACAGCATCGTAAGGGGGATTCCCGGGATGCCCGGCCCCGTCCGTCCTTCCTGTGCTAACCGCACGGGCAGCGAGCCCCCCCCCATGCCAGCCTGGGGGTTGCACCAGGGAGACCCTCCTGGGCAGGCCTGCCGGGAGCCCGAGTCCCGGTCGGCTTTAGACGGGGGCTGTCGTGAGCGGTGTCTGCGGTCCGGGCCCTGGGCTCAGCCCCGTCCCCGGGCAAGCTGGCGAGGCCACGCGAGGCCGGTGAAATAGACCGAGGGACAGTCGCGTGCCGGGGACGGACGGGGCCTCGCTCCCCAGGGAGCCCCGGCACGCCTGGTACCGTCTGAAGACGAGGAGCGAACTGACGCGGTTCCAGACACCTGGCGCCCACCTTCACGCACGGTCCTGTGAGCGGGCGTGTGTGCGTGCCCACGGCGACACACGGCCCTGCGTGCGAGCGTGCGTGCCCACGGCGACACACGGCCCTGCGTGCGTGCCCACGGCGACACACGGCCCTGCGTGCGTGCGTGCGTGCCCACGGCGACACACGGCCCTGCGTGCGTGCCCACGGCGACACACGGCCCTGCGTGCGTGCGTGCGTGCCCACGGCGACACACGGCCCTGCGTGCGTGCGTGCGTGCCCACGGCGACACACGGCCCTGCGAGCATGCATGAGTGCCCACGGCGACACACGGCCCTGCGTGCGTGCGTGAGTGCCCACGGCGACACACGGCCCTGCGTGCGAGCGTGCCCACGGCGACACACGGCCCTGCGTGCGTGCGTGAGTGCCCACGGCGACACACGGCCCTGCGTGCGAGCGTGCGTGCCCACGGCGACACACGGCCCTGCGTGCGTGCGTGCGTGCCCACGGCGACACACGGCCCTGCGTGCGTGCGTGCGTGCCCACGGCGACACACGGCCCTGCGTGCGTGCGTGAGTGCCCACGGCGACACACGGCCCTGCGTGCGTGCGTGAGTGCCCACGGCGACACACGGCCCTGCGTGCGTGCGTGAGTGCCCACGGCGACACACGGCCCTGCGTGCGTGCGTGAGTGCCCACGGCGACACACGGTCCTGCGTGCGAGCGTGAGTGCCCACGGCGACACACGGTCCTGCGTGCGTGCGTGCGTGCGTGCGTGCCCATGGCGACACACGGCCCTGCGTGTGAGCGTGCGTGCCCACGGAGACACACGGTCCTGCGTGCGAGCGTGAGTGCCCACGGCGACACACGGTCGTGCGTGCGTGAATGCCCACGGCGACACACAGCCCTGCGTGCGTGCGTGAGTGCCCACGGCGACACACGGCCCTGTGTGCGAGCTTGCGTGCCCACGGCGACACACGGCCCTGCATGCAAGCGTGCCCATGGCGACACACGGTCCTGCGTGCGTGCGTGTGTGCGTGCCCACGGCGACACACGGCCCTGCGTGCGTGCGTGCCCACGGCGACACACAGCCCTGCGTGCGAGCGTGCCCACGGCGACACACGGCCCTGCGTGCGTGCGTGCGTGAGTGCCCACGGCGACACACGGCCCTGCGTGCGTGCGTGTGTGCGTGCCCACGGCGACACACGGCCCTGCGTGCGTGCGTGCGTGCCCACGGCGACACGCGGCCCTGCGTGCGAGCGTGCGTGCCCACGGCGACACACGGCCCTGCGTGCGTGCGTGCGTGCCCACGGCGACACACGGCCCTGCGTGCGTGCGTGAGTGCCCACGGCGACACACGGCCCTGCGAGCATGCGTGCGTGCCCACGGCGACACACGGTCCTGCGTGCGTGCGTGAGTGCCCACGGCGACACACGGCCCTGCGTGCGTGCGTGCGTGCCCACGGCGACACACGGCCCTGCGTGCATGCGTGAGTGCCCACGGCGACACACGGCCCTGCGAGCGTGCGTGCGTGCCCACGGCGACACACGGTCCTGCGTGCGTGCGTGAGTGCCCACGGCGACACACGGCCCTGCGTGCGAGCGTGAGTGCCCACGGCGACACATGGCCCTGCGTGCGAGCGTGAGTGCCCACGGCGGCACCGGGGTCTCCCCTTCTCCCCACGAAGCCGCGCTGCTCCAGGAGGCATCTTGGAGAGACGTGTGCCGCCCCGCTGCCCGTCCTCCCGGCACAGGTGGGCTGTGCAGAGCAGAATTTCATGGTGCGTTGTCAGAAAAGGCCTCTCGGAGGCGGTGAGACTGGCCGCTGAGGGATAAAGCTGTACACCGGGGAGGGAAATGGCAGGGGCCACGGCCCTGCGGCATAGTGGGCAGGGAATGAGCAACCATGCAGGCAGGGCCACTGGTGCCCAGGAGGGCATGCAGAAGGGGCAGAGAGGGGTCCCGTCCCATGTGCAGTGAGCAGCCGGGCCGACACAAGTGTAATCAAGCATGTATTAGATGCCTCCTGTATGCATGGTTGGCACGGGTGATGGCTTCGCACTAGTGACTGTGTGTATCTTCTGGGGGCAGCAGTTGTAACTTGTTGGGCCCTGAGTTTCCCTCTCGGTCATCCTGTGCCCTGGCCAAGTTTCTGGAAGCTTCCCCAGGTCCTGCCTGTCTTCGTTGCCATCCAAGTGGGAGAAGCGGCTAGTGCAGCTTTGCTCCAGGCCGCGGCTCCCTCTTGGCCCCTCCTGGTCCCCGCTGTCCCGGGCAGGCCATCTGTGCAGTTCAGATGGCTTTGTACACGCTGCCAGCTCCCGGCTGCCCACCCTGCTGGCATTCAGCTGCAACATGAGCAGACAGGCCCCAGGCCGCTGGTAAATGGCCCAGCTCTGTGGGGCTGGGCAGGGCAGGCCCAGGAGCCCCCGCCCCGGTGCCCGACCCCCCCCCCCAGGATGCCAGGTCTCTCAGTGACCCAGCGGCTGCCGCTGGCAGCTTGGGAGTGAGTGCCACCTCCTCGTGAGGGGGGTCTCTCCCCCACTCAGGTCCCCAGGGGCTCTGCCCGCCCCAAGTGCCCACCGGGCGGTAGGCAAGGGGTTTGGCACTGCTTCAGTCTGGGGACGTGGCTGTAGACCATCCCTGAGCCCACTGGGCCCGGTCCACCAGTGAAGGACAGGACCAGCGATGCCCGGAGCCAGGGGACAGGCAGGACCGTGGGGACAGCCACCAGGATGGGTGCGTCACGTCCCACGGGCGCCGCTGCTAAGGCTGGGCACCCCGCGGGAGCTGGGTGAGGAGGTCGCGCTGGCTGAGGGCCAGGATGGGGGGGCGGGGCCTCAGGGGAAGGATGTGGCGGACAGCGGGCGGCAGGTGCGGGCCCTGTGCTCTGGCCTGGGTGGGTGGACGGCGCCCACTGCCAGCAGGCCCGGGCTGGATGTGTACCAAAGCGCCCCATGCTCTCCTGGCATGGGGGGACAGTCCTGCAGGGTCCCCAGTGTCTGCATTGCAGAGGGTCTGGGAGCAGTGCGGCCCCGGGCAAGGACCTGTGCCTCAGTGTCCCTCTGTGCACGGAAGCTCGCGGCCAGGCGCTGCGAGCCGCAGCCCGCACACAGGAGGTGACCCGAGCCACCGTGGGGGCGAGGGGGGGGCTGGCGTCCCTCAGCCCTGAGGAGGGAGGAGGGACATGAGGACTCTGCGGGGGGTGGGGGGTCTGCCTCACTCAGCCAGTCTCTGGGAGGAGAGACTTGGACTCCGGCCTCCCCTTCATTCCCCGGTTCCAGGTTCCTGGACACTGGATGTCACTGGCTTGTCCCCGGCCTTCCTCTGGGCCAGGCCTGGGTGGGGTTGGGATGCCAGGTGAAGCCCACTTCCCAGGTGGACGGGGAGGGGGCAGGCTGAGCACCTCCCCCCCAAGGTAGGGCTGAAGCCAGCAGGTGGCTCGCCTCTGTCGCGGGGCTGCTCGGCTGTGCGTTAGTGCCCAGGACAGGAGGGCAGGGATGTGGCCGGATGCCAGGTGTCAGCCCCATGTCAGCCCTGCTCCACCCTGCCAGAACCCAGGCTCTGGATCCTCCCTGCCCCCTCCTGTCCTTCCCGCAGCCGCCACGTGGGCTGTGCGACAGGACACACCACGGAGGGAAGAGACATGAAGCTGGGCGCCGGTGGCTCACACCTCTAATCCTAGCTACTCAGGAGGCTGAGATCTGAGGATCACAGTTCAAAGCCAGCCCAGATAGGAAAGTCCATGAGACTCTTTCCATTGAACCACCAGAAAACTGGAAGTGGCACTGTGGCTCAAGTGGTAGAGCGCTAGCCTTGAGCTGAAGAACTGAGGGACAGTGCCCAGCCCAGAGTTCAGGCCCTATGACCGGACCCCCAAAAAAAAAGAAAAAGGAGGTACGAGGGGTGACATTGTCCAAAAAGAAATGTACTCTTTACCTGACATATGTAACTGTTACCTTTACAAAAACAATGCAAGTAAAAAAGGCAGTGCTGCTGGTGCTACTCAGGAAGCTGAGATCTGAGGATCGCCGTTCAAAGCCAGCCCGGACAGGAAAGTCCATGAGACTCTTATCTCCACTGAACCACCAGAAAACCAGAAGGGGCAATGTGGTTAAAAGTGGTAAGGCACTGGGGCTGGGAACGTAGCTCAGTGGTAGAGTGCATGCCTTGCAAACATGAGGCCCTGGGTGTAGAGAGCTGCGAGAGGCCGCACCTGGAAGATGGTGCCGGTTTCCGCCCTCCGCCTTCCCGATGGCGAGTGCTCTCGTGGTAAACAACTCCTGATATGGCTAAGGCAAAGAATCTGGCTTGCTTCCGCGCACCTGAACCTATTGGTGGTTCCCACGTGGCGTATCAGGGTTGGCTACCCAGCGGGTACTTAAGGCTGTGGGGAATTCTCCCCGGGGTTGGGGTCACAAGGTTAAAAAAAAAGGTCCTGAATAAACGGCAGAGAGAAGAGTCCGGTGTCGCGTCTCCTTGCTGGTCGAGGCGGTAGCGACATGTGGTGGCCCATACGGGGACTCAGCCATAACCCCAACGAGGACTCAGAACTCTCTGCGGTCAGGGTGGTGCACCAGTAAGTCCCCAGGTAAAAGGGGAATCCGCGACAAAAGCGGGGGTAAGTCCCCAGGTAAAAGGGGAATCCGCCACAAGAGCGGGGAGTAAGTTCCCAGGTAAAAGGGGAATCCGCCACAAGAGCGGGGAGTAAGTTCCCAGGTAAAAGGGGAATCTGCCACAAGAGCGGAGGGATTTTTGCTCTTCTCGGTAGATAAAGAGAGAGTGAGAACCCGGGGCTAGTCAATAGAGTAGCCAAAAGTGAAAGTAAAAGTTTGTTTACCAGCTTTAAATGTTTAAAACATGGGCGCTTCTTCTTCGCACCCAATTTTTTTGGCTCTCAATGAGCTACTGCACTCAAAAAAGTTAAAAATAAAAAAGAGTACTTTAGAGAGATTTTTGAATGAATGTGACACCGTTGCCCCATGGTTCGCTGTCTCTGGAAGCCTCACGGTGGCCTCTTGGGAGAAACTAGGGAGGGACCTAGATTTTGCCTCTGAACAAGGAACGCTTAAGAGCGGAGTGAGACCAATATGGAAACTGATAAGAGGCTGTCTCCAGGACCAGCGTTGCAGTGAGGCGGTAGAGAATGGTCAGGCCGCCTTAGAAATGCTGCAGGAAGAAAGATCGGAAAGGGCAGACAGCGAAAAGGAGGAGAGCAGGGGGGGTCATACCCTGATTTTGCCGAACTAGAGACCTCTGAGTCTACAGACTCAGAGGAACTACAATCACTCATAGAACAAATAGAAAAAACAAAGATAAGAAAGAGGAGGAAAGGGAAGGAGAGAGAGGACCCAGATAAAGACGAATGCACACCCTCCGTGCACCGCCCCACACCTTCGGCCCCTCCGCTCTATGCGGAGGACCCCGGAAGTGGCAGCCCCGGCTGTTCTTTCAGCCCAGGCATGTGGAAAGCGGTCAGAACCGAGTTACATCTAGCCTGTCCAATATTTCAGGATCCACAGGGACAGCGGTATCATGAACCCTTAGATTTTAAGGTTATAAAATCTTTAGCTGAGTCTGTGCGGACATACGGTATCACAGCCTCCTTTACTGTAGCCCAGGTGGAGGCCCTAAACAGACACTGTATGACACCCGGTGATTGGAGTGGGCTCGCACGAGCTTGTTTGAGCCCAGGTCAGTATTTAGATTGGAAGGCCTTTTTGATTGAATTTGCTAGTGAAGAGGCTGCGGCCAATCAGGCTGGGGGAAACCCAGCTTGGGACAGAGATATGCTGCTTGGACAGGGGAGATTCGCCAATCAGCAGATAGGCTACCTGGTTCAAGTTTATGAACAAATCAATAAAATTGGCATAAAGGCATGGAAGGCCTTACCAAATAAAGGCGAGGTGAGTGGCAATCTCACCAAAATCCTGCAGGGCTCTACGGAGCCGTTTTCGGACTTTGTTGCTCATATGGTTGAGGCTGCTGGCAGAATTTTTGGTGACCCAGACGCAGCCATGCCATTAATTAAACAGCTTGTTTACGAGCAGTGCACTAAGGAATGCAGAGCCGCCATAACCCCATATAAGAATAGGGGACTAGAAGCATGGATGATAGTTTGCAGAGAGCTGGGCGGACCACTAACTAATGCTGGATTAACTGCTGCTGTGGTGCAATTAACCCAGAAGAAAGGGGCTGGGAAGGTGGCTCAGTGGTAGAGCGTTTGCCTTGCATTCATGAGGCCCTGGGTTCGATTCCTCAGCACCACATAAGCAAGAAGAGAAAAAAGCCGGAAGTGGCGCTGTAGCTCAAGTGGTAAGAGTGCTAGCCTTGAGCTGAAGAGCTAAGGGACAGCGCCCAGGCCCAGAGTTCAGGCCCAGGAAAAAACCTATTCAAAAAACGCTGCAAATTTGTCTAAACAGTTGTTTAGTTATCTTTTAGGTAATTGAACTGGGGAGTTCGACAGCCTGATGGAACAGCTCAGGCTTGCCATCGTCATGGTGAACTCGACCCGAGTGGATGCCGGATTGGCGGAGGGGTTATCTTCATGGATCTCCGCTGCTATGACTCATCTCAAGGAGGGGGCGGGTTTGGGAGCCCTGATAGGCCTTCTGGTGTTAGCCTCCTTGGTATGTCTGTGGTGCATTTGCCAAATTAGAGGTTCTCAGCGTCGCAGTGCAGCCATGATTATCCAAGCCTTTACAGTCATTGGAGCAGGTCAGTCCCCCTAAGCGTGGCTTGCCACCCTAAAACAATGAACACAGATTGCAAAGCCAAAGTACTGCAGTCGAGAGGCATGAGTTTTGCCCTCGAGGAGAGCATGTTTGATTGCACACGGGTTCGATTCGCCTTTTCCCGTCCTTGTGAAAAACGAATCAATGGACAGGCTGAGTCATCCCTAGAGAAGGCGCCCTCTGGGAGAAGGCTTGTATGCAGTCCTTGCAATTGCACAACAGGGATCAGACCTCTGTTCTCATCTGTGTTCTTTAAACAAAAAAGGGGGAACTGTAGAGAGCTGCGAGAGGCCGCACCTGGAAGATGGTGCCGGTTTCCGCCCTCCGCCTTCCCGATGGCGAGTGCTCTCGTGGTAAACAACTCCTGATATGGCTAAGGCAAAGAATCTGGCTTGCTTCCTCGCACCTGAACCTATTGGTGGTTCCCACGTGGCGTATCAGGGTTGGCTACCCAGCGGGTACTTAAGGCTGTGGGGAATTCTCCCCGGGGTTGGGGTCACAAGATTAAAAAAAAAGGTCCTGAATAAACGGCAGAGAGAAGAGTCCGGTGTCGCGTCTCCTTGCTGGTCGAGGTGGTAGCGACACCTGGGTTCTATTCCTCAGCACCACATAAACAAAAAAAGCTGGAAGTGGCGCTGTGGCTCCAGTGATAGAGTGCTAACCTTGAGCTGAAGAGCTGAGGGACAGCGCCCAGACCCAGAGTTCAGGCCCCATGACCGGGGGGGTGGGGGGGGGGGAGTGGTAAGGCACTGGGCTGGGAAGGTGGCTCAGTGGTAGAGCGCTTGCCTTGCATGCATGAGGCCCTGGGTTCGATTCCTCAGCACTACATAAGCAAAAAGAAAAAAGCCGGAAGTGGCGCTGTGGCTCAAGTGGTAGAGCGCTAGCCTTGAGCTGAAGAGCTGAGAGACAGCGCCCAGGCCCAGAGTTCAGGCCCCACGACCGGACCCAAAAAAAAAAAAAAAGTGGTAAGGCACTCGCAAAAGAGCTCAGGACAGCACCTGGCCCCAGGAGCTCACGTCCCACGAGCCAAAAAAAGCTGAAAGTGGAACTGTGGCTCAAGTGGTAGAGTGCCAGCCTCAAGCCAAGAAAGACCGAGTGAAAGCACAAGGCCCAGCGTTCAAACCCCAGTCCTGGCGCAAAAGTAAGCGTTCTAATCAGCAAAGACCTTTTTTTTGTTTTTCCAAATCAGCTGACACACAGACCCGGGGGTGAAGGTGTGGATGCGGTCCAGGATGCTGAGGACTGCTGTGTGTGACGTGGGGTGAGCTGGGAGGGTCCCCAAGGCCACCGAATGGTCACCCCCAGGGCTTGGACAGGCAGGCCTCGTCCTGCCATCCTCCTCCCACGCCCGGGCCTCCGGGACCCAGAGCCCCACACCCGATGTTTATGGAGAGACAGGAAGATCACGGGTTTGGGGGCCTGCGGGAAGTCTGCCCCCTGGGCCCCGGCAGGACTGTGCTGCCCTCCCTGAGCAGGGCTGCCGCCTTTGCACTGTTCTCCAAGATACACAAGCGCCCCAGAAAGCCCCCGGGGAGGGGGGCCCTTGTTTGTGCCAGTGCAGAGCAGCATTTGAAAGGGAACAAAAACCACACGAAAAAGGCTTGGGGGGCGGGCGATTTTCCATTCATCAGTATTTTCCATCTGTTTTCTTTTTCTAGTAAACAAAGCATAGCCGGCTCTTTTAATTCTGCTTTCTTGCCGTCTGTCTTCTTTGACCGGCCCGTGGAGGTAGCCGGACCTCGTGGAGGTAGCCAGGCCCCGTGGAGGTAGCCAGGCCCGTCTGCTGTGCAGCCTCATGCCCAGCTCAGGTGCTTTCTGTTTTATTTTGATGGTCCTGGGTTTTGAACTCGGGGCTCCCTAGGCAGGTGCTCACCACTTCCACTACAACCCCAGGCCTTCAGTTGCTTTTAGTTATTTTTCTTTTTTTGTCGGTCGTGGGGCCTGAACTCGGCCTGGGCACTGTCCCTCAGTTCTTCAGCTCAAGGCGAGTGCTCTACCACTTGAACCACAGCACCACTTGCAGCTTTTTCTGCTTATGTGGTACTGAGGAATCAAACCCAGGGCTTCATGCATGCGAGGCAAGCACTCTACCACTGAGCCACCTTCCCAGCCCTCCCAGGGCTTTGAGTTGGCTCTGGAAACTGATGGAATGTGTGGAGTCCCAAGGTCTCCAAGGAGTGGGCGGCCAGCCAGACCCCAGGCCTGGCTGCCAAGATCCCCAGGTGTTTCTCAGAGCGGGTCATGACCTGTGACCTGTGGCCTGGTGAGCTCACGTGCTGGTGCTCCAGCAGTCTGCACCCCTTGCCTACTTCTCGATTAGTGGGGAGGGGGTAAGGGTCCCTGAGTCTGGTCCAAGAGGACTTGAAGGTCAGTTCTTCTGGCCACAGCCAGTCCCAGGAGTTTCTTAGGAAACACAAAGGAAAAGCTGCAGCTCTTCTTCTGGGGACCCCAAGGGGGGAAGAGAATCTGAGCTGTGTGCAGTGTGTGTGTCAAGGCTGCAGTGGGAGGGAATCGGTTCCTTTGACAGTTTCTGTTCTCCTGGATCCACCCATGCCTGAAAGCCATGCTTGGACTCGTTAGTTGCTAGAATCAACCAGGGCCTCCTCCATTGGATCTACCTTGACTTCAGTTCTGTTCTGTGAGGGTCAAGGGCGCCTGCCTGGTGGGGAAGTCAGTGGGTTAGGGCACGGCTGGACGCAGAGGATCGGGACTCATTCCGGAACTGGCCACGGATGCCTGGCCCCAGATTCAGTTCTGTGGGAACAAGGATGCAGGTGTGAATGAGCCCAGGGCTAACGAAGCCACGAAATTAGTGGCTTGGAGCTGCAGACCTCCGTGATTAGACTGTGTCACCGTGGCCAAATACCTGTTTGGGGCGGGGAGGGGGAGGGGGGGAGGAGGGAGGGGGGAGGGGGAGGGGGGGAGGGGGGCAGGCAGAGATCTGTTCACCTCATGGAGGACAGGAAGTGCCTGAGCTCAGGTCCGGCCTTCAGAGTCACAGCCCCAGGGAGCTACATCCTTCCTCTAGGCCCCACCACTCAAAGTTTCCAGAATGTTCCTAAACAGCACCCCCTGCAGCGGGCCGTGGTGAGGGGCCCCTCTGCTCCACCGCTGCTGACGTCACCATTCTTCCGGGTCTGTCCCTGGCCAGGCGCTGGTCGCCTTGCGAGGACTCTGGGCACATTGGCTCAGAGCTCCCCCCTTCCCCGAATTCACCGGGCGGCGTCCACAAGACCCTCCTTTTATTCCTTTATTTACTTGTGCTGTTGACACAGAGGCGGCGCACAGCGGGGTCACGGCTACCAGAGTCAGGGGAGGCCCTCCCCACGGGGGCGCTCTGGCTCCCCAGCAACTCCGTGTGTGTGTGTGTGTGTGTGTGTGTGTGTGTGTGTGTGTAAGCCTGAACACTTATCTCATGCACCAAATATAGAGACATGGAGGATGGGGGCTGTGGAGATGGGGGCTGAGGGGAAGAGGGGCCCCAGGGAAAGGGGGTCACAGGAAAGGGGGGTGTGGGGAAAGGCAGAGGAAGCAGATGCATGACAAGAGCCTGGCACACCGCGCTGGGCACACTGCAGACGGGAGCTGGAGGTTTTGTGGACAGAGCTTGGACATCCGGTTAACTGAGACTGAGTGTCACGGCCGCCACCCGTAGTGAGGACTCGGGTCACGCTGCCTGGCGGGCTGTCCATCCTGAGCCCACCCTGTTGTCCCTTAGGGGTGGTTAAGGTCCTTGTCATACAGATCCAGGCCTGTTCTTCCTTGGGTGATTGTAAAGGGACCGCAGAGAGAACTCTACCCAACACTTTCCTCCTGCTTTTGGTCAACTCCTGGGCAGTACCTCTTATAGCTTAGTGCCATAAAACTGGAGACCACTGTACCAGGGGTGTCCTGGCTTTTTAACAAACTAGATGACCTGAGTACAGTAGTATACACCTGTAGTCCCAGCTACTTGGGAGGCAGAGGCCAGAGGATTGCTTGAGCCCACAAGTTAAAGGCCAGCCTGGGTAACCTACTAAGGCCCACTCTTGAAACAAACAAACATAAAAGCCGAGTGCCAGTGTGTAATCCTAGCTACTCAAGAGGCTGAGATCTGAGGACTGAAGTTAGAAGCCAGCCTGGACAGTTAAGTCTGTGACACTCTTATCTCCAGTTAATCACCACCACCACCAACAAAAATCTGGAAGTGGCACTGTGGCTTAGGTGATAGAGTGCTAGCCTTGAGCAAAAAAGCTCAGGGACAGTGCCCAGGCCTTGAGTTCAAGCCTCAAGAACCAAATAAATAAATAAGCCGGGCGTCTGTGGCTCATGCCTGTAATCCTAGCTACTCAGGAGGCTGAGAGAGGATCGTGGTTCAAAGTCGGCCAGGCAGGAAAGTCCCTGAGACTCTGATCTCCAATAAATGACTCAGCAAACTGGAAGTGGCACTGTGACTCAAGTGGTAGAGCGCTAGCCTTGAGCTGAAGAGCTGAGGGACAGCGCCCAGGTCCGGAGTTCAAGCCCCACGACCAACTATAAATAAATAGCTGCTGGGCACCAGTGGCTCACCTGTAGTCCTAGCTCCTCAGGAGGCTGAGATCTGAGGATGGAGGTGAGACCACAGCCCATGCAGAAAGTCTATAAAACTCTTATTTTTAATTAACCAGCAAACAAATTCTAGAAGTGGAGCTGTGGCTCAAGTGGTAGAGTGCCAGCCTTGAGTCATAAAAGCCCTGGGACAGTGTCCCGGCTCTAGTATGTGCAACACAAGAATAAAATAAAAATCTTTTTTGGGGAAAAAAAAAAAAAAGCTTCAAACAAGCCAACGCTGAAGGTCACGCTCGGCCTCTAGCCGGCCGGTCCGCTTCGCCCAGAGCAGCGACACCCCTCCTCCTACCTCGGGTCTGGGGCCTGCATGGGGGTGATTTGTGGGGGACTTTGGTGAGTAGGAAAGTGGCACTAACACAGCTAGCAGCAAAGCTTTGAAGACTCCCCTCCCCCTGCACATGGTGAGCCAGCCGGGCCCCTGCGGGCGGGGCTCGGGGAACGTGCCTGGGCCCGGGGTGCCCAGGCGGCTGGCCCGGGCCGGTCCCCTCACAGGCTGTCGCTGGTGGCCGTGGACGGCGGGTCCGTGTCGTCGGGCATGGGCTCCTCCCGCAGGGCGCGGGCCAGCACAGCCCCCAGGGACTCGCGTGGCCCGCGATGCTGTCGGCTGCCCACCACGAAGTAGATGAGCGGGTTGGCACTGCTGCCCAGGGCGGAGGACAGGCGGGACAGGCAGACCAGCAGCAGCGTGGGCTGCTCGGGCAGGCGCAGCCAGTACAGGAAGAACCAGTAGAGGCCGAGCGGCAGGGAGCACGCCAGGAACACCAGGACGGAGGCCAGGATGACCAGGTAGAGCCGCAGGGGCCGCCGGCGCCGGGGCACGGGGCTCCACCGCACCCGCACGAACAGGACGGTGCTGGACACGATCATGAGGGGCGTGAAGCCCCCCAGGATGAGGCCGCTCATGACCATGTCCACGGTGAAGCAGTGCTGCGCGTCAGGGCGCCAGAACCAGCTGCAGAAGAGGGAGGCCAGCGCGTTGGTGAGCAGGGCCAGCACCCAGAGCCCGGCACACACGCGGGCCGACAGGTGCCGGGGCCGGCGGCACTTGTACCAGACGGGGAAGAGGACGGACAGACAGCGCTGGGCGCTGATGGCCGTGAGGAGGCTCAGGCCAGCGGTGTAGGCCAAGTACTTGGTTCTCTTGAGGACCTCGTAGGCCTGGTGCACCGGCTCCGCCCGGCCCAGGCTGCCCAGCGGCCGGGTCTCCAGAACCAGCAGAGCCGCCATGCACAGCAGGAAGAGGAGGTCGGCGGCCGCCAGGTTGAGCACGTACACGCAGAAGGGCGTCCTCCGTACGCGGAAGCCCAGCAGCCAGACCACCAGGCCGTTGCCCGCCACGCCACACACGCACACGGCCATGGTCAGCGAGCTCAGCGCCAGATAGCCCACGGTCACGCCATCCGGCCCCGGGGGCTCCCCGGCGGGCCGCGGGGCCGGGGCGCTGCTCACAGCACCGCTCATCCCTAGGGAAAGGAAGGCAAAAAAAGGAGATTCTAGAAGTTTCCTGGACCATGGGAGACTTCTGGGGGCTTTTCTATTCTGAGTTGCATTTGTGTGTGTGTGTGTGTGTGTGTGTGTGTGTGTGTGTGTGTTATACTCAGGGCCTCGGTTCTGTCCCTGAGCCCTTATGCTCAAGGATGGCACTCTTCCACCTGAGCCATACCTCCACTCCTGGCTTTTTGTTAGTTAATTGGAGTTTCATGGGCTTTGCTGCCTGGGCTGGGTCCGAATCGCTGTTCCATGCAGGGCCCTCCTGCCTCTTGGTGGGCATTCAGTGTTGGCACCGATGTTAACATAGGAGCCCACTGTCCAGTTCCAGTCTTGGCAGCTGACTGGGTTTGGCTGTATGGAGCATGGAGGCCGTGGGAGTGGGCGGGAGGCTGAGGCAGGTGACTACGCAGGTTTATTTGTACCACGTTTCTAGGTTGCCTGTTGAGTCTTCTGGGTTTCTGTGTTGATATCAAAGCACTAAATTCTTTCTTTTGTCTTCAAGCACAGCCCGTGTTCTTGCTGAACAAGAGCTCAGGCACACTTGACTTTCTCCTAATCATAGAAGAAAATGTGTGGAGCCAGACGCCTGCAGCTCCTGCTGTCATCCCAGCCACTCAGGAGGCTGAGATCTGAGGATCACAGCTCAAAGCCAGCCCACGCAGGAACATCCCAAAGCTTTTGTGCTCAAGGCTAGTGCTCTACCACTATGAGCCATGGTGCCATTTCTGGCTTTTCAGTAGTTAATTGGAGATATGAGTTTCGTGGACTTTCCTGCCCGGGCTGGCTTTGAACCTCGATCCACAGATCTTAACTTCCCAAGTAGCCAGGATTACAGGTGTGAGCCACCTGCACGCGGCCCAGGAGACTCTTCAATAAAGCACAAAAAAACAGAAGTAGAGCTGTGACCACGAGCCCCAGCTTTCAGTAGGAAAGCTCAGAGACATATCCCAGGCTCAGAGTTCAGAGTTCAGTAAAACAATGTGGCTAAAGATTTTCTATTAGATCTGCTACACGCTCCGTCTTTGGTATGATCTTACACCAAGATGAGAGACTTTGGCTGGGTTTCCTGGCTCCTACCTGGAATCCTAGCTTCTCTGGAGGCAGAGCTAATCAGGAGGGCTCTGGGTGGAGGCCGGCCTAGGCAAAAAGTTTGAAGGAGTCCCATCCTAACCAGCAGGTAGTGACCACCTGTCATCCTGGCTACCCAGGAAGTGTGGATGGGGGGCTGCTATAATCCAGCTGGTCTGCACTCTTCATTACTTAAAAGTAACAGAGGGAAAACAAGCTGGGGTGTGGCTCAAGTGAGTGAGTCCCCAGTCCAAACCTGAGTTCAGAGAGAGAGGGGGGGCGGGGGGGATGAATGTTCCCACTTTTCCAAGAGTTTTGTCACAAATACATGATGAGATTTGCCCCAAGCCTGTCTTCTGCTTTGAGAAACATTGTCAGATTCTTGTCTCCTCGCAGGCCTGGGTATGTGGTCAGTGTGCACTCAGACTTTCTGCAGATACACATTTATTATTTGTCCTCACATTTGTAGATTAAACCATAATGCGGGTAGTTTCTTCTGTTTCTGTGTTGGGTTTGGGCTGTTTCATTTAGTATGTTCTCATTGCTGTTCATTATCTGTGTTTCTCTGCCACTCCCGTCTGGATTATGTGAGGGTTGTACGCTTTGTGAAAGGGCCTGGGGAGCCCCTCTTTCCCCATCGCTCTGGAACAGCATGTATCATGCAAGGATTATCTTTCTTTGAAGTTTTGGCAGAAGGCAAAACCATCTGGTAATTTCTCTGTGAGTGGGAGGGGATGTGCATTGTTCTAAAACAGAACAGTTTATTGAATAGTTTAGGTCTACGAGCTTTTGTGTGTCTGTGTGTGGCACTGGGGTTTGAACTCGGGACCCTGCATTTGCCGCTCAGCCATCATGTGCTGCGGTGCCTATGTGGTCCTGGAGGACAGGTCCCCGTGCCGGAGCCCTGACCTGAGTGGGAATTACTGGATGCAGATCCTCGCAGGTGTAATCGAGGATCTGAAGACCAGATTGTCCTGGATTGCTCATTGGTGGGATCTTTGTAAGAAGCCAGGTGCTGGTGGTTTACACTTGTAATCCTGAGGATTTCAGTGAGAAGCCAGCGTGGAAAGTCTGTGAGACTATCTCCAGTTAACCACCAAAAACTCAGAAGTGGAACTGTGGCTCAAGTGGCAGAGCACTCACCTTGAGCAGAAAAGGCTCGGGTGACGCCCATGCCCTGAGTTCAGGCCCCAGGATCAATGCGCATGCACACGCATGCGCGCGCGCGCGCACACACACACACACACACGCAAACACTATTGCTATGTGTGTATATGTCTGTCTGTCTGTCTATCCTATCAAGGTAGCCTTGGCTTTCCTGGTCTCACTTCAATTGTTATCTTTTCCCTTAAAGTCACAGAAAGGGTGTGAGGCATCTCCTGGGATCTCATCCAGGGTCGCCAGGCTCCCCGCCGTCCTCAGCCTGCTCCCCAGGGCCCGGCTGGCCCCACCCTTGTCCCCGGCTTGTTCCAGCCCTGCCACAGCCACCAAGGTTGCAGCCACCCGAATCTGCATCCTACATTTGTTCCAGATGCCCAAAGCCCAGGTTTGATGTCCTCTTCCTCAGGAAACAAGGCTCCGAGAACTTGGGACACCTGCCCAGGTCACCTGGCTGCCCTGTCCCAGCAGGGCTGCCTCCCCTCCCCCGACTCCCCCCACCCCCCGCCAGGCAGGCTCAGAGCACCTGCAGCGAACCACCGCACTCTCCTGTCCCTACCCAGACTGGAACCCAGGCCCCTCACCTGCCTGTGGCCGGGGCTTCCAGGAAGGGTGCCGGTCCCTCGGGGCTCTGGTCCCTCAAGACCTCAGGAGCTTCTCCTTGGCCCAGGTCCCAGCCACTCCTGCCCTGTTCTGGCTGGGGCCGGTCTGTGCGTCTCTCCACCAGACCCAGCTGCTCTCTGCAACTCACGATGCCCCCACCCCCCAGGAGCCCTGGGCCAGGGAACCCACCTCAGATCCCTCTGAGAAGTGCAAAGGACCTGAGGTATAAAGGCAGGAAGGGCACCGCCCGCCCTCTGCTGACCTGACTCAGAGGAGCTAATGGACTTCCTGCTCCCTAACCAGGCCCCCCGAGGGGCTGGGGCCAGCAGGGAGGAGCGGCAGGAGGACCACCCTCTTCCCGGACCGTGATGGTTATCTACCTCTCTTCCTGAAGGTGTCAGAGCATTAGCATTTGGAGTCGGGTGGGGCCATGTTGGAAAAGGGGGCTTGTGGGCTAGGAAAGCATATAATGGTACCCCATTACCCTGCAGAGGGGGAGGAGGGGAGATGCTTAGGCTAATGGACCGCCCAGACGCTGCTTTCTGCGGGCTAGGGAGGAAGGCGCCCTGGACCCCGAGTCTGGGATCTGATCTGCCATGGGTGGGCGTCATCTTGGATTCTGGCTACCAGGAGCCTTCTTGCTGTGTTGGCCCGGGCTGCGGCCCCCTGAGGGGGGCTGGGCAGGCCGCACACCTCCAGGGCTTGTTTCTGGTTTTGTCTTTGCAGGTGGGGGTGAACGGGGTACTGGAACCCTGTGGTGAACTAGGCTTAGAGAGGGGTCACTACTTCGTGCTGGGAGCTGTGAGGGCCTTGATTGCATCCCTCAGACTTGATGTGGATCCCCGTACCGCAGACCCTCGCCCTGCCTGGGAGAGAGGGTCTTGAAGGAGAGAATCAAGTTCGAATGAAGTCAATAGAGGGCGCTCTAAGCGAATTTCACCGTTGGCCTGCCACGAAGAGAACTTGAGGACGAAGGCAAGTATGGCCCACCCACGAGAGGGCTGTCACGCAGGGGAAGGAGCACCTTCAAGCGCGGAACACCACCCTGGCACCCCTGCATCTTCTAGACTTCAAGACTAAGAAAGTAAGTGGTGTGCAATGCTCATGCCTGTCTTCCTTGGGAGGCCCAGTGTGTGTGTGTGTGTGTGGGGGGGGGGGGTAATCGTAGTTCCAGGGCAAGCTGTGACAGAAGTCAGTGAGACTCCATCTCAAAAGAGGGATGCTGTGTGACACGCATGTCACCCCAGCTGCGTCAGGCAGCAAACTAGGTAGATGAGGTCCAGGGGTGTATAGCCAGGCAAAAATCCAGACTCTGTTTCCAAATAATGGAAAGCTGGGCTCTGGTGGCTCACACCTGTCATCCTAGCTACTCAGGAGGTTCAGGTCAGAGGCTTGCAGTTTGAAGCCAGACTGAGCAGGAAAGTCCATGAGACTCTTTTTTTTTTTTTTTGGGTCCAGTCGTGGGGCTTGAACTCTGGGCCTGGGCGCTGTCCCTCAGCTCTTCAGCTCAAGGCTAGCACTCTACCACTTGAGCTACAGCACCACTTCCGGCTTTTTTTTCTTATGTGGTGCTGAGGAATCGAACCCAGGGCCTCGAGCATGCAAGGCAAGTGCTCTACCACTGAGCCACCTTCCCAGCCCCTCCATGAGACTCTTATCTCTAATTAACTACCAGCAAACTGGAAGTAACACGGTGGCACTTAGCCTTGAGCAAAAAAGCTCAGGGACAGTGCGCAGGCCCTGAGTTCAAGCCCTACAGCTGACAAAAAGGGCTGGAGGCATGGCTCAGCACCTGCATAGCAAGCCCTGAGTTCAGGTTCTAGTACCACCAAAGGAAAAAAAGAGATTGTGGGAAAATATACCACTGGTCAGTGGGGGGGTGGGAGGAGGCAGGCCTGGAGGTCCTGGGCATGGGTGGTCTGTAGAGAGCAGACTGCCGTGAATGCTGGTCATTTCTCTCCTAGGGAGAAGTGAGCTGTTTTCTGTAATCAATAACACAACTGAAGTTTGGGGGAAGCATTTTAAACCCAACAGGTCTGGGAGAAGGGGGTGGTAGAACATGAGGGGAAGGGGGTGCCTTTTGCCTAGTCTGCCGGCCATGCTCAGTTACCAAGGACAACCACGCCCCAGCTCCCATCGCTCCAGGGGAGGGGTCCCCCAGCCTGGATAGCAAGCGTGATTGTCAGGAATTTTTCTGGAAGTGATCAGGTCAGGACAGGCCCTTCGGTATTGGCTGTTTGTAGACAGCCAGGGGCTGTTGGCTACCTGAGGTGCAGCTCAGTCATTAAGAAGAAATGCAATTCAG